>NW_027316389.1:9244577-9342077 GCF_026437365.1 Eucyclogobius newberryi
CTGGTGCCCCTCCATAGTTTAGGGCTAAATCAATGTCCCTCTTTCATTAGGAGGCAATGTCATGTTTGAATTAAGTGTATTTCATAACAGTCTTACAGGATTAGCATGTGAAATAATGTGAAAAGTTTCCAAGCAAAGTCTCCCAGTATAACTTTGTTTTCTAATCTTTATTCACATGATTCCAGAAGCCGAAGAAGACGTAATCCTTCTTCCGGTTGTGTTAGTTAACATAGTGCTGTCGATCTCCAGAGAAAATAAGTTCTACACGGACTAAAAAGCCGTTTTCAAGCTGCCCCGGGAATCGGTGCATTTTGAACTTGTTGGTCACATGAACATTGGATTTTTACACAAATCAACCTTCTTCAGACTTTTTCATCTCGATCGGAAGTGCAATTACAACGGAAGCAGATCTGTTGAAAAAAGAGGACAACGTTGGTGGAATAAGGTGGATAGAACAAGACAGTGAGCCGTGTGAAATGGGGTCCAGAATGCAAAGAGACATTCAGCACATCTTCCAGCACATCTCAGGTAAAGTGCAGTGTACAGTTGTCATGTGCTCGTTGTCATGTGCTCTTGTGTGTGTGCTGTGACAGGGCGGTTCAGCGGGACGGCCTCAGATTTGATCAGCAGTCAGGAGATGTGTTCCAGAGCTCGCTGTGGCTCCTCCTGTCGCTCAAAGTGAGTGCGTCCTAATTAGGTTTAGCGCATCCCTTCTGCAGAGCTCACGGAGAATTACTCACTGACTTTGTGGGAGTCAACCAAACACATTTTAGAACCACGTCCAATAAAGTGACAGTTTGCTGTTGTATCAGTATTATTAAAGAATACAACTTTGGACTTAACGTTTGATGTGTAAAACATTCACCTTCATTCTGTTTAATTCTGTTTGAGTTCCTTTTCTGGGAAATGAATTGCTCCTGCATGAATGCCACTTTATGTTCAATATCTGTACTTTACTACACAAGCATAATAATCATGATAATAAATACTACAGTGTATTACAACAAGACTAAATATAAAATGGACTGGCTTCCTGTCATCTCGTCATTAGTGACAGAGGTGTGGGCACTGGCAGTGTGTATATGTGTTACTCTCTAGTTTTATTTAATTCATTAATTTAGTTCAAATTTGTATCACTTTTTTTTTTAAATACCGTTGTTCGTACAAATTGCAAATCAACACAGAGCAAGACACAGAGAGATAACAAACAACCAATATAACTGTCCGAAACTAATGTAGCATATGCTTTATTGGGCAGCACCATTATGTAGTATTTGTCTCGTTTCCTCCTCTCACAATTGCACTGATATGTAATGTATGTCTCTGGGACAAACCAGTACCTTGTGGACAACAAGTGCAGGGTTTTAGGGAGAACATTTTCATTTAATTTATATTGAAAAAGGGCACCATCTGAAGCTTGTTCAGGAAAACATTAACTACTCAGTCCCTCTGAAAGGGAATACTTGATTCAGTGACTGACAATTGTAACTCTATAAAAGGATCAATAAAAAGGCCAATATACCAGAATGATTTTGTGCGGTTTAATAAACAAAACTATCAAAGCAATGAATTACACATTTGGTTACACAGTTACACAGGCTATGCCTGGGCGCAACTTAGTTAAAAGAAACGCTGGTATTGAAAATACAAGGGGATTCTAACAAGGGGAATCTCAGCTATGAACTACAAAGTACAGAGAGTTTATTTAAGTCCGGAACAGAGAGCAGAACACACTGGATCACTATTACACAGAAGTCAGAAACGCCTTTCGTGCGGTGGCCCGCGCTGCTGTGGGCTTTACAGATCACGCCAGGGTTCACCTGATCCCCTGTACGGACAGAGGCTGAAGCTCTCCAAACCTGTGAGGACATCTAAGAAGTGGACCAAGGAGGCAGTGGAGGAGCTACGTGTGTGTTTGGACATTACAGACTGGGAGGTTTTCAGAGCTGCTACAGATACTGTAGTTTGGATGAGCATTATACCATCACACACCAAAGTCACTTTCAATAATGACAAACCCTGGTTCACATCAAAACTGAAGCAGTTAAGGGGCCCAATTAAAAGTTCAAAAAAGAAAGGAGTAAGAGTTTTAGAGTTTTATACCACTCTGAGGTGAACCCATCGCTCCCCGGAGATTTATTCTTATTTTAGTCCTTTAATTGCCCTTAGCACCTAATGTTTGTTATGCTCCTCGGTCATGGCGGAATTAGCGGGTAAAGTGAGCATCTAGAAAAGATTGTATTTCTTCTTCATTGTTTTGTGATATTTTGGAAAAGAGTTTTGTAGAATGATTGAAACAATGTTTGCATTTGGTCTTGTTTGGTTAAAATGATATTATTCTGGCTGTCCCGTATTTGATCGATTGTTCTCTCTGCGTGTTTGATCTGTGTCAGACCTTTTTACCTTATTTTGACATTAACCTATTCATCTGCTTAGATAAGAGATCACATTCAACACTTTGATTGTGAAATCAATAATAGTCAGATGAAATGATCTTTGATCAAATATTGGCATAAGTGGAATTAAATATTGTAGCTATTGTTTATTTGTTAGCATGACAAATAAATTGTGTCTAGTTTACACAATCTTAATTTGCTCTATCCTTGGCCTTAAACTGTTACTTTTGTAAGCTCTGCAATGCCTTGCTCAAGTGCCCTTCTTTTCAGAGCTGCTACAGATACTGTAGTTTGGATGAGCATTATACCATCACACACCAAAGTCACTTTCAATAATGACAAACCCTGGTTCACATCAAAACTGAAGCAGTTAAGGCAGCAGAAGGAGTCAGTGCACAGGGCTGGTGACAGAAAGGACTACATATGTGAAGAAGTCTGGATTTATCAGGGAGGTGTTGAGAGCTAGATCACAGTACAATACACAGCTGAAGCAGCAGTTCTCTGACATTAACTCCGCCTCTGTGTGGAGTGGGCTCCAGCTTCTCACCAACTACAAGCCCAGAGCTCCCCATGCTGCAGACAACCTAAAACTGGCCAAGGAACTCCAGGGCTGCGTCCTTTCTCCCCTGCTCTTCTCACTGTACACAAACTGCTGCACCTCCAGCCACGACTCCGTAAATCTGATCAAGTTTGCAGACAACTCCACGCGCAGAAGACAGTGGAGATTATCGTGGACTTCAGGAAAGTCACAGCCCTCCAGTCCCCCCTCACCTTTACAGACATCACCGTCACCTCGGTGGACTCCTTCCGATTTCTCGGGACCACCATCACCCAGGACCTCAAGTGGGGGCCCACCATCAGCTCCCTCATCAAGAAGGCCCAGCAGAGGATGTACTTCCTGTGGCAGCTGAGGAAAGCCAAGCTGCCAGCGCAGATGATGGTGCAGTTCTACACGGCCATCATGGAGTCCATCCTCACCTCCTCCATTGTGGTACACTGGAGCCACAGCCAGGGACAAGCAGAGACTACAGCACATTGTGTCTCTGCTGAGAAGGTGATTGGCTGCAGACTTCCATCTCTGCAGGACCTGTTCGTCTCCAGGGCTCTGGGACATGCGGGTCAGATCACAGCCGACCCTTCTCACCCTGGACATGGACTTTTTGAGCCACTCCCCTCAGGCCGGAGGCCACTCCCCTTAGGCAGGAGGCCACTCCCCCCAGGCAGGAGGCTACGGCCCATCCAGACCAGAACCTCCCGCCACAAGAACAGTTTATTCCCTCTGCCGTTGGACTCATGAACACTTCTTGAACACCTGTAACTTTAACTATAATTTAATCAATCGCTCACTGCACTGTTCACTTTCTGCACTACATCCGTAAATTTAACTACAATTTTATTTTTGTAAATACTAAGTCTATTTTATCTCAGAATCAGAATCAGAAAAGGTTTATTGTCATTGCTAATGAACAGAACAACTTGCTTTGGTGATTCGGTGCAACATACAACAATGAACAAGGACACAACAACCTAGAAAAAAAAAAAGAAAAAAAAATAGGCTTACTATGTACACAAATCTTAGAGTAAATTTAAATTGTTTTTCTTTAATGCACGCCTTATTTGATTTGATATATTTTGCTTTGATTATTGTTCATTGATGTATGTTGCACTGAATCACCAAAACAAGTTCCAAGCCTGGGAATTTTGTCCATTGAAAATGGCAATAAACCTTTTTCTGTTTCTGTTTCTGTTTCTGTTTCTGGTTCTGTTTCTGATTCTGAAAAGTAAGTTTTGATTCATTCTAAAATAATCCGGATGGAACCTCACTTTAATGCCACTCTGCAAGTTTCAGCCACTCTCAGGTCTTACGTGTCCAAGAGACGGCTCAGGTGTAGATCAAGGCTTCCACAGAGCCCAGGTTACTTGTGCATTCTTTCATGATGAAAATGGCCGCTTCAGCCATTGCTGGAAAGCAGGAGACGAAGGGACTCTCACCCGAGTGGGGAGGGGACCCCGGGGTCTACAACCTGATGTGTCTTGGTAGAGGTTCAGATCAAGCAGACAAAGGGAAGAGAAGAGAGCAGAGTCTCGTTGGTCTTTGTATCTGACCTCGTAGGTGTGGGCTGGAGTGGGTTAGGTAAACTCAGGTCTCAGGCAAACGTATTCCTAATTTGGACAAATTGAACTCAAACAGCAAAATGATATGTAGCCATAACGAAATACTGTTCCAATGTCAATGAACACACATCATTAGCAGGTAATGAAGAAGTACATTAAAAATGACATAAACACATTTCAAACACACTTCTTATGGCAAACTAAACTAAAACATGATTGAGTTACAAGTTTGGATCACACAGTAAGCATGAAGTCAGTTTAATGTGAAATATAGTCATAAAGGGCTTAATCATGAGGATTTTGTTACAGGGTCAGGTCCTTGGACCCTTTGGACTCTGGACCCAAAGGGGGAAGGGGGGTCTGGTGAAGACAGTGTTGCTGGTCATTGGGGGATGGGTAACATTCCTCCATCCAATATTTTGTTTTGCTTTCTGCATAAATGTCTTGAATTTTGAAAATGTGTCTTTTAAAGGTCTTTTTGTGACATATATGTCCCCTACACTAAACAAATTTAGTCCGAATGTAATCTCCATTTTTTAAATGTCAGTTATTGTGTCGGTCCAGTCTTTAAGTGTCGTTTGGGATTTGGTCATCCATTTCTTAGAGATGGCTTTTTTCCCTATCCCAGAAGAATGGATTCTGAATTCCAGAGGAATCCATTCAGCGTCTCCACGACATTAGTTTTCTGGCCCAAAGTGGGATGTAGCAATTTGGTGAAATGTTCTCAGTCAAATGTTTTTGATTAACTCCAGTTTCGTTTGAATTGCAAGTCAAAAGAGTATTACTGAAGCTGTAATATGAGGAGATATGTTAAGTGTTGCACAAGCTACTTCCTCTGGTCGCCTCATGATTTGTTTCAATTGCAAGAAGTAAATCTTTCCAAAGATCACTGTCTTGGAATGTTGTCATTTTCTTGACAAAATGTCAAAAACAGCTCCAGCGGGCTAAAGATCACACTGAAGACAATCTCTGTTCCTGTCTACAGGGCGTTCGTATCGATGGAAAATGTTCTGTCACGCTGCTTGAATGAGACTTATTAAAACAGTATTGCACAGGTGTCATCTGAAAGCACGCAACATTAGGCTTTAGCCTAAGTTTTCTGTCACAGCAAAGAAAACATAATCCATCAGTACTTTGGGAATATACAAGGGTTTTGTAAATCTCCACATGTCACACTTAAATGGGAATTTGTTAGTGGCGCATCATGAACTGTATGTCACAAGCTACATAAACCCCAATAATTACATAGTATTTTCGCTGTGTAATAATCCTGATGGACAATATCCTGTCTAAAGTCAGCAGTGTGTGTTCAGCAGGTGACAGGAAGTGCTTTTTCAGTGCAGAGAAACAGATGTCTGGTGCACAAAGCGTCCCGTGTTCCTGATTTGCTGGAGCTTTGATCATTCAGCTGTAGTGTTGATCACAGCTCACTTCGTCTGATGTCTCACTGTTGGTACCAACTGACGCCAGTTTGGGAGGCAGCCCTGAAGAGTGTGGCAGTGACACTGAGCTAGCATGTCGAGTCCCTGCGGATCAAAGGCGCATGAGCCAGGTACATGTAGAAAGATGTTCACTGCCACTGCACAGTGTGTTGAAACGTCCTTCAGAAGTAATGTCCTTGTGTTAGCAACTGCCCTGTCCTCACCGTTAGCCGCTCATAGGCCTTTCAAGTAGGACAGTTTTCTTCTAAAGATTAGGCTATGTTGTTGGAATGGCAAATAGAAGTATTCAGTCTCACACCAGTGATGAACATTACAGAACATTGTGTTGAAATGATCTCACACATGATATTCACATAATTTGGGTCAGCTATGTTAACTATGTTTTATTAACATTTGTAAACTAACATGTCAATTTAAAGGCACTGTACCGTTTTTTTTTTTATATTTAATTTTAGACTCTAGACTATGGCCAAAAGTCTTTGTTAGACAGAATAGTTTAGCATATGAAATGGGGATGAGAGAAGGGCGGACAAGCAGCAAAAGAGCCTGACATATGTGCTGCCTCCTTAACCACTCGACCACAGTGCAGCACTAGCATTTCCACCTCTCTGACGCCAGATCGAAATTTGCCATCACAGTAAGCTAATGACAACTAGCATGCTAACAGTGCACTTCCTGCTTAACAGAATAAAATATTCCATCATTAGATGCAGAAAGTGCACATGGATTCATATTCCCCCAAACAGAGACCATTTTAATACATAATGTACTGTGGCAAAACAGATTTTACGTTATTACATGGAAAGTGTGGTACAGCCCCTTTAAGTAGTGGAGCTGTCCAGCTCCAACATGCTACAGTCGGTATGTGTGCATGTCACACGTTCTAATATGGCATCAGAACGAATGGCGTGATAAAAGGACTAAAGGTCAATCCAATAATAGCTTTCTGACATAAAATGAAGATCTATGGCTAATGCTGCCAAGAACACTTTTTTTTTATCATAAGAGATTTGCCGAGCCTCCAGAAATTAGCCGTTGTCACCAGACTTTCTGTTCTGAAAGAAACATTTTTCTTGGGTCGTCACTATCATTTCATATCATATTTCCTCAAATACAGGTCTGGAGTAAACTAGGGCTCAAACCAAAGAGTGGGATTTCATTTTCTTCTACACATGCTATTTCCATACAACTATAAATAGAGTGTTACTGTTAATGAATTTGATTTTTTCTTAGCCCCATTGGACCTCGCTCCCCTCCTCTCTCTTCACCGTCAGTGTGGCCACCTCAGAATGACGGGGAGTGTTTCTGTGCTCGTGACAGAGTAAAGAGCTGTAGAAAGGTTGGACTGGTGTCCTCCACGATACTGTCATATCACTTCTCAACACGCTGTGCTGTGTGCAGTATGTGAACCCTGTGATGGCAGCAGCACTGGTGCCAGCACTAGTTTCATTCAGAAGGACAGGGCAGAATATCCATGTATACGGAAGATAAGAAGAATATTGAATAGCTTAATGGAAAATATACAGTATTGTTGCTTGTTTGTCATGTTGTGTTGATCTATAAGTTAAATAGAAAGAAAACAAACTCAAATACACTTACTATCACTGCTGTATGTAAAGATGTAAAGCAGTGTTGAGTTTCAAGTGTTTTCCTTAGTATCAAGTTTGAAATAAAGTGTGATCTGCACATAATTGTAGAATCATGACCTTTTTTTTATTTTACTTTGACACACCAACGTCCTGTAAGAACTATTGGGGAACAGCTCATGTCTGAAATGTCCCTCATGTGTGATTGACAGCGTCCTGTGCCTGTTTCGCGCGCACAGACACACACACACACACACACACACACACACACACAGACACACACACAGACACACACACAGAAACACAGACACACACACACACACACACACACAGACACACACACAGACACACAGACACACACACACACACAGACACACACACAGACACACACACAGACACACAGACACACACACACACACACACAGACACACACACAGACACACAGACACACACACACACACAGACACACACACACAGACACACACACACACACACAGACACACAGACACACAGACACACACACACACACACACAGACACGCACACACACACACACACACACACACACACAGACACACACACACACACAGACACACACACACACACACTCTCACACACACACACACACACAGACACACACACACACACACACAGACACACACACACACAGACAGACACACACACACACTCTCACACACACACACACACACACACATACAGACACACACACACACACACACACAGACAAACACACACACAGACACACACACACACAGACAGACACACACACACACTCTCACACACACACACACACACACACACACACAGACAGACACACACACACACACACACACATACAGACACACACACTCACACACACACACACACACACACACACACACAGAGACAAACACACACACACACAGACACACACACACACAGAGACAAACACACACAGACACACACACAGACACACATACACACACACACACACACAGTGACTGACAGGAGCTGATCATGAGGCTGAATCTGAATTATATCCAGCGACGCCCTAAAACTCCCATGACCACTTGCACCTCCTTTTATGGTCCGTGAACTGCTCAAGCTATTGACACAAGTGAAAAGAATGAAAGGAAGTATTTGTCACATCTGTCCAAACTGAAACTTGCTTGAGTAAATACATACCCACAGTGGCCAAACAAGTACTACATTGTGTTACATAAGTAAAAGTCTGCTGAGTGAAAGACTATGTTAAAGTATTGAAGTATATGTTTAAAATTCTACTTCTATAGTAAAACATTAAAAGGGTTGGGGGTTTTCTTTCAGATTTTGGTCAACAGAAGCAACTAAATCTGTCAGTTATTATTTTAAGTCAAATGTATGTATATATAGTTTGGTTCAAAGCAGGCACTTGTCTTCAGGCACGATGTCATGTGACCACGCTAAAGAATACCCCCCTCCCCCAATTCAGTCAAAACCATGATAAATAATTTGCACTTTTAAATACAGTTTAACATGCATCAGAGTTGAAAATACAGATACTTGCTCTCAAATGTAGTGAAGTAAAAGCAAAAAAAAGTATCTCCTTTAAATGAATTTAAGTTAAAAACACAAACACCAACAGACATTATAATTAAAGCAGAGGTACTGACTTTCAAACTGCAATAGAAGAAAGTATTTGAATCTATTTGACTTGTCCCTCGCTCTCACAAACACCTTTGTTTCAGATGAATGTAGAGCAGCTTTTTCAGACCACAAAGTGAAAATGGGGCGGACCACCCAAGCACAGCCAATCAGAGCATCGTATTTCCTGCTTGACAAGAAATAGAACGACTTAACATTAGCTTCAGACAGCACGCAGTGATCTCATTTTGACATTATAGTTGCTTAAATTCTAGAAACACTTCTCCAACATCCAATTACGTCTCAAAACAATGATCTTTGTACAATCTTCATCCAGCCCTGATCATTTAAGTTGTCTGTGGCGCTCGTTAATGACTTCAGGAGGTGTTTCCCGCCGAATGTCTGCACGCGGTGAGATTCTGTCTATTCTTTCTGCTGTCAGTCACGCTTGCCGGGAGCGTGTCTGTTTGTCAGCTGTCAGCCACATAAGCGCGCGAAAAGGTGGAAGATTTCTCCCCAAACGCATCGTCTCAATCGCACACGTCCAATAAAGCCCGAGCACACAGCCGGTGATATGAGCACATCTACGTGTCCGCCTCCACGCCGCTGCTCGCGCTGGAGTGCTAATGGAAGAAAACACTCACTTTCTATTCTTCCTGTCAGCTGTATTTTACCCAAAAGTGCCTTATTCCAGCGCTGAGAGATGAGAGCTCGGGCTCCTGCTGGGAGCTGGAAGCGAGGAACATGCTTTTTTACAAGAGGCCTCTTCAGTAAATTGGGTTTAGAAGATGTCTATATTTTTATCATTTTGGCTGCTTTGGAGGCGATGCCCTTAAGATTAGATGCGAGACGTATGCCAGGCCCAGCGTTTAGGAGTGATTCCAATAGTTTTGAGAAAGTTGTCGTGTATAATTTGACACGTTTTGTCCCAATTCAAACGGCAAGATTGTCTCGCTTTTCGACCCTGCCTAAAATGTGCAGATTCCTGGGTCACGTGGAGGTCTCGATGTACCGTTCACTCACTGTGTTAATAAGGGTTTAATGTTGTAAATATAATGTTTGGTTTGTACATAATTTAGTTAATCATTTCATCTGATCTAGTCATTATTAGTTTACTCTTAGTTCTAGTCTTTTATATTTCTATTTTTACTCCCTCGAAATCTCCAGCAATAGTCCAGCAACTATTCAGCCAATCAGATCTTCCCATTTCTCAACCAATCATCTGTTAGCATCCGATGGAACTATTGGTTGTTTAGTCAAACTTAGTGCATTGTTCAAAGGCACAACAGCTCAGGGGAGGAGATGTGGGTGGATCCAGTCCAGTGCCTAAATTGCAACCAATTTAATGCTGATAAATGAAAAAGACATATAGACATCAATTAATGCAAATGTATTTTTATTGTCATAAACCTAAATCACTGCTCTGTCCTTTTGTCCCTGGTTAAAGAAATGAAGTTAGTGTCCAGATTGTGGTGGTTGGATGTGCTCACAATAACAGTGGGTGAGGTTGTGTGAGACTTGTGTGAGCTCGATCACTGGTACATATTTGTCAGTGTATTGAAGGCAGCAGAGTCTAATGTGCGTGATGTCTTCAACACGCTTCCACTGATTTCAACATGTTATACCTCATTATGATCGCTTTCACAGTAGTACGTGTGCTATTACTTTTGACATTTGAACAACTTTTACTTTTTGCAGAATTTTCAAAAGTATCTGTTCTTCTGTATCTACCTCTGTATCTGCCTGCGTTGCACCAATGAAATTTCCCCATGTGGGGCAATAAAGGATTATCTTATCTTATCTTACTTTTTCCCCTGTGAAATAAATGGGGCATTATGAGTGTCTGCGTAATTCTTTAGGCTTTTGTGACGGAGCCAAAATGTCAGGCAGAAAGTTTCAGATGAGGAGAAGTGTGATGTAAACCTTTGTTTCAATCACCGCTTCATTTGTGCAGTTTGTACAGTATTGACCTGGGTGATGAAATGCATGATGGTCTTTTAACGTGAAGTATGCTCCTGTGTTCCTGGTGCAGGGGCCCATCTCAGGACATCCACCTGGTTAAAGTTTGCGTCAATCATAGAATGATGTGCAATTCTTTGAATTGTGGGAAAGAAAGTAAATAAAAGCTGGTTAGATAATAATTTCTACTCTCTAATATATTTTGAATCTAATTGTGTTGCTTGTCCTCCTCAGGTCGGACAGCTCGAGTTGCCAGAGCAGGACTGAGCTTCATTACAAAGTGTGACGGGGACAATCCACTCTCTAAATGATTCATATTTGTAACTTCCTGGTCTCTCATGTCAGAAGCTCATTTATATGTCGCTGTCTTTCATCTGCTCGCTCTGTTTTCTTTCCCATTTTAACTTTTCTAATTTTCTGCTCTAAAAATGGACGTATTTGTTTCATCTGTTCTCCCGCAGTGGCCCGTCCCGCAGTGGCCCGTCCCGCAGTGTCCCGTCCCGCAGTGGCCCGTCCCGCAGTGGCCCGTCCCGCAGTGTCCCGTCCCGCAGTGGCCCGTCCCGCAGTGTCCCGTCCTGCAGTGTCCCGTCCCGCAGTGGCCCGTCTCGCAGTGGCCCGTCCCGCAGTGGCCCGTCCCGCAGTGGCCCGTCCTGCAGTGTCCCGTCTCGCAGTGTCCCGTCCCGCAGTGGCACGTCCCGCAGTGGCCCGTCCCGCAGCGGCCCGTCCCGCAGTGTCCCGTCCCGCAGTGTCCCGTCCCGCAGTGGCCCGTCTCGCAGTGTCCCGTCCCGCAGTGGCACGTCCCGCAGTGGCCCGTCCCGCAGCGGCCCGTCCCGCAGTGTCCCGTCCCGCAGTGTCCCGTCCCGCAGTGGCCCGTCTCGCAGTGTCCCGTCCCGCAGTGGCACGTCCCGCAGTGGCCCGTCCCGCAGCGGCCCGTCCCGCAGTGTCCCGTCCCGCAGTGGCCCGTCCCGCAGCGACCCGTCCCGCAGCGTTCCGCAGTGGCCCGTCCCGCAGCGGCCCGTCCCGCAGTGGCCCGTCCCGCAGTGACCCGCAGTGGCCCGTCCCGCAGTGTCCCGTCCCGCAGTGGCCCGTCCCGCAGTGGCCCGTCCCGCAGTGTCCCGTCCCGCAGTGTCCCGTCCCGCAGTGGCCCGTCCCGCAGTGGCCCGTCCCGCAGTGGCCCGTCTCGCAGTGTCCCGTCCCGCAGTGGCACGTCCCGCAGTGGCCCGTCCCGCAGTGGCCCGTCCCGCAGCGGCCCGTCCCGCAGCGGCCCGTCCCGCAGTGGCCCGTCCCGCAGTGTCCCGTCCCGCAGTGTCCCGTCCCGCAGTGGCCCGTCTCGCAGTGTCCCGTCCCGCAGTGGCCCGTCTCGCAGTGTCCCGTCCCGCAGTGGCACGTCCCGCAGTGGCCTGTCCCGCAGCGGCCCGTCCCGCAGTGTCCCGTCCCGCAGTGTCCCGTCCCGCAGTGGCCCGTCCCGCAGCGACCCGTCCCGCAGCGTCCCGCAGTGGCCCGTCCCGCAGCGGCCCGTCCCGCAGTGGCCCGTCCCGCAGTGACCCGCAGTAGCCCGTCCCGCAGTGGCCCGTCCCGCAGTGACCCGCAGTAGCCCGTCCCGCAGTGGCCCGTCCCGCAGTGGCCCGTCCCGCAGTGTCCCGTCCCGCAGCGGCCCGTCCCGCAGCGGCCCGTCCCGCAGTGTCCCGCAGTGGCCCGTCCCGCTCATGCTCATGTCTCCCCCTGTCCTTTGTGGGCACATAAAAGATTTGATCAGAAACGTATTATTTATGAACCAGAAGGTATGATCAGATTGAGTCTCTCTCATGACCTCATTAGTATTGACCTGTCCTTTACTGATGATGTCACTAGTGGCTTCTGCTAGCTGCCCAATGATTGGTGGTTCAAATTGTGTTAAAGCGCAGACTCCCAGGTCCATAGTTTAGATTTGATCCGTCTAATATGGACTCATATGATTAGCTCTGTAATATTTGAGACGTTTCTCCACGAGCGACTCACTGTGAATGATTCCACCGAAGTATTTAAGTGGATTAAGAGTTAGCAACAATGACAAGATAAACCAGACAAGTGAAAGTGTTAGCACAGAACAACACGTTATCACACTAAGAAAATGCATTTATATTGTAGGAAAACACATCATATACAAGTTTTTATCAGAATATTCGGACAACTCTGGATAAATAATCGCATAGTTCTTCTATGTCAAGGAGCATCCAAGCTTTTTGAAATCAACTATTTTATTGCTATTGCTTTTAACAATTGGTAAAACTTTATTGAATACAGATCTTTACTTACACCAATACATTTTTGTGACATTTATACTGTACATAAAATAGTATTAAGCACATTTCCCCCCTAAAACTGGCACACAAACAGGAGCAAATACAGTATGGCTCATTATTCCGCTAACTTTGTGTGTCCATAGAAGATGATGTACTGTAGCAGTGATGAATGTATGCAATATGTGTGGATGCCAGAGGGCTCCATCAGCCGTGCATGAAAGCAAACTTCAGCGTGATTCATTAGTGAGAGGACGAGGAGAACAACGGGAAGAGAGAGACAGTTGGAGTGAGAGATGGAAACCTATTCTGATCAAATACATGCGGCAGGAAATTAGACAAATTGAAGCACAATGAACCAAAGTCAAGGACCGGGCTGACAGAAAGTACGGGTTCGAAAAGTCAAGATTCAAAGAGACAAAATGCAAGATGTGTGAGTTGCGCACACTACAACGTGAATGATGCAGTATATGTACGTGCAGGAAGTACTCTCAAGTCTGACGTCCTAAGACCGTGAACCACAAACAACAGAGATGAAGAGACGACAAGTATAAAGTAAAGAATCTGTGACTACTACATACAATACTACTGCTACATACAATACTACTACTACATACAATACTACTGCTACATACAATACTACTGCTACATACAATACTACTACTACATACAATACTACTGCTACATACAATACTACTGCTACATACAATACTACTGCTACATACAATACTACTGCTACATACAATACTACTGCTACATACAATACTACTGCTACATACTATACTACTACTGCATACAATACTACTACTGCATACAATACTACTACTGCATACAATACTACTACTACATACAATACTACTGCTACATACAATACTACTACTACATACAATACTACTACTACATACAATACTACTAATACATACAATACTACTGCTACATACAATACTACTGCTACATACAATACTACTGCTACATACAATACTACTACTGCATACAATACTACTGCTACATACAATACTACTGCTACATACAATACTACTGCTACATACAATACTACTACTACATACAATACTACTACTACATACAATACTACTGCTACATACAATACTACTACTACATACAATACTACTGCTACATACAATACTACTGCTACATACAATACTACTACTACATACAATACTACTGCTATATACAATACTACTGCTACATACAATACTACTACTACATACAATACTACTAATACATACAATACTACTGCTACATACAATACTACTGCTACATACAATACTACTGCTACATACAATACTACTACTGCATACAATACTACTGCTACATACAATACTACTGCTACATACAATACTACTGCTACATACAATACTACTACTACATACAATACTACTACTACATACAATACTACTGCTACATACAATACTACTACTACATACAATACTACTGCTACATACAATACTACTGCTACATACAATACTACTGCTACATACAATACTACTACTACATACAATACTACTACTACATACAACACTACTACATACAATACTACTACTACATACAATACTACTACTACATACAATACTACTGCTACATACAATACTACTACTACATACAATATTACTACTACATACAATACTACTACATACAATACTACTACAACATACAATACTACTACTACATACAATATTACTACTACATACAATATTACTACTACATACAATACTACTACAACATACAATACAACTACTACATACAATAATACTACTACATACAATACTACTACTACTACATACAATACTACTGCTACATACAATACTACTGCTACATACAATACTACTGCTACATACAATACTACTACTACATACAATACTACTGCTACATACAATACTACTGCTACATACAATACTACTGCTACATACAATACTACTGCTACATACAATACTACTACTACATACAACACTACTACATACAATACTACTACTACTACATACAATACTACTACTACATACAATACTACTGCTACATACAATACTACTGCTACATACAATACTACTACTACATACAATATTACTACTACATACAATACTACTACATACAATACTACTACAACATACAATACTACTACTACATACAATATTACTACTACATACAATACTACTACAACATACAATACAACTACTACATACAATACTACTACTACATACAATACTACTACTACTACATACAATACTACTGCTACATACAATACTACTGCTACATACAATACTACTGCTACATACAATACTACTGCTACATACAATACTACTACTACATACAATACTACTACTACATACAATACTACTGCTACATACAATACTACTGCTACATACAATACTACTACTACATACAATACTACTACTACATACAACACTACTACATACAATACTACTACTACATACAATACTACTGCTACATACAATACTACTGCTACATACAATACTACTAGTACATACAATATTACTACTACATACAATACTACTACATACAATACTACTACAACATACAATACTACTACTACATACAATATTACTACTACATACAATATTACTACTACATACAATACTACTACAACATACAATACAACTACTACATACAATACTACTACTACATACAATACTACTACTACTACATACAATACTACTACTACATACAATACTAC
The DNA here is from genome assembly GCF_026437365.1 of Eucyclogobius newberryi. Taxonomy (NCBI): domain Eukaryota; kingdom Metazoa; phylum Chordata; class Actinopteri; order Gobiiformes; family Gobiidae; genus Eucyclogobius; species Eucyclogobius newberryi. Next base: position 9,260,684 of record NW_027316389.1, read on the forward strand.
AACTACTACATACAATACTACTACTACATACAATACTACAACTACTACATACAATACTACTACTACATACAATACTACTACTACATACAATACTACTACTACGCACAATGTCATAATGATGTGCCTAGTTCTTTGAACATAACTGTCTCATAAAGTCCTGTCTGCAGTGTCGAGTGTAACAGGCCTGAGTGTGTGTGTGTGTGTGTGCGTGAGTGTGTGTATGTGTGTGTGTGCATGTGTGTGTGTGCATGTGTGTGTGTGTGTGTGTGCATGTGTGTGTGTGTGTGCGCCATGTGTGTGTGTGTGTGTGTGTGCGCCATGTGTGTGTGTGTGTGTGTGTGTGTGCATGTGTGTGTGTGCATGTGTGTGTGTGTGTGTGTGCATGTGTGTGTGCGCCATGTGTGTGTGTGTGTGTGTGTGCGCCATGTGTGTGTGTGTGTGTGTGTGTGCCATGTGTGTGTGTGCCATGTGTGTGTGTGTGTGTGTGTGCCATGTGTGTGTGTGCCATGTGTGTGTGTGTGTGTGTGTGTGTGTGTGTGTGTGTGCATGTGTGTGCGCTCATAAGAGATAAGATAAGATAAGATACTCCTTTAATATCCACACAAGGGGAAATTTTGTTGTTACAACGCAGTAGAACAGGAGGAAAGGACAGATTATAGGAAGTTTCAAAAACACACTCTTAATAGAACTCTTATGAACAAAAACAAAAAACTCTTATTAACAAAAACTCCTCACCTATCTTAATAGGGAATGGAGGGGGGGAAATAAAATAAAATAGATACATACAAAATAAAAAGATAAAGAATGATAATAGAATAAAATAAAATAAAATATAATGAAGTAAAAATAGCTAGCACAAGACTAGGTAATACTATTAGCAGGTAAGTAATCAGAATAAAAACAAAATAGAACACTCTTATTTACAGGTATTGCACATGGTTACATCAGTATTGCACATGTTCAGGGCTAACAGTGTTTGTTATAAAGTCTGACAGCAGCATGAAGGAAAGACCTGCGATACCTTTCCTTCACACATCGAGGGTGGATCAGTCTCTCACTGAAGCTGCTCTCCAGAGCGGACAGAGTGTCCTGCAGGGGGCGACACTCATGGTCCAGCATAGATGTGAATCTAGCCAGGTCCCTTCTGTCCCCCACCTCCTGCACCGAGTCCAGAGCACAGCCCAGGACGGAGCTGGACTTCTTGATGACTTTGTCCAGCTTCCTCCTCTCCCTCTCTGTGATGCTGCTGCTCCAGCAGGCCACACCGTACAGGAGGGCTGATGCCACCACAGAGTCGTAGAAGGTCTTCAGGAGTGGCCCTGTCACTCCAAAAGACCTGAGTCTCCTCAGGAGGTAGAGCCGACTCTGGCTCTTCCTGTACTGTGTCTGTCTGTGCTATGAGTCCAGTCCAGTTTGTGGTTCAGATGAACACCCAGGTACTCATCTGAATGTATGTGTGTGTGTGCGCGTGTGTGCGTGTGTGCGTGTGCGTGTGCGCGTGTGTGTGTGTGTGTCCAGAGGCAGGTGCAGGCAGGTGTCAGGTTCCTCATATGAGCCCATTATCAGCCTGTCATTGTATCCAGGTATCTCACCATCCACAGAGGCAAAGAAGATCAATGAAGTCATTTTGTTTTGACTTTAGACTTTAGGTAAATGACAAACAAAAGCACAAACTTACTCTGAGTAGGATAAATATCTAAGTTCCCAGACTCGAGTCTCAGATTGATGACTCTTGGATGGAAGTCGAAACCAGATGAAACAACTGAATCTTTTTCTACAATGGAACACGACATTATTTTTGTTAATGATTTACAGGACCCATATTGTGGTCTACTTACATAAAAACAACAACTATGATCTATAGCTGTTTCTTCATGTAAAACCATCCATATTGTGCATTTTTTGACTAATTCTGTTCCTCTCCAAGCATGCTGTTCCATCAGCTGATGTAAATGTACCTCTTACCTTGACAATGCACATTTTATTTTGCTCTCAAGATAAAGCAGAAGAGGGAAAGTACAGACACACATTGAGATTCCAACCTCCACCTGCTTGTCAATGCCTGATCTGATCTCAAACGCTAAGCGAGACCAAGCCTGGTTAGTGCTTGGATGGGAGACCACTGTGAATCTGGTGCAAAATATTGTTTCTAGTATGAATCTGGGACGTGTTTGAAGGTGTGATTGGTGGTAGCCCCAACTCCAGAGGGTTCAGCCTGTCTGTCCCACGACTGCTTTGCTACAATGGTAGTTTACCACCACAGATTGTGGAGTGAATGAATAATGCACTGTAAAGCGCTTTGGGTGTCATGAAAGGCTCTTTGTGATTCCAGTGCACTATTATTATTATTATTATCATTATTCACTCTGCCGTCTCCTCTCACACACAAACCCTTCAAATGCACCTCCGTTACTTGGGTATTGCCACTTGAACTCAAAAGGAGGTGTCAACTCCTAATGTAAAAGTATATTCTCCAGCCTATTTGTGATGACATTGTTAACCCTGCAGTGTCTGGTCACAGCGAAATAAGGAAAACCTCAGGATGTCAGTGTTTGTGCCACACTTTACAGGGAAATGTGGTACAAATGCTGCTAGAGTGTGACACTGTGAAGATCGTACATTGTCCATTATATGAATGCTGCAAAGTTACCATCTAATTTTCTTTTCACTTGGAAATTCACAAATTGCTAATAGGATGTAAAATAAAAACTGTTTTTTGAAAACACTTACGCTTGTCACATAATAAAAGCCTAGCATTTAAAGAACTTGGCCTACGCTTTTTGCAGAGCACTCAATAGAAAAAACAGCCTTGGAAATGTTTGGCAGACATTCCCTCTGTATCTGACAGAAGCATCCAGCTCACAGTCTTGTATTGTCACTGAAGCAGGCCCCGCCCGCCTCATGGCCATGAAACAGTCGCCATGGCAAACTCACACTTGGATACACTTTCGCTTGGCATTGATGCATAACATTGATGATGAAAGTATTGTGCAATTATATATTAAGAGTGGAAAAGACTGCAGTGTTCCCTTATTCTGATCCGGGTCTGACCTGCTCTACTGGGGTAAAAAGTCAAACTGAATTTAATGTTATTCTTTTAATATGAGAAGTGATATATTATATTATTATTATATTATATATTAGTATGTATAGTCTTGCTTTATGGATTATTCTTGAACTCAAGTGTTAAACTTTGTGGAATCCATTAGCTCGCTTGCTCACCAGTGCCTCCTATTTTCAGTTCAAATACAAGAGTTTCCGGAGCCAGGCAATAGAGACAGTCAGACAACCGTCCAACAGTCCAATCACACACGCTAATTTGCAGCATGTGTCTCTTAATTAACAGGCGTTTCTCTGATTGGTTAATCCGCCTGTAATGAAATTCAATATAGATTCAGAGCGACTGATGTTGTTCTTGTGCACATCCATCAACATGAACCATCAGAACCTGCTTCACTGAGGATAAAACCAGTGACATAATATAGTCATTGCAACACTGAAAGAAACAGTCAGCTAAATATTACACATAACAAAAACATTCTAAATCAAATGGATCAATTGAGTGTAATTCAGAAAAGCGCAACACAATGCAGAGAAATCACCAGAACAATCTTGCCCATTTGCCCGTTTTGACCTGGTCCAGGCTCTTTTCCACAGCCTCAACACACTTCCATCAATAAGCCCCCAGCTGTGAGGTGTGAAAAGAATCAGCCGCAGTGAACGCATCGCACGCAGTTATATACACTGATATAAGGATAACGGGAGAGGAAAAAGTCATCTCGCTGCTGCCAGGCCTGTCAACAGCAGGCTCTGGGGCACATGGAGATACAGAGCTGAAAATCCCTGCTAATATAAAGAAACAATTACACTTAATAATGAAAAAAGAATCTTGCTTGGTTGTGCATTGCAATTATAGGCAATTATTCCCACTCAAACAGACAATTAGAACGGTTTCTCTGAGCGCGTGGACGGACAGACGTCGTCTTGTTTTTAAGTTCAAAGTTTAAGGGCTGAAAAACAACAGAGCCACAGTGGTAAAACGAAGGAACAACGACTCTAAGACAAAAGAATTAGCCTCCATTTTCTTCGGCAGATGACAAGGGTAAAATAATTATTATCACACAAACAATAATCCGTCTTTCCCATGCCGTCTCCCCTAAGTCGCATCCGTAGCTCCAGGCACATAATATACTGGACTGCCTGAGACGCATTTAAATATTTCTTTGGCAGGAAATCACATTACTGGCTATTAAAAAGTAATTATTTGTACATAAATTCCCCACAAGTTTGAGCCTCGTCTTGGCAGATGCTGGGTGTGTGTGGTGTTTAGTTCAATGCTAAGGCAGTTAGCGGGTGGAGCATGGCAGCGTTGTGTTTATTAAAAATACCGACAGCCTCTCCATCATCAGGGCCACACACACTCTCACTGGTGTCACTAAAACTATATTTCATAGCGCCTCATAATGGGATTACCAATACTTAGCATAGACATAGAAGCGGGAGGAGAGCAAGAGACAAAGGACAACGCTGGACTATTGTGTTAATAAAAGATGGTTTCTTTTGAATGCTGGGGTGAACTAGAAGTGCGTCTGTTAGTCACTCTTTACATTTATTCTGTTTTAATTGCTTGACATTTGAGAAGATAATTTCAATAAAGAATGCTAAATCTCTAATTTGTCTCCGTCAGTTGTCACACGTGATAAATAGTTGTATAATGTATTTATTGTGAATTTGCGATTAGAGTCTGATACTTACTAATGGAAATTATTCATGGTTTTCTTCATCTGGCACATTTCCTGTCATTAGCTGGTGCATTAGCTTCTGGGAATACAGGGCTAATTCTGGGACAAAACGACTTGAAACTGTGTACCAACGTTTGTATGGCTTATCAGCACGATCTGTGATATCGGAGGGTTTTAAACAGACAGAAGAGTAAAAATATCAGAGCAATAATTAGGCAAAAATGTCTGTATCGTTACATAAACATGCCAGAAATGAAGCCTGCGTAAATTCAGCCTGGAAGACCTAACTCCATCCATCTACATCAAGGCCACCATGGAAGGACCCCTCTCCCCAGCGCCATCATCGCACTCAAGCGGGCGTGGCCTGTCCGTCTGTGAGAGTCAGATCCCTCACTTCACCATGGACTCTCCCAGGTTTCTGCGCTTATCCCAAAGAGGTTCTGCAGTTTTTCCTGGCCAAAGAAGTAGGGTGAAAGGTCAGGGGGCGTCTGTACCATGGCCCTCGCACCCGCTCCTCATCCACAATCAACGCTCTCAAGTGACTCCTCCCCGCTCCCAATCAGCACCAGGCGGTGGCATTTAAGCCCTCAGGCAGATGGCTCGGCCGCTCAAACCGTACTGCGACCCACCGCCTCCCCTGCTCCTCCTCTGCATTCCCCTCATCCTCTACCTTCTCTTCACATCTACCACCAGCAGTCTCCAGGCTCCGGGGGGAGACATCTAATACAAATAGATCATGGAGTGCCCATGATTGCAACGTCTTCCGCCGGGGTCTGAGCGCCAAACAACTCACGAACAAAGCTTGCTAAACAGTCCATTCTCGTGGTCTCTTTGTCTCTCCAGGGTGAAATAGTTTTAGGTGAATACATTTTAGGCAAGTTTATTTGTAGAGCACATTTCATACACAAGGCAATTCAAAGTGCTTCACACAGCAGGAAAAATGAATTCAAATCACAAAGAAATTACATTATTTTAGTATTATATAAGTGAAAAGTTAGTTTGTGAACTTTACTATAACTTGACATACATTTGGGGTCTTCTCGGTATCGGCAAATATCGGCCACAACAGTAAGACATACATCATACTGTCCTGTCCTGTTCAGTTCTAATTCCTCTTAGTTTCCCAGAAATGAAATACATGGGTTAAAAGCACAGAATAAAGTGTAACAAACAAAAACAATGTCAGAACACAAGAGCATTTCAAGCTGCATTGGTGTAAACAGTGGTGAGCTTTCATTAGGTGTCTTTATGTTAACGCTCTCATTCATGCTGCTCATTAAAGTTGAATGCAGGATTATACAGGCGCTCTCACTTTGGCTTAGTTTCCGATGAGCCATAGGTCAGGCCAGCGCTGAGTTACAGCTCTGCACTTTACTGTCCTTAAATGTCCCCAAAACCTTTATTGTCTCTTTCTCCCCAGAAGAATGTCTAAGCTGTGGTGTGGGCAACACTCATTTGAGAGAATTCAGAGGGGGATTTTCAAATGATTTAAATGAATACATAACTCTGTGTTGTTTATGATCTAAATTGTACTCCAAGAAAACAAATACATCTATAATTACTATCAAAGTATCATTATTCTTCAACAACAACAACGTCCTCAATGACAGACATACACAAAACCACTACATACACAAGTACATACATATACATATACAAATACAAATACAATCACAGCGCACATATGCCAGGCTCCAGGTCCCTTCTCTCTCATCCCCCATGTCTCACTCATCTGTCCTGTCTGATAAAGCCTGCGGACCAAAAACTCAAAAGAATAAAATAATACTGATCACACAGATGAACAAACAGCTGCTGGGACGAAGCTGTTTTTAAGTTGTTTTTACACCTCGGCACCAGGAACCTTTGTCCAGGGGGAGGACGCTGACAGTCATTTGTCTTTTTAAACAGATAAAGTCCAAAAGGCGTGTGTCCTTTACAACGTGAACGCTCAGAACGCCTTGAAAATGTCATGGAAACAGCTCCACACAACTGTTGTTTCCTCTATTACTTTAGCTGTGAGTGGCATGATTAAGCACAAGTCGCCTACAAGCAAAACGCTGCGTGGTTCAATTTAATTCTCCCAGAGCAATCTATTAACACCCTAATCACCAATGAATTAAACTGCTTTCTCACTGTCGATTGTCCTTTTGAATGTATTGCAGTTTGCGGCGGGTCTGAGTTGTTGATTCTCCCCCCGGCGTCTTGCATGTGCTTTACCTGGACTGTTGCTAACCTGCGGTCCCAGACACAGGTGGGTAGATGCTCCCGGGCTGCGCTGGGACGAGTTGATTGGACACAGGGGATGTACAGTGTGACCGAGGCGGGCACACGGGGGCTGACACACAGATGGACAGATGGATAAATGAGTAATGAGACAAGAGTGCGGTCTCAGAGGAGCCGCTCGGGCACAGTCGGGGTGGCTCCGGTTTGTAGAGCAGCCAGCAGGACTAGACTGAGTGGGCGAGGCAGAGAGAAAACTGTTTTAGTAAACCCTCTGTGCAATATAGAGTTTGGTAGATGCAAGGGAAGATGCAAAAGGCTGCTTGTGTTTTAGGGGAAAAGGGTTGGCAATAGACATAGATTATTTGTACAACTATTACAAGTTCAAGTACAGTAATAGATAATAAGCCAGTGGACTTCTCTGGGATGGACACACGTTCTGAACAGACTGACTGAACAGTGACAAATGAAAATAAACTCAATTACATTTCTTTATTTACACGATATCTTGCAATGCACCATTTTAGCATTATCTCAAAACTATTTGTATATATATTTAAGGTAAAGGTATTAGTATTTCTATTTATATCGTTCATTACACTACACACAACTTTTTTACTGCAGTCATTAAACAGTATTATAGATAATATTTGTCATATTTGTGAAAGTAGTTGTGCAGGTGACTCATTCTGTGTCGGTAAATTTCCTTCATTTGATGAAACATCTTTCTCAGTGTTTTTGTGTTTGAGGTCAACTACACAAAAAGCTGATTTATCGCATTATGTCAATTGAAAGAACCAAATCCTTGGCCTTTCAGAACACCTACATCACTCAAAACCACCATTCATTCACTCTGAATTCTGATTGGCAACAGCTCAATGGTTGTCAGGTACTCAGACCTGGAAATGTAATAAAATTAGCACGGAGAAGAGAAGTGACTAACACAGATCATTTGATTATGGTACTTGATTGAAGCTGTTAGTATGAGTTCAACTAAGGACATGGACATGGTTACACCCCCAAACTAACTCTGTCCATGCGGTTGTGTCGGTGCAGGGCCAGTCAGCTGACCATAATGTCCGACAGGTGGAGGAATCTGATCATAAAAATGAGTTGAAGTCTGTGATTTTACTGTCAGATTCAAAACCCATTAAACACTGGATGCCCTGGGGACAGACAGTTCATGTAGTCTGTGGTAAAAGCGCACAATAAGGTTAAGTATTGCTTTCATAAAAAAGACCTGTTTCTTTTACTGCTCCTTTTAGCCCGTAATAGTTCTGCACTGAAGCATAAATACACATCAGGGAGTCACTTATTAAATGTGAAAGCGCAGTGGTGTTGGAAACCTCGGGCAGTTTTAATACGGCTTTGGCAGCACAATAGTCACGGGGTTCAGACCGTCTGACCTGACACAAACGCTTCAATGTTCTGAAGCTTTTAAGCATGTTATAACCATGTGTTCCCTCATCACTCTTAAGTTGTAGTATTTATTCCAAGCTTGAATGCTCAAAAAACACAGCTGCACTTGCAAGTTATTTGAGATCAATACTGCAATTTACAAGAAACAAAATACAAAATGATGATTCAAAACTACTTAAAAGCGTAATATGTTTTCTTAACCATCAAACGTTTCACTCATCAGGTCAAACGCAGGTCAAAAGTCGACTCTATGGCTGTCTGCTGGTCCAGTGGTTAAATCCTATGCCAGACTTCCTTCCAAAGACCTCACTTTGCCAAAGAAAAGATCCTTGGTTTTAGTGAAAACTGGCAGTTAAGGTTGAGAATTGCCTAATTTTCTATTACCGTGTTTTCCTAACTATAAGTCACACTGGAGTATAAGTCGCACCAGCCAAAAAATGCATAATAAACAAGAAAAAAACATATATAAGTCGCACTGGAGTATGAAATGCGGTTGCAAGTGTGAAAATAACAAATAATATCACATATAAGTCGCTCCAGAGTATAAGTATATAAGTATAAATATAAGTATAAATCGCACCTCAGGCAAAACTATGAAAAAAGTCTGACCCTTTTTTCTCCTGTCAATTCCAAATACAGACATAAATTAACACTATTTTGAAACCAATAAATTATGAATGCTTATAACATTTCTAAATTAAGGTAGCAAACCTTAGATGCATGTGAGTATATTAATATTGGTCAAATAAGTCATCTTTCAGCTTTACGCAACTAGTTTGCTAGTTTCCTCTGATCTATTTGATTTGTTAGAAATGTAAAGTGCATTACCTTGTTACTTGTTACCACATTTACTGATTTAGTCATGTCTGTGTGACTTTTAATAATGTATGCGTCGCCTGTTTGTGGCTGCTCTGACTTCAACCTGCCACGGGACGACAAATGGAAATATGTCTTCATTTCTAAATCTGGCATAAACATGTGATTGTGTTAGTTAATATGCACTGTCCCAAATAAACCCATCAAATAAATACACATTAAGCAGTCGCATATTAAACACAAAGGTCTTGAACTTGAATGTACCATTTTCATTTAGTTAAAAATATACAGTATTTACAGTATAAAGACATACAGGATTGTGTTATCTTTGAGCATTTTACATCCAACTACAGCCGAGTCCCGAGTTCATCTACGGGACAATATTGGTATCTCTACAACTATCTGTCAGTTAGCTTGAAACTCCTCACTGCAGTCTCACAGTCTGTGACCCAAACGCTCTGGTCCTTTTGCATATCCAGTTTCAGTGTCTCCTCATACCAGGAGTCCAACACGTGCTCGCATATCGATTTGTCTGTTGTCTTCTATAAAAATAGTAAAAGTGATGTGCCAGTGGTATGTGGCTACGGCGTGGAATATGAGAGCATCCGGCATAACACAACAAGATATCTAAAGTGGTTTGACTTTAGCTTCATCGCTCGTGATGTTGGTTCTATAATCTGACAAAATGGAGTTTACAGTATGTCAGTGAAGACCACCTGTGCGTTTAATTCCCAAAAGCAAAACTGTGATGTAGTTTATTGAGATAATGGAGTTTTTCTTGTCTGATTCTGATACAAGGACCTGCATAGATGATGGAGGCATTATATTCTATTGATTCATAACTCTTGCAAATGATTATTTTTCAAAACAAATCACAATTTCAAGCCACAGCAGAATGAGCCCCTGCTCCGGCCCTCTACAGAGATCAGGTAGAGTACATGTGTCGTGAGGCTGCCCGTGTGCCTCAAAGGACGGCCTTGATTACTCTCCTGTCCTCCACCTCCAGGACGTCAGTGCTCAGGACCAGCCAGCGCACAGAGCACAGAGGTAAACACTGGGACCCCAATAAGCCCTGTCCAATATAACGACACCCATTTGGAGGGATCTGATCAAAGGAACACTAAATCCACTTTAGTTGACTGCAAATCTTAGTTCAGCACTTCTCACCCACTAAACTCTGGCTTCTTCTATAAAGATATTTTATGGAGTGATTATTTTTCTTTTAAAAATCAAAGTTGTCTAGCATGGCATTGATTTTTATGGATTGTTTAGTTCATCATTTAGAAAGCAAGTGAAAAAACACATTATACGGACCAATAATAATTATGCAGGGTTTTGTTTCAGGTTCAAGTTTTTTTATTAATATCCACGAGTAAATTTGTTTACACACACACACACACACACACACACACACACACACATATTCACACACACACACACACACTTTGATCGTCTGTGAGGTTTGTGTCATACTCATTTTGATGATGACCTTCTTCCAAAAGTATGTTCCAAAGTTTTCCATTTATTGTGTCCATGGCAGGAGTTTCCAGGCCCAGATACATAGTTCTGAAGTCCAGTGGGATGCCAATGCTACAGATGATTCATACTGCATACGGTAATGATGAACCACTTGTCTCCAGCAGCATTTCCTTGCAAATTCTGAGCACTTTGAAATGGTGTTAAGAAAAGATGTGAACAGAACATGTGATTTTATGGTCCTCCGTATATTTCCCATTCTTCCTCTGACAAAACAAAAATTACCTTCTCTTTATTTACAATATATTTGGTAGAATGGCAGTCCAAATGATTACCCACGAGCACTTTTAATACTGGTCTCCTTTGTATGTCTTGTAACGTTTCATCTGCTGCGCCGGCCATTATTAATGAAACTGTAAATATAGAATCACATTTCAGTATATTCTGAACACATTTTCAGCTTGTACAGGGTTGTACAGTTATGCTTTCATCTCTCCACATCGCTCCACAATTCCTTGAGTTTGTAAAGCTGATTCCATTTTACAGTCTTAAATTGATAGATCTATGTCAGTCTTCCACGCTCTCCAGTCAAACCACTGGAGCATAGTGCACTTGTACATCTCTGCTACTACTACTACTACTACTACTACTGCTACTGCTACTGCTGCCACTACCATTACTATTACTATTACTATTACTATTACTATTACTATTACTATTACTATTACTGGTGCTGGTGCTGGTGCTGGTGCTGGTGCTGGTGCTGCTGCTGGTGCTGCTGCTGCTGCTGCTGCTGCTCTTCTTCCATCAGTCTGTGTGTTTAGAGGACATATAGAGGGGATTTAAGCCCATGTGCTGAGTCCACTGACCACAGGGGGCAATGGAAAACACTCACTGCACAGCTGTCCAGCACATGCTTCAACAGGAAGGACAAAATGAAGTCAGTGTGAAGTCACATGTGAAAGCTCGTCCGAAAAGGCGTTGAGATGTCTGTGTGCGCCAGCGGTCGTGTGTGAGACTCAACTATCAAGACTGTCCTCACGCTAAAGAAATACGAATATATTTAGTTGTTTTAGTAATCATCAAATCAATTCAAATCAATTTATTTTTGTAAGGCCCAAAATCACAACAACAGTTGCCTCTGAGGGCCACAGGGAGAAATGAATCAACAATGTCTGTGGTGGCGATGAAGTCAGACAATGTCTGTGGTGGCGAGGGACGATGTCCCAGGGTCCTCTGTCCTTAGACTCTCCTTCTCGGCCAGGAAAAACTACAAAAAAAACCTCTTTGGGAAAAAAGCGTAGAAACCTGGAGGAGTTCCAGTGAAGGAGAGATCCGACTCTCACAGACGGACAGACGGACACGAGGGAGACTGGAGCTGGACCCACTCTTCAGGCAGATGAGGGACCGACTGAGGCGAACTGGACCCACTCTTCAGGCAGATGAGGGACCGACTGAGGCGAACTGGACCCACTCTTCAGGCAGATGAGGGACCGTCTGAGTCGAGCTGGACCCACTCTTCAGGCAGATGAGGGACCGTCTGAGTCGAGCTGGACCCACTCTTCAGGCAGATGAGGGACCGACTGAGTCGAGCTGGACCCACTCTTCAGGCAGAAGAGGGAGTAAGTCCCAAAAAAACTAATTGCAGTTGAATTACAGTGATTGCACAGTCAATGAAGACTTCAAAATTGGACTTACCACAAATTGTGTAGAGTTCAGACCTGCTCAGTGTCCCATCCCCAAAAACAGATGATAACTTCCACTTGTGCAGGTCAGAAAGGTGGTGCGAAACATGCTTCTCAGTTTAAAAAAAATTAAAAATAATAATCATATCACAGTGAAATCTTACTTTTATGTTAAAAGTTACATTATCTTTTATGTATAGGAATTTTGGGAGGGATCTTGGAGTGCCCAGGTTGTACTGTCCGACAGCAGGGACCAAATAGTGTTGGGGATTCTGCCTCACAGCCAGAAAGTCACAAGTTTGATTCTTGAGTTGTTTTGCAATACCATGAACATAAAACTTGCCTCGAATGTGCCGTACATTTGACATTTACATTGTCTCACAACTATTACCAGTAGAAAAAAAGGGTTTGATTGACACAGAAAACACAACTGTTCAAGCTAAAACACAAAATAATTGGCCTCATGGAGGTCTCTTTATGGTGCCTAAGGTTTAGTGGATGGCATAAGATTAAAATAATACAACAAATATGCTTTCACAACCCATCTCTATTTGTAGGTGAGAAGTTGACAGAACACGTGTGAGTGAATAAGCACTGGCATGGCTACGTCGTGCTGTGAACACATTTCTCTCCTCCTCCAAACTGCTCATGTACATTTCTACCCTTCTGTCTCCTGGTTCTAGTTTCTGTTGCTAATATATTAAAAGCTGCTTACTTGCACCTGTAGCCAAAAGACTGGTCCGTTAGAACTGTTGCGTCTATGGCCCGGTGGGTAATTAGCTCCACTGTGACTCACCAAGCCGTCCTCATGGGCAAAAGGGCCACAGCAGCAAAAACAATATTTTAACAGGCAAATGGCGTTACTTTAATTGGTGAAATCTAAAGCATTAATTTCAAGTGCTGAAACGGTAATATAAATGAACAGGGTGGTCTGACTGGGAAAAGTTTATATACCTAAAGTTTTCAAAAGTATAGTCCTAATTACGGATTTTTCTCTCATACGTAAAGGTAACATCACAACATCAATACATTAAAGGTGGTATGGACGATTTTTTTCAGCAATTTTTTTTTATCATATTTCCTCGTGGTGTGGATAAATCATTTGTTCGAGTCTCTCTCTCTCTCTGAGAGAGAGAGAGAGAGAGACAGAGACAGAGACAGAGACAGAGAGAGAGAGAGAGAGAGAGAGAGAGAGAGAGAGAGAGAGAGAGAGAGAGAGAGAGAGATGAAACTGGCTAAATGGAGTACTAATACTTTTGCAAATTCTGTACAAAGTACAAGTTTTTCAAATGTAATAGCACTCATACTACTGTGAAAGCGATCGTAATAAGGTATAACATGTTGAAATTGGTTGAAGCGTTAAGGAGTTGAAACTGGTTAAATGGAAAATCATGGCGAGGGACTTACAACTGTATCCAGGGGCCAGAAAAACGCTAAAATTGATTAGTAAACAAGGACGAATATGCTCGTGAGTGGTATCGAAAACTAGAACTCAGTGAGTTCTAATTTTGTGTGAAGAAATTTTTTATAGGAAAATTTTGCATTACGGCAATGAAGGGTCTTTTTCATTGTAGACTCATGAAAATTGGTACAAACGTACCTCATGTCAGGACAAGTAAAAGAGTCGGCCATTGTGGGCGGAACCAATTTTTTTTCAATTTTTTACTGGACAATCACTTTTTTCCCACCTTGGCTTTTCAGTCAAAAGGCTTGAAAATGTGTCAAAATGAACTACTCCCATGTGTAATTACAAGTCATTCTTTTCATTTATGATAGATTTCCAAATGTGGGTGTCACAAGCTCGTTAATAAATTTAGCACATTCTTACCATTTCGATCAAAAAAGCCTCAATCTTCAAGAATGTTACCGTGGCAACCTGACAGATATTGTCATTGACTTGCGTGCGTTCTGGTTTACAAGCTTGGAATACATGGGATAAAAAAATTACTTTAACGTAGACAAATTAAATTTGGCACAGACATCCTTCACTGGCAAGGACCATAACCCCAGCCACGACGCAAAGTGTTGATTGACAAACAAGAAACATGAACAACATGAGTCACAGAAATGGATGCAGTTCTGGGGTTTCTGGCGATGAGAGCTGTAGGCTCCTGGGCCTTGATACCCTCATCTCGGAGATGAATTAGAATAATAATTAGAAGAGGGTCGGAGGGAGGGGCACAAAGTCATGAACACTGATGTGAGTGACCTAGATGCCTAAATAGTCTAGCCGCAGGAAGGGTGTGTGAAAGGGGTGTGGTCATGCTCCAAAACTTTAGATAACAAACTTGTCTTCATTTCTTGTCATTCTAAAAAAAAAAAAAAAAAGCCACTGACGGCATACCTCTAGCTCAAGGGTGTCCAAACTGTGCTTCAGGGGCGCCAAATGCGGCCCTCAGAACAACTTTTGTTGGCCCTCAAGCTTCCTGCTAAGTTGGCCCAAACAACACAAACTTTTTAGGGTAAAATATCAGTAAAAATATACCAACCTAATATTAATGTTCCAAGTCTTATTAAAGGTGTGGAGGCACATTGAAACTATGTCAAATGCAAAATTTCGAATGGTTCACTTCATTGTCGGATTGTTTATGGCCCTCTGCTCCATATAGGTTTCAAAATGTGGCCCTCGGTGACAAAAGTTTGGACGCTCCTGCTCTAGCTGCATGCATGTTACCGTGGCAACCCGACAAATACTGCCATAGACTTATGCGTTTTGGTTTACAGGCATTTTGAATGGGATGAAAACATTGACCTTGTCATCAGAAGTAAAAATTTGGCACTTATTCTCCACGTCACACCGAACATGAAAGCCAAAGGGGACATAATATCTCAAACCGTGTGGTTGTGAAAATGTTGAATGTAGTACTATGAGGTTGATACTGTTTGTGAGGGAGGGGTCATGTAGGCGGGGGGGATTAGAGGTGTTCTCTTTGCAGTGGCTTGTACCCCGCGGTCACAAAGGGGGCGAGGGCCATTATCGCCACGCACAGATTTAATTATAATTCTTATTTTTCAGAAGAAATAAAACACACACAAAGCCCAAGTAAATGGGTGCTTTTCCACCCCCCTAAAAACAGTGCATAGAGGCATCACATCTGGACTGTTAATCAAGTCAATGAGTATTTTTAAAGTATGATTTGTTGTCAATTTTTATTTGAATAAATTCAATCCAACCTTTCATTATAGCTTTCATCAATTACTGCTGCTTTTTGGGATAAACCTACTGTGAGTCCAATTGCACCACTATAGCTGCAGTGTCACGAACGGCAGAATGGAGCCAATTACAGGCTGGAAACAGGCGAAGAATTAACAGTCTTTAATGGCACAGAACAGAAAAATACAAAGTCTCTTGGTTAAGAGTGACGAAAAACAAAAGATCCTTCCAGCGGTGGGCAGCGCCAGCAACCGCGGTGTCAGGGGCAGACGAGAGGCGTAATCAGGTCCGTTCCAGGTTCGGTACACAAGGCAATAACAGCGTTGTCAGAGGATATGTGAAAGGGTCATTTCAGGACGGTCCAGGGTCGACGACGGCAAACAGGAATCACAAATCTCAAAACCTCGCTAAGGGCTCGATAGCTGGGGCTGACCAGGTAATGCAGACAATCTCGCCCAGAACAGAGGAAACCAAACCCTAATATACCACACCCAGTGATTGACAAGCAGATACAGCTGTGAACCCACGCACAGGTGTGGAGAGCTTGTGATGAGCTGAGAGACAAGGGGGCGGTAACCAGAGAGACAAGGGGGCGGTAACCAGAGAGACAAGGGGGCGGTAACCAGAGAGACAAGGGGGCGGTAACCAGAGAGACAAGGGGGCGGTAACCAGAGAGGAGAACGAGAAGGGAGGGGGGAAACCAAGAGGGGCTGAGACAGAAACACCGTGAGTAAAATATGACAAAACTATTTTTCACCAGACCAGACGGTGACATGACATGCAGACTTTCAATATGATGAAATAGTCTGTATTAATGGCCCACAAAATAATCCAATATTCACTTCAATGCTTTTACAATTCAATTGGGCATCATGAAAAGTTTACTTTTCACACTACCCATTTTTAAGAACATTTTAAAAGAAAAATAATGCAATGCAAAAACATTTTGTTTCCTCGTGTAAGTAGAAATGTATTATTATAACATAACTAAGTAATGTAACAAGACAGATATCGCCACATGCTGTGTGTTGCAAGAACACATAATCCTAACTCTGTGTTTAAAGCAGAACTGGTACAAGTACCACTTTTTTCAAAACAACTCAACCTTGGTCTCCTTTAAAGGTGATAGTGTTGGGTAAAGCATTAGAAAGGCTACGGTTCAAGGTGAAGAGGTTGGACTATAACCCCGAATTAACACATTATTGCCATTTCTTCCTGAATATTTTAAACATATTTATTCATACACATTTTTACACTCAAGACCTTGGACCCATACATTCAAGCAAGGACACAGAAGCTGGGAAAAGACATCTTCACATTCACCCCGCACACCACGCCCTCCTGTCATGTCAACAACGTGAAGAGCCAAAGTGCCAAATGGTGAGAAATTCTGCAAATGAAGTTGAGGTCATCCATTTTTAGACTTGAAGACGAAGGGTTGGAGGAGGATTCATGTAAATTGTGAATGTGCTGTGTTTTTAAAAAGATAAATCTGCATAATTTGTGGCAGATGATTGGCAGCAGAGGGCGTGGAGGGAAAGGAGAACAGGGACCTACGAGCCAGGCAAACGAAGCCAGCATTTTGTAAACATTTCAATATTTCATTTAGAAGGCTATTTTTTTGTAGGACACTTCAGGATTCCACTTAAAGAGCAGACGTCCAGTGGGTATCTGAGTTCCAAAGCAAAATTACCCCTGCACTTGGAGCCTGGCATACGTGTGTTTTGCCTTAACAACGCGACCACCAGCAGCACTTAATATCCTCATTTCACCTTCATAGACTTCTTGCCTCTCACCTGTCATTCTACATATTATTCCCCCAACCATTCATGTAGAACTATCAATGCTGTGAGTAACTGCCTTATATATTACTATAGTATAATTACAGAAAAAAACTTCCTCTTCCCTTTTGCCAATCCCCTGTTGGGAAAGGTCAGTCATCTTTTGTAATCGTTTGCTTTAAATGTCATTGTATTATTATTTTGTCTATATTCATAACTGTTATAATATTTTAGCTTTATTTAAGTTTGCATTGAGCTCTGATGTTGCTTCAATGTATTGTTTTATTTATTTATTTCACAAAGACCAGAGTCAGCTACAAGCTACTTTTCCCTGGGCAGAGGCGAAGTGACAGCAGGTAGTGCTACACTCCTTCACAGATGAAGGCTCTGGCTGCTTTGACAGAGATGTACTCTGGTCCAAATGTGCTGGATCTAAAGTTAAAATCTCCCCTCAAAGACGCTCTATTCTAAATTCTATTGCTTTCAGATTTTTTCCCGTTAAACTCAGTAGTCTCATATACTCCCTCATTTCCATAACACCGTCACATAATCTGATGTATCTTCAATATATCAATCAACCTTGGACAAGGAGAAACATAAAATCTTAAAAATACTTATTCTTATTCCCTTTGTCTGTATTAAATGCAGAGATGTCAGCTAGGGCTGTTACATTTAAACAGCAGTAGCGTACCTCAATCCTGCAGTTTGCGCTACATGCAGTGTGGCCCATAGGCCCATAATAATGCATGTAAATTGAGGTTGTACTTTAATAGCAACAAAAATAACAGCAGGCTTAAGTGACAGTATACATGTACATTAAGGGCCAATATTATGCAAAAAAGACATCTTGAAGAGCACCTGACATCAGCTCACATCTGATTCTCAGGCTAAGTTTCACTTTAGTATTCTGCATCGATGGCACAAATGCACATGTTGGAAAGTATTTTCGTTTTGACTGCAACTTCACCTGGCGCTTTATACGTTTACCTGGACTGAGGAGGAGGAGGAGCCAAGAGTTGACAACAGACTGTGATTTGGATTTACGATTCACGCACAGCAGGCAGTTTTCGGGTCTGAACTCTGGCCCTTCAGTTCTTCTTTATAAGGTAAGCTTATACACTGTGCTTTGTTTGGGTCAATGTAGGCTTATGTTAAAACATGGTGCTGTTAGCAGAATGCTCAGCCATGCATCTGTGCTGTTACATTAGTGTTGAGTATTTATTGACTCATTGACGAGATTAATTCAAAGCCAAGGAAAAACGCGGTCTGCTCGAGACTTGAGCCGAGTCTGATGGCAAAACACGGAAATGTTTTCTTAAAAGGCAGATGGTGGGAAAACACAAAATGGTTCATCATTAAACAGTTGATTTACACAGAGAATTCTTAAAAATGTAAAATGCAGTTACTGCGGTCACTTGAGCCCTTTTGCAGTTTCAGAGATCATAGCGCGGTACTGCAATATTGCAGTTCCTGCGACAGTCAGCTTTTCTCTCATTGATCAGACAATAGAAAGACAATGTGAGGTTGAAGCGCTGGTCAAGTTCGTCACTAACCTTCATCATTTTCTCAGAGGGCATCTGCCTCGTCTGTACGACTGCTTTGACATTTCAACAGGGCTAATGTCTGCCATCATTCCATTAGGAGCTCTTCATTATGAGCTGACTCCTACTGAGAATGAAACCAGGTGAAATCTGACCACTGATTTATTAACTAGGAACGTTCACCATCATGAATATAGAATTTCACTATTAGTAATTCCTCAATCATCCCGGCAGGGTCAAATAAGTACAACCTTTTTGGACATTACTTCAATACATTTTACAGTGGATACTTTTTTTAAAACATATTGATCTGGATATCATATATTCTATAATATATTGTATGTATATATTCTTCTATTGTTATTTGTGAGCTACTTTGTCCAATAATTTCCCTTCCCTCCTGTGGATCAGTAAAGTTTGTCTAACACCAGGATACAAGTACGTTGCGTGTCCTCTCGCTCCAGGCAAGAAACAAATGCGTCAATCGCACAGCGCCTGTTACAAACCCACACATCGCGGTCATGCACCTGTGTTATCAGTGAGACCATCTCCCATCGCCTCCCGTGCTCCCAATTCAGCTCTGAACTAAGAGGGAAGCAGGGAGATGGAAATGCTTAATACGTACAGATCAGTTCTTCTATTATTTTTTTGCAATTTTTTTATATATATATTTTTTAATTAAAGAACATATAAAAACAAACACAGAGAAAGAGAAACACGACCAGAGAGAATGCAAACACAAAATAAAAGCAGCAGACATCCAGCAAATAAATTAAAAAATAAAATCATGGCCTAGAGAACCCTAAAAGAAACACGTCCCATTTTGTCCAAAGTCTGTCAAATTAGTTCATTTTAAATTTGAGTTGAAATTTTATTTTTCCATTTTACGAATGTCCATTATAATGTTAGTCCAGTCCTTGATCGTCGGTGCATTATGTGTCATCCATTTTTTTGGTGAGGGCCTTTTTTGCCACTGTCAGGAGGATGCTCCAGGGGGTTGTGTCCATGGCAGGAGTCCTGAGGCCCAAACACAGAGTTTTGAAATCCAGTGGGACGGTGATGTCATAGATTGTCTGTAAGGCTTTGTTGATCTCAGTCCAATACTTGAGAACAACAGGACAATCCCAAAACACATGGAAAAACAGGAAGAAAATACATTAAAATAACAAAGACATGACAGAAAATAAATAACAAAACCTTAATTTCTATTCATTCAATTTAACAGTTTTGCTGACATGAATCATACATTTTGTCTGTGATTAGTGATCAGCCAGATGGAAAACCAAATCTATTGGACCACACTCTGCAGACACTCTTTCCCATATTTATTTGACATTGCCAGCGGGACAGGTGTCTCCAGGATGGGCAAATCGCTTTTAGATTGATTAGTTCCCATGTTTAACCGTCCCTAGACGTTACGGCGACTCTCTCGTCGACGCCTCCACCTTATGTGTGGAGCTTTTGTATTTTTAACGACGGACCCCGTCTCGTCTGCCCCTCCCTTTTGTTGTCCAGACTTTAAATCTTGAGTCTGTTCTGTTAGGAGGGACATTTTCATTGTAAGCCAACCAATTTAGAATTGTAACATCTTTGTTTAGTTTGTATGTTTTGATTAGCTCCCTCCATGTTCTATTATCTGGGTCTGGGTCTGGGTCACACCAGTAAAGCAGGGCGCTGATTTGAGCTGAAATAAAGTACTTTTTAAAAGAAGGTAAACCCCAGCCTCTTTTTTTTCATTTGATAGATTTTTTCCCTTGCCATATAAATCTTGAGATTGCTCTATTCCACTCATCAAACAACTGGTTGGGGCTGGAAATCAGAAGAGTCTGGAACTGATAAAAGAAATCTGGACAAAACTTTCATTTATATAGTTCCAATCCTTTGACTTTGACTTAAGCAGGAGATAAGGTTCCATTTTCAAGATGTTTTTGATAATAATAAAATGGAGGGGTATCATCTTTCTCCAGAACTGTTGGTAGGTCTCTATGGAGTATCTAAGGGATTCCGTTTACCGTTTTAATGGATAGGTCTTTCAAAAGGTCAGAGGGGGATGCCAGATGGAAATAATTTCAGTTTTTGGAGCATTAATTTTGTATCCAGACATAGGACCAATTATTTTGAGAAAATGCATCACATTAGGTACGTACATTTCTGGTTTGGTCAAATACACCAAACCAGACATTTTCATACCGCTACCATTTCCACTCTGAGAGACACATCACCATATCGCGCTGCATTCCGCGTCTTATTTCGGACATCCTGAGCAATAACTGATGCCATATTCTCTCCCCGCTCCGATGCAAAGAAGTTGTGAGAATCTCCATCTGGGCCGGCGGGACTGGAGACGGGGGAGGGGGTGGGGGGGTTAGTAGCTTCGTTAGCTTGTGATGTGGGCTGTTTTCCAATGGGTTCATGGGCCGTCAGCTTTGTTTGCTTTGGTAAACGAATAGATTTTGTTCTGAATGTTGCAAGCATTTTAGAGACACATAATACGGTTTAGCTGCTGTGGCTTGACCGTCCCAAGTCAGGAGAATTTTTTTTTTTTAAACCCCCTTATGACGCAATTCAGACCCTTCGGCATTTGGACAGAATGTAGCATCTGCAACTGGCATTGGTCCAATCTCACAACGAAGAGTATTCGCTTGGAGGGTACCACCTGGTTATTGCTTTGCCTGGAATGTTCCACAGTATGGCTTTGGGGTTATTCTATTATCAAATACAGGCATTCTTACAGTGAGCAGGCTGACCTCTCCACAGATCTGGCCTGGTGGCCCCTGTTTGTCCGTACAGTTAATGTCATATTGTTAAACAGTTATATTTAAGATTTCACTCAATATTGTGCCATTTTTCTCTAGTTAGAGGATTTTGGTGAAGTTTATAAATGTGCTTCCTGGTTGGACATGAGCAGCGGATGTGAAAAAGGTAGAGGTAATTCCATAAATGTTACCTGGCAACCATAATGTAAATAAGATCCAAAATCCATGATAACTACACAATAGTTATGATTTGACAAATAATAACACCTGATAGCATCTTTATTTTGTTTAATCATTTTTTAAACTATCAGAAAAGTGTGTCAGTTGCATGTGAATGTTACTTAGTGATGATATATTGATTCTGTTTAAGAAATCAGCTTGACTTCCTATTATTTTCCATTTATCTTCAGAGACTGCCAGTTGAATGATCACAAAGCTTCTAAGTCACAATTAGGAAAAACATGAAAACCTGTCATAGACTTTAAACTTTCCCAGTCCCAGACCCTCCGTCAGAAAAGTACCTTTAAAATACATTTAGGCCTACTGTATCCACCCATGATCAAACACCTATAGTGAACCTGGATAAAACCGCACAGACATCAGTTTCATGTTGTGTTTTCTAAGCTCAGAGCAGCAGGTAGAGATCATTACAAGTATTGAAGGAGAGTACGGAGGTGTGTGTTTGAATCGTCTCCATGGCAGCGACGGACACACACTGCGGAGGGAGATTGGAGCAGGAAGGCCCGGAGCACACCCACTTCTTCATCCAGGAGGGGGGTCCTGCAGGAGAGGGCGCCAGGCAGCTGCGGGCACGTGTCTGTGGACATGTTTTCCCCTCACACAGCGATCAATCGGCACTTAGTAGAACACAACCCTCGAGTTTTTGAAGTCTGATTACCAGCAGGACATAGAGATAAAGCTGCTCTATTCATCCATCTATTTATCTATTTTCTGCCTCTATCGCTCGCACATGAGCCCAGAGAGGAAATGTGGGAATGAATATTGAGAGCGCAGTGTGAAGCCCACTGGAAACAAATGAATGGTCTTCTGAAGCCACCAGAGTCCCATATCGGTGTTTCATTTGAAGTTAATAGTCTCATTGTAGCAAAAGTGGGTTGTACCACTGCGTACACCAGTATGTGTTAACTGTGAATGATTGAACGCTCTCTTTACTGGAGGATATCTGAACAGAAAAATGCTTAAAAGGTGAATTAGTTGATGTATCAAGACGATGTTATGGGAGAAGAAGATTTTTTTATTTTATTTTTTTTGAATGTCTGTAAAGAAACTGCTCCTTCCACCAGAAGTGACGCTGTAGATAGTCAGCGAGACGGATAGATGAAACTCTGGAGGTGTTGAGGAGGAAAGGGAGGGAGAAGAGAGGCGTGTGTGTTTTCTATTGAGTCGTGCTGGCCTTGTGCTTCTCTTGTGTTCACTGAAGGTTGAGCCTTGGGCAGCAGTGAATAGAGCCCCTCGGCAGCACTGAGCGGCCTGTTCAGGAGTGTCTGCGCACACACACACACACACACACAGAGAGAGAGAGAGATGAGCCTTGGGCAGACAGAGGCGCACATATCCAAGACACACTCTGTCTTTGTTCGTCCAAACAGCTCTATAGAAAAAAGTATTTTTTTAGAGTTGAACGCACTGACAGCCAATTCAGCTGTCTCTCCTGCTTATTTTATTTCCTCTGCAGCATCTTCATCTCCCGTATCCGCTTGCTCATCACGCCATCATCTGTCTCTGTCTTATGTCTCTGCTAGTCTCTAGAACTGTCCGTGTGCTCCACTGCTCATACATACACGTGTCCTTTGACCTTTGACCTTTTAAAGTGGACACAGGCGGTCACAATGTGTTTCTGGGCAGCTAAGGTGTACCATTTCCCATCTCCCCTTCTAATTTGATATTAGTTTGAAATTTGCCTAAATGTTCTGACCTGTTGCTGATCTGGAACGATGGACTGCACCATCTTATCTCACATCTCACTTATCTTATATCACAGTGCTCTGAGATTCATAACAGGTTGTGGCAGGCTCACACCCCATTGTGACCTCTATGACAGGGGCTGACTGGCCTTTTTTGGGTGCCAGAAGGTTCATGCATTGGATAATAAAAAAAAATGTAATGTTTTGTGTCCCTTTTTGTGTGCCCCCTCCTGCTTGTGTGCCCAGGTGCAGAGAGTGGAGGGTCATAATGCCCTGCGCTCACGCCATATGTACGGATTGTTGGTGCTCCAGAAGCTTGGAACGCCCTTCAAACGAACTTGAGGTCGGGTGAGCAGGATTCAATTGGGGGTTTTCTAACAGATTTTAAAATGCAAAGAACAAGTCTTTGTGCTTTTAAACGCAACTTAATGTCTTATTGGCGCAAATGTTTTTATGATTTGAGTGCTGTCATGTCTTTCCTTCTGCCCCAGGTCACCCTTGTAAAAGAAGTTTGGATCTCAATGGGTTTCTTACCTGGTTGAATAAAGGTTGATGAATAAATAAATAAATAAAAATTTTGCATGAACCTGTTTTTTATTTTTTTCACATTAGATCATTGAGGACATCTAAAATACTTGTGGAAAAAACAGTGTTTGGTGTTTTAAAGTGTGTATCTAAATGATTTGATTGCTAAATTAGTTGACAATACTCAATATGTAACTTGCTTGTCTCATGCGATGTGACTGTTGTATTTCAGACTGTTTTGAAATAGTCTCAAACGCTGTCAGGTCTTAAGCTGTAAATGTCTTTTCCTGAGGGCTCTTTGTCTTGATTCCTGTCTCGTCCCGCCGGCTCACACTGAGTTTACCTCCAGCCGTTCGTGCCACCTTCTCACTTACCGCCTGTTTTTCTACTGGCTCTGTTTCGACTTGTTTATTAGCTCTTTGTTTTTCAGGACTCCACCGCTCTTCCTGTCCACCCCATATGTTTCTGTTTTACATTGCTTCTCAGCATTATACACTCTGTAGACATCTGTATCACAATTAATGAAATCCTCATTGTTCTTGGTCATCAGTGCCATACTGTGACAATGCCTGTGTGGTGAGCTAAACAACACGTATTACATGAGGTCGCAACATAACCACAGATCATAATACATGTTCCACTCATGTAAGAGAACGTCTCTATTTCTAATGGGAAATAATAAAGCTTTGCAAGACAGGGCTAACTACACAATATATACAGTAGAAGCATTAGTCAACATTATGTACTTTAAAACACAGTATTTTGTTATTTAAGTACTATATTCATAAGAGTTCATGGTCTTGGGACTTTATACCTTAGCGAGGGTCTGTACAGTTGTGTGGTGGTGGAGGGGGTGATGGAGCAGATTGTCAGCCTATTACCGTCACCACCCTGTGTCAGGGACTTACTTACACTTACACCGCCAAGTGATGGGTGATTGAATAATGTACTTTCAGCATCATATTATTAAGATAATAAGAACTGAAAAATATGAATTAAATGTAAAATAAAATCCTAATAACAACGTTTTTTAAAAAGGCACATTAAATGTTATTTATAACCATGCAGCATCTGTTTTCTGTCACCCTTTGCCTCTTGAATCCCAAGCGCATCACTCAGTTGACTTCTCACGTCAGACATCGCATCTCACAGGTATTGTTTTAATGGCAGCACCTGTACATGCGTGGAGCACATCCAAGTGGCGCACATTAATTACCGTGGAGAACCAAACCGTTGGAGGTGGGGCTCAGATACCTCCACAACACCTCTCCCTCTCTCTTCCTTCACCCTGTCCCGTCCCAGCAGGCTGCAGTATTAATGACAGAATCAACTTTGGCCTCACAAACACATGGATTCCTCCCTCTCGTTGATCTCCTCTCTGGTGCAGCTCAGTGACTGCTCCTTCGCTCTGTCTCTGTCAGTGTTAAGTGCTCCCTGTGACCCGGGCTAATGGTGTTCCAGCTTCAGCATGTGTCCGCTGGGGCAACTTACCTCCACACACTCACACTAAACAATGTGCTAAACATTCTAGGGAGTTGTCAGCCAGGGCGGGAGCTTGCTCACAGGCCGTGGCTTTGGAATGATAAGTGTTTTTCATTTAAAGTCCTATTGATCAGTATTACTAATTATAACCATTTGTAAAGCCATAAGCCTGCTCAGAGGCCCGTCTCACAGAAGGCAGCAGAGCTGCAATAGGGATTTGGCTACAGGCTTTTGTAAATTTTTTAGCCTACCTATTTTGTCTTTTTATGTAAGCCTAGGGCTTTTTTTTCCAAAAAAACGCCAGACTAAAATGAGCTCCGATTAGAACTGAAGTGGTTTCTGAACCCTTTTGAGTACAAATGGCTGGACTCCTTGTGAAGCTGAGAGTCAGATGTGTTGGCGTCTGATGCCTGATTTACTCTATTTGTAAGTGGTCACAAGCTCCACAAGCTCTCTACAGATGATTTCCAACACTGTCTGGATTTTCTTTGGTAAATATAAGTCTTCCCCAGGGCAGCAGTGACCGCATTTGTCTCCAATCACCAAAAATAGCAAGAATTGTTATTATTGAATCGAATTATGTTTGTTATTACCTTATTATAACCCAAATCAAGCATATTTAAACATATTTAAAAGGACACAGGAAACCAGAGTTTTTCCATTCTTCTTTTCTTCTTGCTTTTGTTCAAGTTTTATTCTTTATCTGGTTCTTTAAGAGAAAGAAGAAACCCTAATAAAAAAATATTGTGCCCCAAGGAAAACAAGTTAACAACTGAGGCGTGGACCTGGTGGGCCGGCAAAACAGAGCAAACAAGTGCCACACCGGGCCAACCGTATAAAGGGCCAGTGCCGACACCTCTAATTGAAAAAGGTTAGAAAAAATACCTAAGTTAACCCTTCCCAAAAAATGAAAATATGACCACCAGTCCCACCAGGCTGAACAAAAAGCTAGCGGTTTGGAATTGCAAGCAGAGAGAACGAGCACGCAAATGAAAACCGGGAAACAACCTGTAAAAGACATTAAAAAATATGCCATAACCAAATATTATCAACAAGGAAAACAGGATTATAAAAAAAAATATCTCAGAAAACTAACATTTTACAGACAGTATCTTCAGAATATAATCTTCCAACACATCCCTGCCCTACTTTGGTTCAAGGTAACATGGATACGTTGCCATGGTTTTAAAAGAAACCTTAACCAATCACAGCTCAGTGCAGGACCTCGACAAGGTACGTGTAAGTGATGCACAAATCTCACAAATATGAACGAATATTACCTTTAAATCTGGGTTAATAATGCCCATATCTATTGTTTTGTACGTATGTATGCTTTAAACATCACAACAACTTGCTGGTAATACAAATTATATTATACAACAATTAGAAATGAGCAAACCTCTTTTAATGTGTGTGTGGCGGGGCAGTTTTGTGAGCAATTTTCTTTTCCAGGGGAATTTAAAGGTTATTTAAGAAATGCACTTTACGCTCTTGGAATTATAAATGAGGTGCGCTGTGGTCGAGTGGTGTCTGCATGTCCTCCATTCTCTCTCATGCCCCATTCCACGCTGTCTATTCTGTGTCATAATCATATAAAAGAAATTATAAATGAGGACTTGATGAGGTCGTCAAAATGTGCACGTTGGATTATTTTCAGTGTAACAAAAACTGATTTTTATGGCACGTTACACATTAAAAAGGAATCTCTTCCAGATATTCTGCGTATTTTACAGTAGCTCAGCAGTGTGAAAAGCATTCTACCATCACTTGCTCAGGTAAAGACATGTATTAGCATAAAAGACACAGAAGCTGCTTACTCTGCTCCCTGTCTCCGTCCCTCAGTGTCTTGTCTCTGCGATGCCTTCCAGTCAATTACATTGCATTTACACAGCCGCTCACTGTCCTGCTTTTCCCGGGTCAAGATTCATACACTCCACGTTTTCCTCCTCACCTGTCGGTCTTTTATCCATCAGCATTTTAAACACAAGCGTTCTTTTGCGACAGAGAAAAGCATGAAAATTCCGCCCTGAAAGACCTTGAGCATTAGAACATAGCGTAGAGGCGTTTCAAAAGCACTGTTATTCTATTCAGCCACATGAACATTTGCAGATGTGAAAAAAACAACAAGTTGGAATCGATTTCATCTTCGCATTAAGAACAGACAGGTAAAGTTCTGAGAAAAAATCAAATGATTTACTGTTTGTATTATCTACACTGAGCTAATGCAGGAGACAATCAACTTTACCAAAAATATGAATAAACACAGCATATATATATTTCCTTCCTGAATGAAAGTTAACACTGTTACATCTTTTCTCCCCTGACTCTGCTGCTGCCACAGTTTCATCTGCAGTGTTTCTCTTCTTTACAGCGCTCAGCACAAGCGATCGATGTGATGGAAAGGCCACAAAGAGGAAGCGCCAGACTAGAGGCCACTCAGATGAAAGAGGCAGAAAAAGTCATAGACCATGTTTAGCCCTTCGGTCTCTTACACTTTTTCTCCATCTTCTCCTCGTTCTCCTCCTTCTGTTTAGTCCGTCAGTGGAGATTCTAAGCATCATTCCAGGGGAAAGATTAGGCTCAAAACACCCCTTCAACACCCACAGATTAAAATGGTGTTTTTTAGTTCCTTTTCAACGTTAGTTCCTTTAGTTCCTTTTCAATGTTAGCATGATTAATTGGAGGATAGAGTTCTAGATGAATACAGTCCACATTTTGCCTTGACCAACATCTATAGGCGGTCATCTGTCGCTACGGAATGTTTTTTGCCCTACGCCTTTTTCCACAGCAAAGAATAATTACAGCAATTTGGCAAAGTGTTGCAATTATATGTCGGAATGTGCTGCAACTGGAATATGGAGCTTTTACTCAAATGAACAATGTATAGGGTTAAAATGGTGCAGCGGATGAGCAGATAAACGTGGAGTGAGTCACCAGTCATTCAATGGTTTGAGATAAATGACCTGAGTGAGCATCAACTTAGTGACATCATCCCAGTGATTACAGAGCACCCCATGGGCCGGGTCACACCCCACGGCCGGGTCACACCCCATGGGCCGGGTCACACCCCACGGCCGGGTCACACCAGCAGCAATCCCACCACTTCAGACACGCACTGACAAGAAGTGTGCGCTTGGCCCGAGGGGAGAAGGAAGATTTGAAATGTATTTGTGACAGTGGAAGTGTCTAACCCCAATCGCTGTATCAAGGATCCTGATCCAGGGCTGCAAAAAGAAACAAACCGAAAAGAAGAACCTGAAGAACTGGTTCTACTACTGAAGAACTGTTTCTCCTCCCGAAGAGCTGGTTCTCCTCCTGAAGAGCTGGTTCTCCTCCTGAAGAGCTGGTTCTCCTCCTGAAGAACTGGTTCTCCTCCTGAAGAGCTGGTTCTCCTCCTGAAGAGCTGGTTCTCTTCCTGAAGAGCTGGTTCTCCCCCTGAAGAACTGGTTCTCCTCCTGAAGAGCTGCTTCTCCTTCTGAAGAGCTGGTTCTCCTCCTGAAGAGCTGGTTCTCCTCCTGAAGAGCAGGTTCTCCTCCTGACAAACTGGTTCTCCTCCTGAAGAGCTGGTTCTCCTCCTGAAGAGCTGGTTCTCCCCCTGAAGAACTGGTTCTCCTCCTGAAGAGCTGCTTCTCCTTCTGAAGAGCTGGTTCTCCTCCTGAAGAGCTGGTTCTCCTCCTGAAGAGCTGGTTCTCCTCCTGAAGAGCAGGTTCTCCTCCTGACAAACTGGTTCTCCTCCTGAAGAGCTGGTTCTCCTCCTGAAGAGCTGGTTCTCCTCCTGAAGAGCAGGTTCTCCTCCTGACAAACTGGTTCTCCTCCTGAAGAGCTGGTTCTCCTTCTGAAGAGCTGGTTCTCCTCCTGAAGAGCTGGTTCTCCTCCTGAAGAACTGGTTCTCCTCCTGAAGAGCTGGTTCTCCTTCTGAAGAGCTGGTTCTCCTCCTGAAGAGCTGGTTCTCCTCCTGAAGAACTGGTTCTCCTCCTGAAGAGCTGGTTCTCCTCCTGAAGAGCTGGTTCTCCTCCTGAAGAGCTGGTTCTCCTCCTGAGTGGCTCCAGCTCCACTGTCTACCTCGCGTCCGTCTGAAGGATTCTGATCACTTCTTCGCTGTGGAACTCCGCTTGCCTGACCCGCCAGCCCCGCCCACATTCTGTTCGAATGCGTAAGGGTCTGGAATCCGAGTCAGAGCCAATGAAATCATCGGTCATCCATTTACCGATCCAATCCCAGGCGGAGGTTTTAACGCATCACACTGAGATACGGAAGTAGCTCTTCACCACCGTTCCAAAACATTCAAGATGGCGGACCCGGCTCGTGACCCTTTTTGCGTCACTTCTTGGTTTATGTGATTGGTTCTGTCTCTGCTCTCTAAACTTCTTGTAAAGTAGTCTGTCAAAACGTGTTGGGAATGGCTGGTCAGGCAAGAACTCCTCCAGGTTTTCTACGTTTTTTGTAGTTTTTCCTGGCCAAGCAGGAGGGTCTAAGGACAGTGGACTCTGGAACATCGCCCCTCGTCCCTATATAGACATTGTTTAATCCGTTTTTCACTGTCGCCCTCCGAGACAATCGCTGTTGTGATTTTGGGCGTTGCAAAAATAAATTGAATTGATTTGAAAGAGGATGAGAACTGCAAGATAGAAATAGTGAGGCCATTTTGTCATAAAGAATCTGCTGTTCAAAATATCAACAGTAATATTGGAGCTCCTCCCAAGCTGTTATAACTGCTTGTCATTTTAAACAACTCGATGATCAAAACTTTCAAGGTTTTATAAATGGGACGAGTATTGTCGGTCAAACCCATAATTTCAGCCTCTGTCATCTGGCCCCTGTTCCTCCACAGAAGTGTTTAAAAATGTCATGTCCAACTGCTAATGAGCCGAGTGTCTGTGAGTGTGTAGTGGTAAGAGCAGTTTAAGCCTGGCGCCTGTGCAGAGGGCTCAGCACGCACACTGTGACATTTAGCAGGACCATCTTCTGTGCAGCGTCTGGCCTTCAGTCTGTCCACCATCATTTCTCTCTTTCACATAAACACCCCATTTCCATAAGTTTTACAAAGCCCTGGTCCTCATGCCATTGTACATTTTTACATTCACGCGAGATGGAAACGCTCTGATTTAGATTACAGTTGCTCCGGGGGCTGAGTGAAGGGAGAGGCAGTCTGGGCTCGTGTGAGGGGCCGTCACAGATCAGCCAAGGACCCAGAACACAGGATGTATACAGTTCTTTACTAAGAG
This sequence comes from Eucyclogobius newberryi, assembly GCF_026437365.1. NCBI lineage: Eukaryota > Metazoa > Chordata > Actinopteri > Gobiiformes > Gobiidae > Eucyclogobius > Eucyclogobius newberryi. The sequence goes on from NW_027316389.1 coordinate 9,291,431, forward strand.
TTAGTCTGGTCACCGCTCCCTCCGTCACACCTCGAGTCAAACTCAAACGGCATCGTGCCAACAGATTACACACACAAAACAAAGCAGCATCGTTTAAACTATCTCAAACTTCTCTCACTGCAGAGTAACAATGATTCGGCAGAAATCGTTTTATTCCTCGTAAGAAGCCATGTTTGCTGTGATAGAAACAAACCATGTGTGTCTCTGATTGGACGATCCACCTGTCAGACTGACATACACCAGTGAGCACTTATTTGTTTGCCTCAAATGTTCCCCAGTATGACATAAAAACATACTTACATCTCAAGCTCGTCACACCAATCAGGCCAGGTTACAGGTTAGATCTGTGGAGACCCGACCACCGGCTTTGGCTCTATTAGCTCAGCGTGAAATGTGGACGAGAGGGAAGAGTACATGCAGTAAACGTAAAGTCGGCCGCCTGCACTGCCTGGCATGTGTGCTGCCGCCTTAACCACTCCACCACCGGGGGCAGCACAGTAAAAGTGTATGTTTTTTCAAGGATCATTTAACATTTTAATTTACCATTTACCGGGATCGGCTCCAGCCAAAAAAGCAAGTGTGATGGATGTTGTTTCTCTATTCAGCAATACCCTTAGTACTTACTCATACTCAATTAAATCAATATTTATGTAGGATACGTTTTCAGAGATAAAACATTGATGCGGTTGAGTCTGCAACATCAGCCCGCATGCACCAGGGTCTAATTAAACAAACATTACACACCCGAAACACTGATGCCCGTGAGCAGAGCAGCTCCTAGCGCTCGTACCCATTTATTCAGTGATTCTAATTGTGCATATTATTTTGTTTTGCGCATAACCTTCCCTTTATAACTAGTTCTAGCACAGCTCTCGGGCATTTACCGCAAATAATAGCGCAAGGCAGTACAACCGTCTGCTTAAATACAGACATAGAAAGAAGAATGGAAACGTTGACGTGGCCCATCTGTCTTTTTGACATTTAACTCTTCGTGATCCGGTTTAAAGCCGCATACTGTACCTTTTATAGACTATAATGCTTTAGCCTTGCCATTTTCCAGCACCTTCAACACACTAACATAAATGCATTTCACATTAGCTTGGTACAGCAGAAATACAGTGCGCACACGCTCAAAGGGAAAATAAAAAAAACACCTTGAATCTTCCATATGCTTTGTCTGTCCTCATTAAAAGTGATGGGCGCACATCACAAATACACACCTAGGCATCAAATTGCATCACATCCAACTGTCATATTAGTAAAATATTAATGGTGCCGCTATCCCCTTTTGTGTGCCAGACAGTCGCTGTGTATTAGGAGAGAAATAGACAAAGATCTAAAACTGTTTGGCCATCTAACATGAAGAATCCTGAAGTAATTGGGTGGAGTGAATGGGAGTGAGAGAGAGAGCGAGTGTGGGACGGCATGGGAGGACAATATAAATGTGATAATGTGCAGGAGATAATAGAGAAACATGAAAAGTGTGGAAGACAGCGCCGGAGAGACAGAAAAAGGGAAATGAGAGGTGGTTTTCTAGATGAGACAGGTCGCTCTGTAGAAGAAAATTAGGATTAGCATTAACTGTGGAGACCAAACTTTCTAAAAGCCATAATGGATCTTGACACTGGTGCTAGTGCAGTGCGGTTCTGTTTGTCCCACTCTGCAAAACTCAAAACACTATATCATTATTGTAGCGGGTAGTGAAAAATATAGCCAAGTAAAGGTTGAAAAGTTACCTTAGTCATGAGAAGTAAATTACTGACATGAACATGCATCAGTTCTAGATCCAACTACAGTGTGTGAGTACAATTTTAATAACTATACTCTATACTATCTTTATCGGGCGGCTGAGTGGCTGGAACGCCTCTCGCCTCGCAGCAAGACACTTTCAAGTTTGACCCCCAAGGCTTTCTGTTTGTCCTATCCAATAATATATAAAATGTCAATAGGATATGACAAAACAATGCATCCAAAACTTGGTTATGTTATGGTGTCACATGACAAATACTACAAATGTCACAGGAACACAGGCTTATTTCCTCTTTTGTGGCTGTTGTGGCCTTTATGTGACATAAAAGACACTTTTCCAGGTATAAAAAGAATGTTCATATGTCGTAAGATAGTTTCCCAAACATGTAGTTCCAGTGTATTATCATTTTGTAACTCAAAGATAATGGGATAATGGAAGAAAGGGATGAAGTATGTTGGAATTCAATTGAACGTGGAAGATGTAGTAGAACAGAACAGTGCTTCGCTAGTGGTCTTGACCAATTTTATTTATTAATCTATCAACCTTTATTTTACCAGGTAAGAACCCATTGAGATCGAGACCTCTTTTTCGAGGGTGACCTTTGACGATTGTCTTTCCCTCTCTCTCCCCACTTCAAGCTACAACAGTCGTCTAACAAAGCCTTCGGGACAAACAAATCCAAATTTTAAAAGCAAAAGTGTATCTGGGAAAGTGGAGTAATTAAACAATGCTTATAGCTCCACTTCTTGATTATTAGGGACCATTTGTGAAAAAAGACGTTAGTTGTAGCGCTAAACCAGGGTTAACCTAAGTCACCGTGCTAAACATCTAATCCGGCTTCGTACTAGTACTTACTTCTACACAATGGCCTAAGGTTCAAGGAATCTATTCATTTTGACCAAAAACAACAACAAAAGCAATTGGAAATAGCTGTACACATTTTTTTAAATGTTGTTAATCATGGAAGCCTAGGAAGAGTAAATAATGTGGTAATAACCAATGGGGTTTCAGAATAAATAAATACACACATAATCATGTTTATTACAGCAACCAAAATGTACTCACGTATCAATGGTACTTCAAATAATACTATAAATACAAGCTTAACTACACACCTGACACATTCATTATTGGTCTTGCACAAAATTTTAAAATATTCAAAAATGTTTACGAGTAGCAAGACAGAAATCAACCATTTTATGCCATAACAACGCTAAACCAGCTCAAGGAGACAAATATGGATTTACTCTTGACTCTTGTTACTATATTGATGTTTTGTGTCGATTGTGATCAGGTTCTTGTCAAGTGAAGTTCCCGGCAGCGGTCCTGGAGAGAGCGGCGCTGCCGTGACGACGTGCGGCACAGTTAAAGAAGACGGAGCGTTATTGCTGTGAGCTGCACTGGTCTTGTATGTGCCGGCACTTCTTCTCTTCTCTATTTCATACAAACACTCACCAGAGGCATGAGAATGGGACGCCTCTGTGAGCAAGGTCCTTCCTCGCACTAAATTAAAACCATTAATAACCAACTGGGAGAAGAGGGAGAGCAAAGGGGAGATGAGGGAGACGGATGGAAGAAAGTCAGTGTTGTGCTCAATGATTTAAGAAGATTTACAGAGTTCGCTACTGGCAAATTGGTTCAAAACAATGGTAAAAGAATTAGAGAAAAAAAAGTTAGTGGAACCACAAAGTTGACTAAAGTGAGAAAAATGTGTAGAAGCCCTGTCTTGTGCAATAGATGTGATATATTTTACGTTTAAAGGAACAAATGTAAGATAAGAGATATAAGCACCATCAAACATCAGCAGTTACATTCCGATTTCCTGTGCAAGTTAAGTGTGTTTTCAGCCTGTTTTCAAACCCTGAACCATCTCTTTTTCCTCTATTTTCTAAACCTTAAACATAGATCATTTGATGAATGTTTTTGATCAACAGCATTATCCATTCTATATTTTACAAAAATCATTGTATATGCACTGTAATCCAAGTGACTTTATCATTAAAATTGTGGCAATGTGAGGTTTAACCGTAATGCAAAACTCAAAATTCAAGCTAAAATATAAAAGCAACAATTATCAACGATGTCACCACAGGAAATGCACCTGGAGAGTGAAGATGACCGCCATAACACCTGTGGATGTGTGGGTGGACGAGCTGAGGACCGAGGACCCAGAAAGAATGTGAAGTCAGAAGGCAATGGACAAGTGACAAGTTTGAATAGTTCCAAGTAAGTACAAGGCTGTGGGCAGAGATAGGGGGTAGGTGAAAACTGACATTTTGTGAGCATTGGGCACTGCGGCCGAAGCGTCCAGTTTACATTCAAAGTCTATGGTAAACGCGCGTCGAGCGCGTAGTGCGTTATCCGCGGCGCGATTGGTGCGTTTTTTTAAGCTCTCGACGCTTTGAGCGCGCGCATGAGCCGGCCGAGGCGACGAAAGCGACGAAAGCGACTTACGCGACGCGTTCAGATATGTTCAGGTCTCTGGCAGCTGAAGCGTAGCAGCCGCCGCAGCAGCCAATCAGAGCTGACGCTCCAGTGACGTAAGTACATACGTACGTATTTCCCCTCGCATTTCCGGTATTCCCTGTGGAATTCCCCAAGAAGCGCCACTTTTTCCTTGCTCGTCAACAATGGCAGACGATCGATTGATTGTGGCCGTGTGTGGGAGAAAGGAACTGTACGATGTATTCACGGTGGAAAACAGAGACCGGCGCCTCCGTGTGAGGGTTTTGAAAACCAAATACGTGAAAACAACACTCTCGATATCCGCCATTTTACACAATGAAAGGCCACACCGACAACAACTCCACTGCTCATGCGACAACACCTCTACTGCGCATGTGCGCAGAGAGCTCAAGCGCGCCGTGTACAGTGGCCGGGGCGTCGAGAGCGCGTCCGGTGCGTAAACCTTTTAAATGTACACGCGCTTGAAGCCTCAAATGCAGATTCACTCAAACATACATGAATTGACCAAAATACAACTTTGAGAGAGCTAAAAATGAAAAAAACAAAATATATATATACACATTGTTAACATTTACCCACGACCCCCTAACAAGCGAAAGAAAACATGTACCGGTATGTAATATTTGACTGAGTTTGCAGACAACGTTCAACAAAACATCTTTTCATCTTTCCTAATACTCCAGAAAACAGAATCCATCATTTTGGGATGTTTCCTTTGACCTGACGTGTACATTTTAGACTTTGAGCTCAAACATGGGCCCTCGCTGATACATTTACGACACAATAACATCAGAAAAAATTTGAATCACCGAAACATTTAGCAACTTAAACCGTTCATTTGTTCAACATTAGGCTAAGTGAAACATTTTATGATTCGCACCGAGCTCTATAGGTTACCGCACCGCAAACATGTTCTTTGTTAGCTATGTGAACCTTCCAAGGTCACTGAAATCACCTAGCAACTGCTATTCCTCTCCATCAATTCTGCTTTTTTTTCCTCCTCCTGTTGTTCACATGTTCATTTATGTTCATTGAAATCTGCCAGATAGTTCACCGGTTTTTATAAGCAGCTTCAGCCTTGAGTCGGCTCACTGAGTTTCCATCAAAACACACACACACCGAGCTGAATGAGTTTGCCGCTAACAAAGAGATGTTACAGAGTGTCAAACTAATATGTGTCTCTCTTCATTGCTGCCCAGCGCTGCATTCTCCGCTCAAGGACGTAGAAAAGAGAAAGGGCGGCTGGAAAGAAAATAACACTGCGTATGAAGTGCAGCGGACGAGGACGGGAGCGCGCGGTGATGGCAGGACGCTTTGATTTGAATACATGGCAGCGTTTCAATACGTATTTGGGAACATTTCATTTCTCGAATGCGGAAGAACAATGCCGAGAACGGACTGCATGAGCTGGAAGTGGAAGGTCCACACAAGCGGACGTGACACTGGCATGAGACGATGCTCTTTTTGGCTATTCTTTCTTCCGTGATTTAAAAAAACAAACTCTATTCCACTTCGTTCTTGGGGTCTTTTGTGGATGAAAGATGTGGCCCTTTTCTTCGGTGAAAAATAGTGCATGGCATCGTTATTATTGGAGGGCTTTTTAGTTATTTGCTTTGTAGGCATCACTGACACTGACATTTTTTTAATTGAATGCAAGGACAGTCCTATAACTCTAAAACCAAAGATCGCAGTTTAGATTTTTAAATAATGTTGTGTAGAAATGATTATTCTCCCACATTCTCACTTGCGTTCTCCCTCCATTCATAACATTCATAACCATATGCTCCAAAAGGAACTGCATTAGTCATTGTATCATGAACAAATACATTTAAATATATTTGTTAATGTATTTAGTAACTGAATGTAATACATACTAATAGTATTTGTTGTTAATTGTAAACAGACTTGTTTAATAGTACTTAGTACTAAACTACAACATAAGTAGATTTTGCAACATTGATCTGAAATGGCTTAGTCGTGGAAATTTCTGTTCAAAACTGCAGACTCCGCCCCTTCACAGGGGTATTTCACGTTGGCAGCAGCAGATTTTCATTTACATGTTTAATTTGGGAGGATGAACATTGTTTAACCCAATCTGTATGACTTGGAGTCTGAATTAGACATAGGGGGTAGTGAAAACTGACCTTTTTGGAGCACTCAACCGCAGAATTGCTCATGCTTGTTACAACTTTGAGTAAGTAATTAGCTTAGGAGAGAACACCATTTTAACATGTTTAAAATCTTGTACAAATTAATTTGCATGTATATCCTTTTTCATATTTAATTCTACCTGTAATTTGTATATGAAGTATAAATACTTGAACATGCTGACTGCTCTCAGAGTGCTACTGTGCTCCTTTAACTCCTGCTTATTCTTCTCATGATTATCTTAATTACATCATGCCAAATAAGGCAAAGCAATCAGAGGGAAGTGCCATGTGAAATGACTATTAGCATTCTGCTGGCATTGTTTGGCTGTGATAAGACTAGCTGTTGTCTGTGTAATTATGCTATTAGCTTTTTAATACACATCGGCGTGTAGTAATTTCATTGGTGGTTGCATTTCCCTTTGCGGTGACGGGTCGGTGCTCGCTGCACTCAGTCGTTTTATTAGGACTAATTAAATTAAGGTTGCTTTGGTCCTGCTGACAACCACACTCACAGGACATGTCCCTCAGCTCAAGGAGGTGGGAGGGCGGGGCTCTCATTATGAGCACTGTCTGTTGGTACAACTACATTAGTCTAATCCCCATTGTTGGGTCAAGGCCGGGAAATGGGTGAATTAATGTTGGTAGTAGTTTCTATGTTGGAATAACATTTTATATGATCAGAGATGATGCCACTTCAGTGATAACTAACTAAATACAGACATGTAACATTTAAAGTCCATATAAACGGTCCTGATGTTTTTCTATATTCTGTTTAGTTTGGTGGGAAAGTAGAAATGGTCCATTGTCATCATAGTTTTTTTTAGTCAAGATGCAGTTTGTCAATAAATATTTCAAAATAAAGTAGAGAAAATAAGTAGAGATGAACTGATATATTGGCCGGCCCATATATCGGGCCGATATCTGCACTTCCATGCTGCCGGAGAAGCCTGGGGAAGGTTCCTTTCTCCCTTTAATTCTAAGCCAAAGTTTTAAGCAAGTATTTAACCACTACAACATCCTTGAAAAACAAATAATGTCTCATCACAATATTACTAGTGGCGCTCGTTTGTTAAAAGGCAGTGGAAACATTTCCCAGAGTACAACAGATGACGTTCAAAACGACCTCTAGCTCACCTTCGTGCTGTGACACAAATAATACACAATGGGGAACATGACGTGAATCCTTCTTTTTGGCAAAATGATCCACAGATTTCTCTGCTGTGCTCTTGTCTCACGCACACATTTCATGTTCAGTGTAAATTTCATAGAAAGGAAACTATTACATAGTGCTCTTTTCTCCAGAGATTTTCTAGTGAAAAATATGTTTCATCTATATACCGTATTTTACGGACTAGAAGTCGCACCTTTTTTCATAGTTTTGGCCGCGGTACTTATATTTATACTTATATATGCTTATACTTATACTCCGGAGCAACTTATATGTGATATTATTTGTTATTTTCACACTTGCAACCACATTTCACACTCCAGTGCAAAATAAAATGACGGAAATAGCGAGCCTCATGCGGTCCCAGAGGATTTATAGGGACAGCAGCGTCTTGATTTTCACAGAGACCTGGTTAACAGCAGAAATGCCAGACTCTATTGTAGGTTTGGACAATTTTCATCTGCTGCGGGCGGACAGAACGAGAGAATGTTTGAAGAAAAGAGGAGGCGGTCTGGCGGTGTATGTGAACACGAGCTGGTCCAAACCCGAACACTGCACAGTGAGGGAGCAGCTATGTAACAAGGATATTGAACTATTGGCTATTGGCATGAGGCCATACTATCTGCCCCGGGAGTTCTCACATGTGATTTTGATCGCAGTCTATGTGGCCCCGTCTGCCAATGCTGAAAATGCTTGTGAAGCACTGCTCTCCTGCACTTGTAGGCTGCAAACACGGCATCCACGGGCTCTCTTCCTCATCTCTGGTGACTTTAACCACGCTTCTCCCTCTTCTGTTCTACACACCAAGGAGGCTTATTCGTCTTCCCCCCTCCCTCCCCTGGGCAGCTCGGACCACAACCTTGTACATCTGAGGCCTGTGTATGAACCCATCGTGCGCAGGCAGCCTGTGGTGTCCCGTGAGGTGAGGATGTGGTCTGCTGAGAGCGAGGAGGCTCTGAGGGACTGCTTCAGCACCACTGTCTGGACTGAGCTTTATGACCCACATGGGGAGGACATCAACACCATCACAGAGTGCATCACGGACTACATCAACTTCTGTTTTGAGAACATTGTTCCCTCCCGGACGGTGCGGTGTTTTCCAAACAACAAGCCATGGATTAACCGTGAACTGAAGGCTCTGCTGAAGGAGAAGAAGAGAGCCTTCAGGTCAGGGAACAAGGAGGAGCTGAGGACTGTGCAGAAGGAGCTGAGGAGGAAGATGCAGGCTGAGGCAGGCTGAGGCTGGCTACAAGAGGAGGATGGAGGAGCAGCTGCAGCAAAAGAACATTCAGGGAGTGTGGAGGAGCCTGAAAACCATCTCGGGCTTCAAAATCCCCCCTGCCCAGACAGAGGGGGATCTACAGTGGGTGAATTATTTAAATGCTCACTTCTTGAGGTTTGATCGGTCACCCGCCCCTCCCCCTGCACAGCTGCATGCTCCCTCTTCCACAGCTGGACAATGCCCTGCATCTGTTCCTCTTCGCTTATCTGCCCCGGACCATCAGCTCCCCACTTCGCCTGGACTCACCCATCCCCCCAGCACACGGTCCCCCTGCCAACATATTCGTGTGCAATTACTGTCGTGATCACATGCAATGGTATTTATGTATTTATTTATTTGTCTATGGGGGTTTTTATTTATTTATAGGAGATCTTCTACTGAAAGTGTTTTTCAGACTTCCTATAAGTGATCTGTTCTTCTGTATCTACCTCTGTATCTTCCTGCGTTGCACCAATGAAATTTCCCCATGTGGGACAATAAAGGAATATCTTATCTTATCTTATATATGTTTTTTTTGTCTCATTTTTCGACTGGTGCGACTTATAGTCTTATAGCTGCCTCTCTCAGCGTGTTGTATTCTTGTGATCACACAGAGAAAAACCCTTTTCGGTCAACCTCTAGAGCAAAGTTCTAAAACAGAATCTCTATCTATGTAACCAATAAGCGACATTCTATCAAAAAACAGGGACAATTTACATCTCTGTTTAACAGTTCAAACAAAATGAATTAATGTGTAATATATATGGATTTTGACCCTTGTTTTCAGATTTTTTGCTAACAGTTGTGAAATAATGCTCTGTTCCAGTCATCTTAGTTCACCTGTAGTGTATTCATTGCCGTTCACATGTTTTTCTTCTTCGTTCAGTGTTGAGACAATGCTGATTCTGACCTATAGAAGAGGAACGCTCCTCAACTGCTTAGAGCAGGGGGGTCAAATTCATTTGTATTTAGAAAAACAAGTGTAATTTCACTGATACTGTGCTTCAGTTTATGTGCATTACAACTTCAGAGTTGATCTACAGAGATAAACATTTGACTTTATAACAAAATAAACTTCTCAAGATCTAAAAAACCTTTTAAATGTACTAACTAACATTTCCACGTCTGTGTAGTTATCTGTACACCTGAACTGACACACCACTAAACTTCTGCTCAAAAGTGCTTAAATTGCGCAACGCGCGTCGTCACTCCTTAGCACTTCTCCCTGGGCAGCTCAATTAAAGGATTAAAACGTCTGGCGGGCCGGATTTGGGCCGCGGGCCTTGTATTTGACACATGTGGTTTAGAGGAACGCTCTTTATCTAGATGAACAGCTCTTTATCTGCCTGGATGAACACCCTTCCCTCCTCCTGAGTGGTCCTGGCCCCACAGTCTTCCTGCAAATGGAAGTGTGTCCGTCCTGGACCATCTGCAGCCTGTCCGTTCATGGGAGCAGGATCTCTCCTTCAATCTGGTTCTCCCAGTGGTTTCTACTTTTCCTCTAAAGGGTTTTGTAGTTTTTCCTTGCCGAGAAGGAGGGTCTAAGGACAGGGGCTGCTGGGACATGATCCATTTGCTAATTTCCTATGAACATTGCTCGATCTGCTTCTCTCTTCCCTTCGAGGCAACTGCTTTGTGCTTTGTGAAAAATTTAATAGAAATTGCCTGCTTATGTCACGTCTGTTAATCTTGTCCAACCAGGAAGTAACGTTATAAAGATATTTGACAAACTGGGGGAAATCAGGCAACATTTTTACTATAATCTGACTATAATCGTTAGAGTAAATTAGAATTATGGCATACGTAAGTGGGGGATCATCCTTGGTTGTTTATTTCTATTTTTTTAGGTTGAAAGGAACATATAGAGAAACATTTTGAAGATGACACGTACACGCTAACTTAGAAGTAGTGAAGTCACAGGCATTGGTTATCTGCTTTCCCACTCGCTGACTTTCTCTGCTTTTAATACCTTCCATCTCTGATCTATTAAGATGTTATGAAACGGCGGGGCCCACTTGTGTGTTCCTTTGCTCAGGTAGTCCCCTCACGTAGCGGGCCCACACCCCTGACCCAGTGTATGCCAGTGCAGCCTAGACGCAAGGTAATTAAACAGGGATCAGGCTGCTCTTTATCAAGGGCTCTTCACTGCTGGGCTAAATTAACCTCTGCCCACACACACTCCAACACAGACAACCGTTCACTCTTTTAGGCGCAGACAGATTATTAAACATTCCTGTACACATGCTAATAATGCTCAGCGATTAGGATTTCTCAAATGATTCCACTGAAGTTTCGGCATTAGACTTTTTCTGTTTTTGAAGGTGCACAGGAAACACGTACAGGTTAAAAGGCATAGTTTTAAAATCTGTGAACATTTTGTAAAGTGTATGATGTATTAGTTACGTGCAGTAGTGAAAAGTAAAAGAGTAATGTTTAAAAAGTATAATTTTGAGGTATCTGTACAAGGTATTAGGTACGACTTAAGACAGAGGATACTTTTTACTTTTTTGTAATTTGTATTTGTACTTTCTACTGCATATTAGGTTTTAAATTGAATATAAAAGTACTCATTTTTGCATGGTGACATCTTGCTTGAAGGTTTTGAATTCAAGTCCCGGCTTTGAACAAAAATATATACATAGACATTAAGAAATCTGTTCAATCGCTTCTGTTGACTAAAATTCAAGAAAATTTTTCCCATTTGACTCTTCAATAGTTCCAAATTCTATGTTAAACTTTTACTTTTTTTAATTTGAAAGTTGATTTTCAAACGTGCCTACACTACCTACATGATGATGAAAAACAAAAGTAACACGTTTCTTAAAGGTGACACAGAAATCAATCTGGGGTCATTTATGTGTGTCGTTTAGTCGTGTTTTAATAGTTACAGTAACCTCCAGTAATCTTGCTCGTAGAGTCTGATATTGGATCATTAATGTATTAGTGTAAACAAAGAATACTGGAGTCAGGTGAAACTCAGTGTAATACAAAAACAGGCCATGGACTGGCCACTCTTGGATGAGAGTCGAAACATGTCCAGATGACAACAACTGAAGCTTTTTCTACACTGGATCCCGCCTGCATGGATGACACCGTCTTATGAAAACTGTAGAGAAGTTACTGCTCATTTTAATCGAGGAAATTGAACTTAATCATATTATGAAAAAAAAAAAGATTTCAATATATATCTGAAATATGCATTACCGGTACTTGAATCTTAGTTTAGTCTAATCTACCAAATCAAAGCTCATGTGCTGTGATTACCACTCTAAAAATATGTGTCCTTTGTCTGCGTCTGATGAGCTGGGCGTCCTGTTGAGTGCAGTCTGCTGGCAGTGAGCGCAGCAGCTGTTGACTTCAGTGAGGAGGAAGTACACATGAACAGGTTCCACTCAGAAGCCTCTTAATCAACACTAAAAAATGACCGCACATCACTTATTGTACAGTACATATAAGCTGAAGATGCAGTTGATGTGTTTTCAAACAGACATAGCAACAGCTGTGTGCCTGTCTGTCTCTGCTTTGTTCTCCAGCTTGTTGTTTTTTGTCCAGGTGTGTCTGGATCACAGCGCAGGGTTTTGCAGCAGCTGTCGGGACACCTGCAGAGGTGAGACCAGCCGTGCTACAGTAGTAACAAGATAAAGTCTGGCTGGGGACTAAAAACAGGTTCTTGCAAAGGGACAAGTGGCCATAGATGGAGGTCTAACCAGCGGTGATGGTGCCTTTTTATCCAGGCAGGAGGCAGGTGCAGAGCGGCCCGCGCCCTGTGTGTCTTCTGGCCTCAAGCCTTTGTCTGTTGTGAGCAGCAGATGCTCGAGCTTAACAGGTGCACAGAGAACAAACAAACTGCAGCCCTGCAGAGCTACAAGATGTTAGTTTTAACAAGTGCCTTTGCGAAATAAAATACAAGTGACGTGACAATGATAGCAATGTATCGTTCATTTATGTCTTAGTTAAGAAGTTTGCCAACACTGACAACTGCACACATTTTTATTTAGAAGTATAATGTTAATGAAACATAATAGAAAAGTAGTAATTTACCTGATTATTTCTATTCTCAAAATAGAAAAATGTATTTGTTTAAATGTAAAACATGCAACCTCAAAAAACACCTAAAACATCCATTTTAGTTGGTCCTATCTTTGACAGCAACGCGAAAGCTACATTTATAAAAGTTTGAAGAAAACCGCCATGAACTTTGTTCTGTGCGTTTTCTCAAACCATTTTGGAAATGTCACCACCTTTTCTACATTCCCCTGTGTCATCTCCATTCTCTGACTTCTTGTTTGACTCCTTCACCTGACAAGTATCTGCGAGAAACATACACTACTGAGAGGCAACAGGCAAATACGTCAAAACTTTCAAGACTTAATAATAAAAAAATAAGTACTTTTTAATTTCTGTTGTATTTTTTAAATAACCCGAGAACATTCAGACATTCTTTGTATCATCTTTGTTTTGCATAGTACTTCACCATTATTGCTGCATAGTACTTCACCATTATTGCTGCATAGTACTTCACCATTATTGCTGCATAGTACTTCACCATTATTGCTGCATAGTACTTCACCATTATTGCTGCATAGTACTTCACCATTATTGCTGCATAGTACTTATTGCTGCATAGTACTTCACCATTATTGCTGCATAGTACTTATTGCTGCATAGTACTTCACCATTATTGCTGCATAGTACTTCACCATTATTGCTGCATAGTACTTCACCATTATTGCTGCATAGTACTTCACCATTATTGCTGCATAGTACTTCACCATTATTGCTGCATAGTACTTCACCATTATTGCTGCATAGTACTTCACCATTATTGCTGCATAGTACTTCACCATTATTGCTGCATAGTACTTCACCATTATTGCTGCATAGTACTTCACCATTATTGCTGCATAGTACTTATTGCTGCATAGTACTTCACCATTATTGCTGCATAGTACTTCACCATTATTGCTGCATAGTACTTCACCATTATTGCTGCATAGTACTTCACCATTATTGCTGCATAGTACTTATTGCTGCATAGTACTTCACCATTATTGCTGCATAGTACTTCACCATTATTGCTGCATAGTACTTCACCATTATTGCTGCATAGTACTTCACCATTATTGCTGCATAGTACTTCACCATTATTGCTGCATAGTACTTCACCATTATTGCTGCATAGTACTTCACCATTATTGCTGCATAGTACTTCACCATTATTGCTGCATAGTACTTCACCATTATTGCTGCATAGTACTTCACCATTATTGCTGCATAGTACTTCACCATTATTGCTGCATAGTACTTATTGCTGCATAGTACTTCACCATTATTGCTGCATAGTACTTCACCATTATTGCTGCATAGTACTTCACCATTATTGCTGCATAGTACTTCACCATTATTGCTGCATAGTACTTATTGCTGCATAGTACTTCACCATTATTGCTGCATAGTACTTCACCATTATTGCTGCATAGTACTTCACCATTATTGCTGCATAGTACTTCACCATTATTGCTGCATAGTACTTCACCATTATTGCTGCATAGTACTTCACCATTATTGCTGCATAGTACTTCACCATTATTGCTGCATAGTACTTCGCCATTATTGCTGCATAGTACTTCACCATTATTGCTGCATAGTACTTCACCATTATTGCTGCATAGTACTTCACCATTATTGCTGCATAGTACTTCACCATTATTGCTGCATAGTACTTCACCATTACTATTGCTGTTATTTAGGCTGCTACTTTAAAAACCATGCATGCAGAGGGCCCTGGTGCACTTTTACAGCTTTTACAGCCACCACACTTTCTACGATGGCAAAGTTATAGAATATTCAGTGAGTCAAGTATGTTTATTTGTAGAGCATTTGTACTCAAAGTAATTTACAGAACAAGAAAGATCAATTATTAAAATCATAATACAAACAAATAAATTACCTAAATAATTATGTTTAAAAGTTCAAATGTGCACCTAAACAGAACTGTAGTGAGCCGGATTTGAACTCTGTCAGAGGAGAGTGTCTAACTGTTCCAGTTTTCAGCTGCATAAAACAACATAAGGCCAGTTCGAGAGCTCCATGTATTGTCCTGACTCTGGCACTAGCAAGAGGCGGGTCCCTGAGGTCCCCAGAGTCCGAGATTGTTCATAAGACACTAACATTGAATATTTTCACAAACAATCAACTAAACATATTTCTTGAAATAAAAGTTCATGACCTATAGTGTACTGAGGTGTGAAGACGTCTACTCTGATCATGTGATTGTGGAGAGGTCTTTGATGTGTGTCTCTGTGGTCCTTGATGTTCCTCTAAACCAGGACAAACCTGATTATTTACACATTAATGAGATTTTTATTTCAGTGATAGAACGTGCAGTGTCTTTAATAAGACAGTTACAGAGTGTGTCTGTAGTTATAGTGAACATGACATGTCTGACACCAGCAGCTGGAGCCAACAGCAGGAGCACTGAACAGAAACTCAAATATTACTGCACACAAGACTTAAGGACTGTCAATACATTTAGTTATTTATTCATGTACTAGATATACTGTCTTTGTATGAATTTGTTTCTCTTCTTTGTGTTATTTTATGCAAGCCGCCGTTTTAATACAAGAACATTTCAGATCATTGATCTGACAATGAAGTATTATCTATCCAGCTAAAGAAGTACCTTTGGCCAGATTCATTCAGGTTTCCCTTAGTGGAACTGTATTATTTTGGGTTAAGCACAGAGGAACAGATAGACAGGTATAAATGTCATTTGTAGAGTTATCAGTCTTGTTGACAAGCTCTAAGCACATTTGTAAATCTAATTGCTCAGTGTTGTCTGATCTGCCACCTTGTGTTGTACATCCATCTTTTGTGTGCTGTGTGTTACTATGTGTGGTGTGTGTGTGCTACACATTTAAACATTCTCATAGCGCTCTTTGGAGTAAACAAGCATATGATAGAGGCCCATGCACAGCGAGCTCCCAGCAGGAGGCACATATATGCCTTATATATTGCTATTGCAATGGAAAGTGTGGTGGTACCTGTGGTAGTGTGGAGCACAGTGTTGTGGGTGTGCTGTGTGTGCTGATGGTCACTGTGAGAGTTGAGCCCACGCCAGTGTTTTTGCTGATTCAGAGCCCGGTCACCTCTCTGCGGAGGTAAACAACACATCAGCACAGGAGGAGACACCCAACACATTTTACACTTCTGTACACAGACTGCATGTTCCAAACAGGCAAAAACACCACAATGAGAGGAAGAGCACACGCTATGGATTTAGAAAAACAACTACCATGATTTAGTGTTTAATTGTAGGGCTGTTAACTGCTGGTAACTGCAATATTGCCATACCGTAAAAAAAACTTAAGTGACTGCGGTTATCGCATTTTACATTGTCCAGCGTAATTAAACTGTCTAATAATGAACGATATAATGTTTTCATATCTTCAGCCTTAAAACTTTTTTTTGCCATCAGACTCTCAGTATCGAGCAGGCGGGAGTTTTTTCCTTCGGCGATTTGAGAACTCATGTGGAAGTGCGCATGCCACTTCCCCGTGTGGACTGATACAACACACGTGCGTTTGTTTATTAGCGCGACGGATCGCATCGCATCTCTCGTCTCCCGTAGATTTCCGTCTTCTTCTGAGCAGGCCCGGCCCAAGCCTTCAGGGGGCCCTAAGCAAAAACATTTTTGGGGGCCCCTCACCACTTCATCAGAATCAGTTTTATTGCCATTGTCAGTAAACAATTCACATATGGGAACTTTCTTCAACGCAAACAAAGCGCAACAAAACTCCAGGGCATCCGTTTGCCAGTTAGTTTATTCTCAACACCTCACAAATTCAAATATTGATAACTTAAATCCCACAATGCAACTTGGTATTCCGCTGACATCACCTCTACTCCCTGTGCAAATAACACACGCCCCAGATATGTTTTTGGGCGTATTTGTGGGCGTTAAAGGTCTACAGCCACATTAGCAGTTTAAATTAATGAACAGGGGGGTTTGGGGGCTCTCCCCCAGAGATTTTCAGACCTTTTTTGGGTCTTCTGGTGCATTTTAATGTGGTCCAGCCGGCTAAAGTAAGAGTAAAATTAAAGTAAAAGTAAAAAGGTTGTAATGCTATAAAATGATGATGTGATGAAACTGTGCCAGGAGAAAATGACTAAAGCCAGTTATTAATACATTAGTGTACCTAATTACTCAATACAATATTGGCTATGAAAAATAATTATGGTCAAATTGATTAGTAAAGTAATAGTTATCCTTACTAATTTATCTTTTTCTGCTCCCAACTGTTCCTTCTTGCCAAAGTGACAAAACAAGTTATAGTAAATTAAACAAATGGCATAAGCATTGCTTGATAACACTCATAAAGCTACACAGAGCAAAAATGTTAATTCCCAGAGAATGAACAGAACGAGAAGTGAAGGTCCAAACCTAGCTATTGTGAAGCGACTGCGTTTCTGCAACTTTGCCACTTTTATATAAAAAATCTATAGTCTTATTCTATAACAGATGTAATTTTAATATGTCTGGTTATTTTTCACAATCAATTTATTATAATTTATAACAAATAGTCTAATGATGCTTTTTAAATGAATTGAAATGTTTTATTGCTCTATTAAAAGTGAATTACAATATAAATGTTTGTTCTGATCAGAACATCACACACTGGACTCCTGCATGACACAATGCTGCGATGTGATTGGCTGATGGACCTCACGTGCATAAACCTTTACGTTCCTCTTATTGCACGTTAAGAAGTCAAAGTAAAACAGACATCACGAGTCACGATTGATCTCACACATGGTGATGTGAGAGAGACGCAAACTCAAACCGCTCATCTCTGACTGAGGCTGCACAGGGGCCCGGGACAGGGGACAGGGGCCCGGGACAGGGCCGCACACTGTTCACTCCAAAGTCTCACGTCAGAGGTTCTGGACTAGACGGCGCTCGTCCGGACCGGATCCCCGCCTCTTAGTGACCCGGGGCATAGACGCCCCTCACCGGCCTCACCTGCAGCTAACACTACCGGGCTGGTGTCAATGTTAAGCTTATTATCTTTCATTCAGACATATTATTGTGCGCGGGGCAGAGCTCTCGTCGCCTCCAGCCTGAGCGAACTAACGTGACAGAATCGTGTTGTTTCAAACAGCAGCATTAACCATCTCTTTGTAAGAGAAGTTCAATACCTGGAGAGTGTTGTTGAGTTTGCAGTTTCTTTACATCTCAAGAAGTTTCTTCTTTCGTTTTTCGGCATCGGGGGGATATATTCCTCTGGACATGAGGACCATGTTCTGTTGTGTTTATGTTTTGCTCTCGAGCTCCTCGCGCACAATGAAGTTGCCCAATCAGCGCAGGTTTGGTGTCTTGGTTGCCAGATTGTCATTACAAATAAATGCGGTTTGTGCGTTTTATGTTACCGCTGTGTGCGCTGCCGCGCCAGCAGCGCTACTACACTAGTGGCGCACGCTGCGCTTGCACTTCGCATAAAACGGGTTGCCAGATTGGGGGCCCTCTTAACGCTTCTGGGCCCTACGCGGCTGCTTAGTTCGCTTATAGGCTGGGCCGGCCCTGCTTCTGAGTCAGATCGAACTGTCTTTCTCCGTCTTCATTTTGTCCCGTACACTGAGGGAACTTCATTATGATAGATCAATGCGCTTAGACACGCGGAAACATTTTGCTCATGGGGACGAGCCCGGACGAGGCTGCAGGTGAGCGGTAGGTGCGTTTTATGATTGATACGTGGCAGGACTAATCGGCAGTCCACGCCACGAGGAAATGAGAGGCAGATTTGGGCCCAAAAAATTGTCCATTCAACCTTTAAGTGTTCTGGTCAAGATGTGCATGACTGAGCATTCTGCACAAACAGCACAGGGTTTTAACAAAAGCAGACAGTGACCCAAACAAAGCAATGTATCAACTTACTGATAATGAAGAACTGAAGGTCCAGGGTTGCCATTATCCACCCGGAAACACAGTCTGCATGCTGTGCGTAAATCCCAGATAATATAATAGATCATATAATACATCCGTGGTAAATCCATGTCACAGTCTGTGACTTGAAGCCAAAACGGATATGATCAACTCTGGGCTGTAATCTTCCTCCTCCATAAACGTGTAGTATAAGCAGAAGCACGTGCTGTGCATCTGTTCCATATATGAAAACGAAAGTGAAACTTAACATGAGAATAAACTGTGCGCTGATGCCAGGCGCTTTTCAAGATGCCGTTTTTGCATCATCTTGGCCCACTAAATGTAGTTTTAGTGATGATTTGATTCTTCCTGGTTGGACTTGAGTAGCAGAAGTGACATTATGTAGACGTAATTCCACAACTGTTACCTATTAACCATACGGTAAACCACATGTGTCAAATACAAGGCCCGCGGGCCAAATCCAGCCCGCCAGACGTTTTAATCCGGCCCACCGAACATTTCAATTTTTTTTTATCCATTCATAGAACTATAGTTACATCTCTAACCGTTTTTATCGCTAAAACTACGCGTTCCCACAATTCCGCCGGTGGCCGCCCCTCCCCCACGGGGCTCTGCTGTACTGCTGTGTGAGCTGCCGAGGGAGAAGCACTTTAAGCACTTTTGAGCAGAAGTTTAGTGATGTGTCTGTTCAGGTGTACAGATAACTACACAGACGTGGAAATGTTAGTTAGTACATTTAAAAGGTTTTTTAGATCTTGAGAAGTTTATTTTGTTATAAAGTCAAATGTTTATCTCTGTAGATCAACTCTGAAGTTGTAATGCACATAAACTGAAGCACAGTATTGGTGAAATTACATTTGTTTTTCTAAATACATTTCAGTTTATGAGAACAAACGTTTTGTAATTTTTTTTTAATCGATCCAGTAATTGCTTCAAAACAACGTAGGCTATAATTATAAAGCAATTTATTTCTTATGTTTTTAATAGTTTTACGTTCGGCCCGCGACCCAGCCTGAGCGTCAAAATTCTTAATTTTTCTTGACAAACAGCAATTTTGATACATATACTGTCTACTGCAGGAACGAGCCCACAAAACGTTCTCAGGAAGCACACCACAAGAGAAAATTAATGAATAAAGAAACTAATATAACCTTTTGACGCCGATATACTGTTTAGTTTCGGGGTGGTCCATATTGAGGCAGTCCCAGAGAAGAGGGATCACACACCTGCAATATTTATCCAGTTGACTGTGCCTCCTCAACCTGTTCCCTGGGCCTGTCTCCATCCCATCTGTTGTTTACTGAAGAATATAGAAGGTAAATGTCAGCTATGTCATTTCAGAGCTACAGCCCCCAGATCAGTCTGGTTTGCAACAATCCAACCTTACTATCCTTCTCCACTGACTTTTCTTTTTTCCAGTGTATCTTTTCTATGCCTTATGCTGCTTAATCTGCTTAAAGTGCATTTGAAAGGTTCTTATGTTTTTTTTTTCTAATTAGGACTTTGGTGAGAATTGCCCCTATAGTAATATATATAATTGACAGTATATCAGAAAAATGTCCGTGTGAAAAAAAGGTTCAAAAGAAAAGAGGAAAATTACGGGAAGAAGAGCTGAGAGCCCATCGATCTATTTAATTAACTAGGGTATTGCTAGTTTACAACCTGTAGACCTGTTGTAAGTAGGCCCCAGTGGCCCGTCCATTGACACTGCAGCGAAGAAATTCTCGGCAGCCAGAAAGCCTTTTTCCCATAGAGCGCAATGTAAAGACAAACTCCTCGTGTTCGGTTGTCAGGGACCTACAGCTTTAACCAAGGTTTGACTTTGACCTACTTTCATGAGCTTTTTTCCGGTTTCAAATCCTTCAGATTTCTTCAAAACAGCTTTTAAATCTTCAGCTTCAGCCATAAGGCCAATTTGTTCGGGTCTGAAGCCCCAGATGTCTATGGTCTAGCCCCGAATCCAAACTGCCCCTGACCCGCTGGGTTAACCAAGTGTAGAGGAGACCTGCAGCTGTGGGACAGACGTAGCCTTGTAGCAAGTCAGAGCTAAAAATCTCGAGTCCCAGCTGCACGCTCATGTCCCACATGACTCACCAGCGAGCAGGTGAGTGGAGAGTGAGAAGCAGAGTGTGGTCAGCATCTGGTGGATGTAGTTCATTATCACAGGCCTATGTTTTGAACTAGAGCAGTAATCGGGCCATAAAAACACCATAAAATGTACATTAGGCCATATTCAACCTCACATTAACTCTCAAACTACAGCACCTTTCACCTGTAGCATTTGGACAATACAATTTTAGAATATAGAAATATATCAGGCCTTTCTGTGCCACAATTTTTTTGAATTAAAAATACTCACATACTTGAGCTGCTCAAGAACTTGTGTCTGCCTTTTTGACCCCGCATTCCATGGGTTCAAAATTAGACGCACACATATTAAAATACGTTTATAGGCCAGGGCTGAGCCCCAGAGCTCAGTTCCTCACAACGCCCCTGGCTTCAGCTAACTCCGCTTTGCGCTGCTCTAGCAGCTCTCGCTCTGATTGGTCAGAGCAGTCACGTGGTACACAGGCCACTCACACTACTTCTGGGCCGTGCAGCCACTTAATGTACCTAGCCGCTAAAGAAGAAGCTAATACAGCTTGCAAAAGATTGGCAAAACTCTTTTTCTAAAAGTCTTTGTTACAGGGTCTATACTGTTTTATTTCCACAAACATCTCCATCATGCGTTGCTTGTGCTCTTTGGGTGATTAGCTTGATTAGCCCTCGCTCCTCTGTCCATTGCGTGAGTCAGACAGAGAGGAGACAAGTCAAACGTACTGAGCGCCTCACTAATTGGGAGGCAGTGACCTGGTGTTGCAGCTGATAAATGCCACATTATGGATGCTAATGTGATCTGACAGAAACCAGCACTAATCATTTTGACCATCACAGAGTCACATCAACCCACGGGCATATAGGCCAATTACACATGTGTTCTCAAAGATTTTGATGATTTTTTTTCATCATAACAGTTGCTTTGGTTTTGAAAGCATTTTACACTTGGAATAAGTTTAGATTGTGGTTGTTTCATCTGGTGAGTCCAAGCAGTTTGAAGTTAAAGTGCATTTGGAAGGTTCAACAACAAATTTCATTGTGAACATTATTATATTAAAACATTTAATGGAAAAAACATATTTTTCCCCAGTTTGACAATTTTGGTGAAGTTTATAATACTTCTTGGTTGGAAGTGAAATTCTGCAACTGTTACATTGCGTCCACACTGTAAACAAGGGCCAGAGTCCACATAAATTACACAATTGCTGGGTTTCAGAAGACATCATATTGACCAATAATATCTAATACAGATGGGAGGCAGCTAAAAGGTTAAACTGCACTTTTTTTTTTTTATCAGATTAAAAATTCCTGAATTCATCTTGTAGATGCTTAAGTCAAAGGGTGCACTGGATAAGGGCGCACGGGGTTGTTGTTTTTAAATAGTGCTTTTATGCTTTGCATGTCTTGTTTGGCATCATAATTGCTGATAACGATTTTAGCAGTCACCCCCATGTTGCCCATGGCAACCGCAACATGACTTTGCTCCAATCACGTCCCGAGCATAATCCAACCCCACAGGGACTAAAATGGCCGTTTACGGAAGTCAATGGGATGTGCTCACTAGCGGATGTCACCAGTTTAGCCTTTAGCGGCTAGGTAAATCCAAATCAAATCAATTTATTTTTGTAAGGCCCAAAATCACAACAACAGTTGCCTCTGAGGGCCACAGGGAGAAATTAATCAACAATGTCTGTGGTGGCGATGAAGTCAGACAATGTCTGTGGTGGCGAGGGAGTCAGACAATGTCTAATAATAATAATAATAATAACTTTTATTTATATAGCGCTTTTCAGTGACCCAAAGACGCTGAACATAATAAAAAAGGGGGGGGGGTATTTACAGACAGGGGGGGACAACACGTACAATACACATTAATATACAGATAAAATGAACAAGACAGAAGAAGTAGAGAGAAAAAGATGGGATGTAACAGGGGGTAGAAGAGTAGGCAATGGGGTAGAGGAGGCTAGGGGTAGGGGAGGTCATAGGCTTGGGTGAAGAGGTATGTTTTGAGGCGGGATTTGAATGTTGTGAGTGATGGGAGAGTGGCGGACAGGTTGGGGGAGGGAGTTCCAGAGTCGGGGTGCTGTTCGGGAGAATGCTCTGTCGCCAAAATGTCTGTGGTGGCGAGGGACGATGTCCCAGGGTCCTCTGTCCTTAGACTCTCCTTCTCGGCCAGGAAAAACTACAAAAAAAACCTCTTTGGGAAAAAAGCGTGGAAACCTGGAGGAGTTCCAGTGAAGGAGGGATCCGACTCTCACAGACGGACAGAAGGACACGAGGGAGACTGGAGCTGGACCCACTCTTCAGGCAGATGAGGGACCGACTGAGGCGAACTGGACCCACTCTTCAGGCAGATGAGGGACCGACTGAGGCGAACTGGACCCACTCTTCAGGCAGATGAGGGACCGTCGGAGGCGAGCTGGACCCACTCTTCAGGCAGATGAGGGACCGACTGAGGCGAACTGGACCCACTCTTCAGGCAGATGAGGGACCGACTGAGGCGAACTGGACCCACTCTTCAGGCAGATGAGGGACCGACTGAGGCGAACTGGACCCACTCCTCAGGCAGATGAGGGACCGTCCACACAGGGCAGGGACCACTTCACCAGGAGAGGGACATCTGGGTCCACAGGTCCTCAGGAGTGAGAGAAAGAAAAAGAAGGCGGTGAACAGTTTGCAAGTGGAATTAAAAAATAAATATTGTTTGATAGCATAAGTAGTCAGAAGAAGAGGATAGTGCTCAAGCTGTCATACTTCCCCCAGCATAGTTACTCCTAGGGCAGCGTAGCTAAAGCTGTGGGTTTATCTTTCTGTTCCTAACTAGTCTGACCATAAGCGATTTCGAAGAGGAACGTTTTAAGCCTGGACTTAAATGAAGAGACTGTGTCAGCATATTTAACATGGGTCGGGAGCTGATTCCATAACACAGGAGCTTGGTAGCTAAACGCTCTACCTCCTACAGTACTTTTAGAGACTCTTGGCACCACCAGAAGGCCAGCATTCTGAGAGCGAAGAGCTCTGTTTGGATGATATGGTTCTATAGCATCTTTGAGGAAGGATGGGGCCATGTCATTTATGGCTTTGTAGGTCAAGAGTAGAATTTTAAATTTGATTCTAAACTCGACGGGGAGCCAGTGAAGAGACTTCAGCACTCGCGTAATGTGCTCTCTTCTTTTTGTTCCTGTTAGTAATCTTGCTGCTGCATTTTGAACCAGTTGAAAGCTTTTTATGGAGCTTTTAGGACACGCTGCAAGCAGGGAGTTACAGTAGTCTAATCTAGTCGTTACAAATGCATGGATAAGTTTTTCAGCATCACTTTTAGGCAGGATTCTTCTGATTTTGGCTATGTTGCGCAAATGGAAATAGGCTGTTTTACAGTCTTTAATGTTTTTTATCTCCTTCACACAAGTACTAAGTCTGTCTTCTTGATCGCTCTGATCAGGTTTCATTGATAAATACAGCTGAGTGTCGTCTGCATAGCAGTGGAAGTAAATGCCATGCTTTCTGATAATGTTGCCTAATGGCAGCATATAAAGAGTAAACAGAATTGGACCGAGTACCGAACCCTGTGGCACACCGTAAATTACTTTAGAGCAAGGTGAGGAGCTCTGGTTTACATTAACAAATTGGTACCTATCAGATAAATAGGATTTAAACCAGCTGAGGGCTGTTCCTCCAACACCTACATCACATTCTAACCTCTGCAGTAGAATGTTGTGGTCAATGGTGTCAAACGCTGCGCTGAGGTCCAACAGAACCAGGATTGAGACCAGTCCATCGTCAGCGGCTAATAACAAATCATTTGTGACTTTAACTAGTGCAGTTTCAGTGCTGTGGTGGGCTCTGAACCCTGACTGGAAAACTTCAAATAAGTTATTGTCCTGCAGGTGGCGACAAAGCTGTTTTACTACAACTTTTTCAAGGATTTTAGAGACGAAGGGAAGATTTGAAATAGGTCTGTAGTTTACCAATAGGTCGGGATCTAGATTAGGCTTTTTCAGAAGAGGTTTAATGACTGCATGTTTGAAGGACTGTGGAACATAGCCACTTTCGAGTGAAGTATTTATTATATTAAGAATAGGGTCTATAATTAGGGGGAGAATGTCTTTGAGGAGTCTGCTTGGAATGGGGTCTAGGACACAAGTTGAGCTTTTAGAGGACATAATGGCTGAAGTTATCTCTGCTTGATCAACAGCTGTGAACCTTTCTAAGTTTACAGGTGGATTTATATGGGACGTTAGATTTACAGCTTGGGCTAGTTCAGGGCTAATAGCGGGGGTAATTTCATCTAATTTATCTCTGATTAATTTTATTTTATTGTTAAAAAATAGGAGGAAATCATCAGAGCTGATAGAAGCTGGGAGTGAGGGCTCTACTGCACTGTGACAGTTTGTTAGCCTAGCTACAGTGCTGAAAAGGAATTTAGTGTTACTTTTGTTGACTTCTATTAGATTTGAATAATATCTGGTTTGGGCCTTACGCAGAGCCTGCTTATAGGACAGCAGGCAACTTTTCCATGCTTTTAGGGATTCTTCTGAGAGCGACGAAATAATCCCTCTAACTTTCTAACTCTTTGTTTATGTGAACGCAGTTCTTGGTTCTACCATGGGGAGGCGCGCTTTGGCCTAATGACCTTCTGTTTTAACGGCGCTACAACGTCAAGAGCAGACTTCAGAGAATTCATGGTCAAGTCGACAAATTGATCACTTAAACTGGGACTAAAGCTGTTCTCAGCAGGATCACATGACATGTCACTGAATATTGGCTCTATTATTTCTTTGAATTTTGAGATAGATTTTTCAGATATTGTCCTTTTCATTATAACTTTATTTTGTGGGACTGGATGATCTTTAAGAATAAACTGAAAGGTAATTAGGAAATGATCTGACAATATAAGGTTTTGAGGGAAGACAATGAGGTCACTAATCTCTGTTCCATACGTTAGGACAAGATCCAGAGTGTTCTTGTGAGTGTGAGTCGCTTTATTTACATTCTGAGTGAAACCAATGCTGTCTAACAAGGCGCTGAAGGCATTACTGAGAGCGTCATCACTCATGTTCACGTGGATATTAAAGTCTCCAGCTATAACTATTTTATCCCAGGCTAACACTACGTTTGATATAAAGTCAGAAAACTCTGTTAAAAACTCTGAATAGGGACCAGGAGGTCGGTAGATAACTATGAACAAAACTCCTTTTTGGTTTTTCATATTTGGACATGTGATTGACAGCATAAGGCTTTCAAATGAGTGAGATGCATTGTTAGTTTTAGGGCTCATGAGTAGGCTTGAGTGTGAGATCACTGCCACACCACCACCTCGGCCTGTGCTCCTGGCAGTCTGAAAGTTAACATGGGTGGGTGGGGTGGGCTCATTTAGTCTGACGTAGTCGTCTTGTTGAAGCCACGTTTCAGTTAGAGCTAGAAGATCTATGTTATAGTCACTAATTAATTCATTAACTAAGAGCGATTTGTAGGAAATTGCTCTAATGTTTAGCAGTCCACATTTTACGTGTTTATTCATTTGTATATTTGTGTCATTTGTGATTGTTATTTTCCTTAAGTTATTTGGTCTGACGCCTGAAATATTTTTTCTGAGATGTGACTTTTTGGCATTATTTGTACGAGGGACACGAGGGACACACACAGTCTCTATCTGTCTTGAATCTGAACACTTCACATGTAACAGAACGGGCGAGAGTTCAGCGACAGAGGAGCGTCTTGAACTGCTGCTCTGCGCCCGGGGCTCATCCCTAGATGGTCACTTAACACGACTAAGACTATCGGTCAAATTCCGAACTAATAGGGATGTACCCTCCAAAGTCGGATGGATGCCATCCCTGCGTATGAGCCCGGGCTTTCCCCAAAACGCACTCCAGTTATCAATAAAGACTACGTTCAATCCAGTGGATGTGAGGCCTGGAAATAGCATCAAGTGACCACAATCCCCCTGCCTGCCCTTAGGTACATTGCAGCCAGTGGTGCTCAAGGGAACTTAGGGCTATAGGGTCGTGTATGGACACATGGATAACTGCCAGTGTGTGTTTGCGTCCCGGCAGGTGCTGCAGTCCGGTTGGTGCGCCCTCCCATGGACGATGGCGGACGGATAGGCGCGTTCATGACTTGTTTTAAACTCCGTAGAAAGCCTTAACACATAGCAGGAAAGGAGCTCTGCCTGCAGTGCAAGTGTCTCTGATCTAAGCGGTAGAAGACAGACCAATACTGAACCAGCACCTTAACCTCACTGCTTTCCATAAGCTTGTCTTGATTTTCACTGGTTTTCGTTATTTTTAGCCAGGGTTTTATTGTTGTAACATTGTTTTGTTTTTTTCTTCTAGTCTTGTTTTATTGTAATACAGTGTATTTTATCCTTTTCTTATTATATTTTTCCCATATTTTCCCATTTTTACTCGGCTCCCTTTATCACCAAACTTTACAATTCAAACACCCTGTAACAGACATTTCATGACAAAGTAGAATGTAATTATTTGGTAAATTCAGCTCTTGTTCCCCATGTGGGAGTATGACAACATCACATTCTAGAATCTGTTTAAACTGTTAGAAAAATGTCTATGTTGCGTGTTGTTGATGGAATGTCACTTATTGAGGACATAGAGGTATTCTGTTTTCAGCATGGCTTCCTGTCATGTTCAATATTTAATTTTCAATATTTCTTCACTAAGCCTAACCCATGACTAAAATTATGACAAATATTTACTACAGGTTCTCTCCCACCAAACTATGTAACAATTAGTTGTGAACCTGTCATGCACTTTAACTTGCAAATAATTCAATTTTACCGGCTGAGGATTAACTTGTTTATATAACTACATACACACTTTCTGTGCAAGAGTTGCATCTGACTATTTCAAATATAAGATTTGTGTACATTCACACATAACTGCCTTTGTTAAGTCAGCTGACACAAAAATAATCCTATAGCCTCACATATCCAGCCTGTGAATGTCACTGCCTTACACAAGCGTGGATATTTGCTCAGTGGCAAAATGTTCTATGCATGAGAATAGGAGCTTTGTGTGTCTTCTGAACATGTGAAACGTCTTACGGCATTAAGCAGCTAGTGTTTTAAGCGCAGAGAGTAATGAAAGACAGTGGGCGTATTCAAATTGCTCGCCCACAAAAGGCCGAAAAGATGGCGACATCATAGTCTTCTGTGTCATTGTAGAAGAGGAACTTCACCAGATGGTCACACAGCACACCTCTCTCTCCTCTGTACAGCTCCATCAATGCCCCCTGCTGCACAATTTAATTTATAGCCTTGACATCTTTGTCCCTCAACCACATGCTTCTGGGAGATGTTTTTTCTTTGTATGAAATTTCCATTCATAGTGAAGTGCATGACAAATGCCAAGACATTACAGTTGTGTCCAGTTTACGTGCTAAAGGTTCCACATTTTCACCATGGTACAAACTCATTTAATCATTTATGGATTCTTATAACACTAAGTCAATCGACAAAATCAATTGGAAATGTTCTTGTAGCATTGACAGTCACTGTTGAGTTGGTGTGCATTGGCTATGGTAATAATGTGCCACGTTCCCTCGGAGACGAGTCACAATTTGTTTTGAAGGGATTGAAATCAGTGTTTCAATTTAGTTTAGTATTTTATTTAAACTCTAATTTTCTCCATCTTATTTCATTCTATATTATATTATAGTATTATATATACACCATTATAGTACTTTACAGCCTTTTTGACCTGTCTTACAGCCAATCAATTAAGAATACCCTTTGAACTATCATCAGTAAAGCTTTGTCCAGTGCTGCAGTGCGGATGTTACTCGTCCAGTGACTGACCTGCATTTCTCTGCGCGCTTTCACACAGGTACAATGTTTGCACGACCCACTCGATAGACCAAAAAAATGACAAGGACACAGAATGATGGAATACTGCAGAAGATGTTTCCAATTCAAAAGTAGAAAAAATATATTTTTTAAATACATTTATATTGTGTTGTATGTGTAAGAATGGTGCAATAGACCTCTGACAAACCACGTGAATGCAAAACCTTCAGTTTATAAAACAGTTCACAATACGTTCTTGGCAACACCCCCACATCGTCACAATTCTAAAGATTGAAGCCAAGGTCTCAGCTCAATACATCTATCTGCCGATGGCTGAAGGAATCTTTAGAATCATTTACCTCTACAACAGGAAGAGCTACGTGTGAGCTGTACCTCTGGTAAGAGAGCATGCAAGTTGTCAAAACCGTGAAAGTGAACGCATGAATTTAAACCTATTGTTGTTCCAGGTTCTTACAAACCTTTCAGCACATTGTTTTCACGTACATGAATGTTTTGGCCACGAGCAGAGCTTTAGAACAGCTTTTCCGCCTGAAAAGTGAAGCAGGGTGGACCCCCCCTTGCACAGCCAATCAGCTCACAACCCTTCATATAGTGACTCACATGTCTCTTTTTACCAGTTTATAATTAATAAATTGTTTAGTTTAGTGGTTTGATTTGTGTCACAGTTCTTTTCTAATACATTTCTGGAGGGAAAACAGAATACTAACACAAAAAATGTGGATCATTTTGTGCATTATTTCTATTTGTATTGGCCTTTAAACTCTCTGGAATACCTTTAGTTTGGCATCTCATGTTTAAGAACAAAAAAAGAAAACAAGGTTTAAAATAAACAAATTACTTACAATGTCTTTGGCTTGCACCATGCCATGAACTGAGCTATGGGCTCCATCTAATTGCAGCAGAGGGATTTAAATGATCAGATGCTAGCCAACAGGCTAATGTAGCCGAGCAGGTGTACTCATCGTGATTTGACGGCAGAATGGAGTGTTTTTGACACTCGGAGGGGAGAGGACTTTCAAATCAGGATTCATCAAACTGTGTGAATGAAGCTAAATTCAACTCCAGGTTTGTTTGTTTTTATGAGAGAACATTCCCGTTTTACTGTTTGTAATATGATTAACATTCAGCGGTAAGTGACTGACGCTTTCATCTGTTTTATCAGGGAATATTCTGGGTTTAACGGTGCACTAAATAACTTTTCTGAAGGAGGTGGTTGTCTCTATAGAGCTGACCTCTTGTTCTCTATGGCATGATATCTCCATGGAGACAAGCATTTGGCCACACCAGGCCAGCTACAGGTCAGGGGCCTCATCTATAAAGGATTGTGTAGACATTCTGCTGAGCAAGTGTGTAGTCTATGTGACCGTTAAAGACTTACGCCATTAATTCAATTCAATTTATTTTTGTAACGCCCCAAAATCACCACAGCAGTTTCTTCGAAGGGCGACAGTGAAAAAAACAGATAAAACAATGTTCATGGGACTTGGCAATGTCCCAGCATCCCATGCCCTTAGACATATGTCCCAGGCTCCCCTGTCCTTAGACCAGGGGTGTCCAAACTTTTTTCACAGAGGGCTGCATTTTGAAACTTAAACGGGGCAGAGGGCCACAAACAACTTGCCAATGTCGAATTTGTTGAATGACAAGGTGAATCATTCGAAAATTTTGCATTTGACGTAATTGCGATGAGCCTCCACACCTTTAAATAGACTTGGAACAGTAATAATAGGTTGGTATAACATCCATATGCCTGAATTTTCCCAATTTCCCAATAAAATGTACTACTTTTTGTTGTTTGGGCCGACATAGCAGGAAGCTGGAGGGCCAACAAAAATTGGTTTGAGGGCCACATTTGGCCCCCGGGCCCTAGTTTGGACATGCCTGCCTTAGACCCTCCTTCTCAGCCAGGAAAAACTACCAAACCTCTTTGGGAAAAAGTAGAATCCTGGAGTTCCACAGTGAAGGAGAGATCAGACTCCCTCAGACGGACAGGCGGACACGAGATAGACATGGGAGCTGAACTGTAGTCTCAATAACTTGTGAAAACCACTCTTGATGCTGGACACGTTATCAAAAGCAGAATCTCATCCTGTACAGAGTTCCCTGTGCACAACAGAACTGAAGTCAGTGTGCATGATGCTGTTTTAAGAGGTTACAGTGGATTCCTGGTCCAGCAATTCACTTCCATGTCTCGGGGTGACATCTTTTTTTCCAGTAAACATTTGCGGTGCACAGAGTTGCCAAAGATGTGTCGGTGGGTTACTAAACACATGTATTATTTTGTGGCATTATAATTAGCCCCAGCTCAATTATCATCAGCTTTGTTCTGCACCTCAGTTACAGCGGGAAAAATGTATTTACAAATCACAACGTAACATGGTCACTCCAATAACTGAAACAAAGAACAAAAACAAAGCTTTTATTACTTCTGTGATGCTGGCACCGCTGTCTAAGAACAAGCTGTCTGTTACAAAATAATGAACAGAATTCATTAGGTCTGGGTCAGGTTCGGACCATGGGCTACATGGCATAACCCTATTCACAATAATAATACAGATTTGTCAGGGTATTTATGAGCAATAAATGCATAATTGAATAAATGTTAGAGCGATGTTGTCTGTTTATTGTGGAATATTCCAGGCAAAAAATGTCCCTAGAGACAAGCAGATGAGGGGCCCGCACCAAAATAATTCACATAATGTACCTTGAACAAGACTTGTCCTTTCTCTATTCTGCACAAAAGGCTCCATAGAAGTAGGCAATTTACAATTAGTTGACGACTATGGTAAGACTAAAATACATAATTTTACTCACAATTCATCCATCTATAGGAAATCTATAAATAATATTTATAGATTTCCTATATTATTTCCAAAAAAGCAGAAAACTTATTTTCTCCCAAATAATCCTGGAGGCCCCTGTACGTGTCCTCTAATGTAGTGCAATGTTTGCAAGCTTCAAATAAACTGACTGAAACTTTGAACAAAGTCAGTTTCCTGATAAGTAGAAGTAGAAGCTGCCAACATTGTATTCATATTCATATTCATATTCAAAGCAGATGTACTCAGTTCAAACATTTGAACCTAAATCTTACAATGGAAAAGATCAAAGAAGAGCCTGGTGTGGTCTGGACCAGGATCCAAAGACTGATCAGGATGTTAACCTTAATCTGTTACATTGTGCCTACATCACCTGGTACTACTTGATAGCATGTTTACTGGTTGTAAGCTATTTATTCTATTTCCTGAAGCAAGAATCGATCATGTCATGGCAGGTTCATGAATTGTATATTATAGAAATGCTGTACATATGAAAGGCGAATGTAAAGCCTATGATGTAAACATGTGTTCCACAAAGACTATGATAATAATGCTAACACATGGTTCATTTGCATAAATCAACATTGTGGTAGTGTTTCAACATTTAGATTTGTTTACCTTCACATTGGCACGATGTCATATGTCAAAGGATTTTCAAAATGCCAGATAGACTCTCTGCACCACAGGCACCGTCTCCACCATCTGTCCATCTGTGTACTGTTAGTACCTCTGTTACTACCTCTGTTACTACCTCTGTCACTACCTCTGTTACTACCTCTGTTACTACCTCTGTACTACCTCTGTTACTACCTCTGTTACTCCCTCTGTTACTACCTCTGTACTACCTCTGTTACTACCTCTGTTACTCCCTCTGTTACTACCTCTGTCACTACCTCTGTTACTACCTCTGTTACTACCTCTGTACTACCTCTGTACTACCTCTGTTACTACCTCTGTTACTCCCTCTGTTACTACCTCTGTACTACCTCTGTTACTACCTCTGTTACTCCCTCTGTTACTACCTCTGTTATTTACTCTGTTACTACCTCTGTTACTACCTCTGTTACTCCCTCTGTTAGTACCGCTGTTATTTACTCTGTTACTACCTCTGTTACTACCTCTGTTACTACCTCTGTTACTCCCTCTGTTAGTACCTCTGTTACTACCTCTGTTACTACCTCTGTTACTCCCTCTGTACTACCTCTGTTACTACCTCTGTTACTACCTCTGTTACTACCTCTGTTACTCCCTCTGTTAGTACCTCTGTTACTACCTCTGTCACTACCTCTGTTACTACCTCTGTACTACCTCTGTTACTACCTCTGTACTACCTCTGTTACTACCTCTGTTAGTACCTCTGTTACTACCTCTGTTATTTACTCTGTCACTACCTCTGTTACTACCTCTGTTACTACCTCTGTCACTACCTCTGTTACTCCCTCTGTTACTACCTCTGTTAGTACCTCTGTTACTACCTCTGTTATTTACGCTGTCACTACCTCTGTTACTACCTCTGTTACTACCTCTGTTACTCCCTCTGTACTACCTCTGTTACTACCTCTGTTACTACCTCTGTTACTGCCTCTGTTACTGCCTCTGTTACTACCTCTGTTGCTACCTCTGTTGCTACCTCTGTTAGTACCTCTGTTACTACCTCTGTTATTTACTCTGTCACTACCTCTGTTACTACCTCTGTTACTACCTCTGTTACTCCCTCTGTACTACCTCTGTTACTACCTCTGTTACTACCTCTGTTACTGCCTCTGTTACTGCCTCTGTTACTACCTCTGTTGCTACCTCTGTTACTACCTCTGTTAGTACCTCTGTTACTACCTCTGTTATTTACTCTGTCACTACCTCTGTTACTACCTCTGTTACTACCTCTGTTACTCCCTCTGTACTACCTCTGTTACTACCTCTGTTACTACCTCTGTTACTGTCTCTGTTACTGCCTCTGTTACTGCCTCTGTTACTACCTCTGTTGCTACCTCTGTCACTACCTCTGTTATTACCTCTGTTACTACCTCTGTCACTACCTCTGTTATTACCTCTGTTACTACCTCTGTACTACCTCTGTTACTACCTCTGTTACTACCTCTGTTACTCCCTCTGTTAGTACCTCTGTTATTACCTCTGTCACTACCTCTGTTACTACCTCTGTTACTACCTCTGTTACTACCTCTGTTACTCCCTCTGTTACTACCTCTGTTATTACCTCTGTCACTACTTCTGTTACTACCTCTGTTACTACCTCTGTTACTACCTCTGTTACTCCCTCTGTTATTACCTCTGTCACTACCTCTGTCACTCCCTCTGTTAGTACCTCTGTTACTACCTCTGTTACTACCTCTGTTACTACCTTTGTTATTACCTCTGTCACTACCTCTGTTACTACCTCTGTCACTAGCTCTGTTACTACCTCTGTTACTACCTCTGTTACTACCTCTGTTACTAGCTCTGTTACTACCTCTGTTACTACCTCTGTTATTACCTCTGTTACTACCTCTGTTATTTACTCTGTCACTACCTCTGTTACTCCCTCTGTTACTACCTCTGTTACTACCTCTGTTACTACCTTTGTTAGTACCTCTGTTACTACCTCTGTTACTACCTCTATTACTACCTCTGTTACTCCTTCTGTTACTACCTCTGTTACTCCTTCTGTTACTACCTCTGTTATTACCTCTGTTACCTGCCCTACTGTCAGCACCTGTCCTACTGTCAGCACCTGTCCTTCTGTCAACACCTGTCCTACTGTCAGCACCTGCCCTACTGCCAGCAAACAAATCATTTAGCATTGGCTCCTACTCTTTTCTTAATAAGTTGCATATTCCACCTCATATATATATATATATATATATATATATATATATATATATATATATATATATATATATATATATATATATATATATATTATGATTCCTTTGGAGGGTTCCAGTTACATACTGGAGGTGCCAGTTCTCCGGGGACAGACTTGAGCCGCTCCCAGGGCAGGTGTTAATCCCTGCATTTGATTCCTGGATGTTTTTGTCGCCGAGCTGCCATTTATCAAAGCGCTGATAACAGATGGTATTATGGGTATCAGTGCGAGAGACTGACAGCAGAGTTCAGGCCTGTCACACTGAGCTTTATTGACGCACGATCTTCAATACCGTCCGACAAATTCACACACACAAATAAAAACAGCTCCCGTGCCTCATTACAATGGCACATTGTTCAAAGTAGTTCATTGGGTTCATTTGAATATCTCCAGTTTTCAAAAATTTCACAAATGTTTTTTTTTTTTATTTGACACCATCTTCTACTCAAATGATTATTAACAGTAATAACAGTAATAACAGTAATAACAGTAAGGGGATTTGCTCAAAATGGCCTGGAACATTATTTTTAACAAGACTTTGTTTGACTTTGTGTAATTAATAAGCATTTAATATTGTAATCCATTAATATACCTTTCATTGTTATTGCATACTAGACACACCAACACACACACACATACACATACACACACTCACACACACACACACACACACACACTCTCTCACACACACACACACAAACACACACACACACACACACACTCACACACACACACACTCACACACACACACACACACACACACACACACACACACACACACACACACTTCTTCTTTTCTTGCTCTGTCTGCTTGTGTCTGCTTCTCCCCCAACTTCTCTGTCTGGGTCAAGGGTCACGACCATATTAGGACGTCCTGGAAGGTACAGACTGGTACGGCTGGTGCAGAGATGATCCACCTTCTTATGAATATTCATATCCTTTGTGTGAGGGGGACACAGGAGCCAGACAAGGAGCAGAACAGTCTGGGGGAACTTGAGGACAGGCGTGTTTTAATCTGTTAGTTTTGTAATTGTAGGGAATACATTATTTTATTTTAACGACCATATCTTGTCTTGTTATTCTCAGTGTATTAGAACCTAACAATTTTTCTGACTTTTTGTAAATTAACTCTTCAGCTACTTTTTCATTAAGGTTTGTTTTCTCAATCATAAATGACATATAAATGACACATACTGAGATAAATATGTGACTTGATATTGCCCATGGTCAATGTGAAAGTGACAAGTGCAGGGGTTAGAATTTAAAGTGCAATAGCGTCGTGTTCCATTCAATAAATAAAACTGTTATTCCATGGCTTATTACAACTTTACAACCATTTCCCTAAAATCAGATCTAAAACAAGTCAATTGACAAAAATAGTTATTATCATTTCTTTACCGTTATTCAATGCATGTGAATACACTGAGTTCTTACCACTTTTCCATTCCTGATCTAATGACAAAACAATATGGCCTCCTCTGTCGTCCTTTTTGAAGCAGCATTTTGTTTCATCTCAAATTCTTTTCCAAAAACTTTTTTCTCTCTACCTTTCCCCTCACTCCTGTCCTCCCGTCTGCTCTGTTCTCCTGCTGTTCACTGAGCTGTGTGTTTATTTGACATATTGAACTGTTTTGAAGCCAATAACCTTTTGGCGTGAGAGCCGCTTGAGCCTCTGTGTACATACGCACTCACACATCAAATAGTAAACACTTTTAAAATATGTACATGCATGCACACATTAGCACATACACGTGACCTCTGCATTTTACTGCAGCGGCGCCTTATTTTAATATTCCAGATAGTAAGTAAGTGAGTAAGTGAGTGAGTATATTTTATTTGTTGTAACACCTTTCGCAGACAGAAGTCACACAGTGCTTCACAAAAACAGATAGAGTTATTGCCTAACTTCATACACTTTGTAGCAGTATTTTCTTTTAAATAAGGTCAACACCCCCTGTGAAAATAGCCCATAAACACGGTTGACATTCTTGGTACTCATCATTGCAGAGTAACCAATGATAACAAACACTGCTAGCCCTGAACACGTGCAATACTGACTTAACCATGTGCAATACCATCATATTCATGTGCAATACTGACTTAACCATGTGCAATACCGTCATACTCATGTGCAATACTGACTTAACCATGTGCAATACCGTCATACTCATGTGCAATACTGACTTAACCATGTGCAATACCGTCATACTCATGTGCAATACTGACTTAACCATGTGCAATACCGTCATACTCATGTGCAATACTGACTTAACCATGTGCAATACCGTCATACTCATGTGCAATACTGACTTAACCATGTGCAATACCGTCATACTCATGTGCAATACTGACTTAACCATGTGCAATACGTCATACTCATGTGCAATACTGACTTAACCATGTGCAATACCGTCATATTCATGTGCAATACTGACTTAACCATGTGCAATACCGTCATATTCATGTGCAATACTGACTTAACCATGTGCAATACCGTCATATTCATGTGCAATACTGACTTAACCATGTGCAATACCATCATATTCATGTGCAATACTGACTTAACCATGTGCAATACCGTTATATTCATGTGCAATTACTGTCGTACTCACACGCAATAATGTCACATTCATGTGCATAATCATCAACACGTTATATTATAACTGATGTAAATAGAGTGTTTATTTTACCGTTATTATTAGTATTATTTTGTCTTACGCTAGCTCTTTTTATGTTATTTTATCTTTATTTTTATTTTTCCCCTTCATTCCTTATTAAGAAATTAGAGGTTCTGTCTATAAGAGTTTTGTTTATAAGAGTTCTTCTATTAAGAGTGTTTTTGAACTTCCCATAAGTTATCTGTCCTTTTCCTCTGTATCTACTGCGTTGCAACAATGAAATTTCCCCATGTGTGGACAATAAAGGAATATCTTATCTCAGGTTACCACATATTGTACTAATTTGATCCTGTAAAATTCTGTACACAAAATATTTGCTTTTACCAATTTAAATGGTTCGGATTCACCTTTTAAGTCTGGCTTATGGTCTGGCCTAATGCTGTTGTGTCGCTTCTTTACTTTTACAACATTTACAACATTTACAATACATCAGAACATTTGATTATTGATACAGTTTTGTTTTTATTCGTCAATTTGATTATTATATTGTAAACATAGTGCAAAACTGAACATTTTGTAAATAAATTTACCAAAATCTATGTATTGTCATGGCTCCATCAGTTTTAAATGTTTTACAGTTATTATTGAGTGTAACCCGTCCCTGTTCTAGGCTTGTCGCTCTGGTCCTTAACCTGAGAGTCAAACATGCCTTTAAACAGCGGTAAGCAATCTTAATACAGCCGTCAGTCCTGTATTTTAAACTTGAGCTTATATGACATAGTGATTTTATTAGAAAAAACTGATCTGGCACTACTAATTGTCACTTTAATGTGAAATGGTGACAACGTTGGACGTAAGCGCGTTGTTAAAACTGTAAACCATCTGAAATAATGTAACGTGAAGAAAATTATATTTTATTTGTCAAACTAACTTACATCAATTAAGATAAGATAAGATATTCCTTTATTGTCCACACATGGGGAAATTTCATTGTTGCAACGCAGGTAGATACAGAGGAAAAGGACAGATAACTTATAGGAAGTTTAAATAGAAGAACTCTTATGAACAAAACTCTTATAAACAAAAACTCCTATAGACAAAACCTCTCATTTCCTAATAAGGAATGGAGGGGAAAAATAAAGATAAAATAAAAACAGCTAGCGTAAGACAAGATAATACTAATAATAATGGTAAAATAAACACTCTATTTACATCAGTTATATGCACATGACTGTGACATTATTGCAAGTGAGTACAGTAATTGCACATGAATATGACGGTATTGCACATGGTTAAGTCATTATTAGGGTTATGAAGGTTTAATAAATGTAACTATTTGTAAATTGGTCTCTGTCCAATGCTTAAAAGTCCTAACAAACCTGTGTGACCTGAATGGAGAAGGGTCGAAGGTGGCGTTGATCCAAATGTGGAGCAAATACTGTGGGTGCAAAGACTGCTCTTCCACTTGTAATGCTACATCTACAACAGTGTTTCTCACCCTCCTCTATCTCGAGTGCCCCCTTCTAAAGGAATAATTCAAAGCAGTACAAGCACATGGATTAAACTGACTCTGTATTCTACATATATTTGAGCCGCAGAGGAATCCACGCACCATGGGAAGAAGCTCACATACACACCACATTTTGAGAACCTCCGAATGACAAATGGAAAAAAGGTCATTTCGTCGCCCATACGCACCAAACCAACTTTAAAACAAGCTGCTATTGTTTTTAGCCTCATGTGCACTGCTTCACTCCTTAGTGCACCAGAATAGCGCTCGTCAGTGGGCCCTCTGCTGGATTCATTAATAACTTAGCATATGAAATACCGAACTTGTCCTTCTACAATTCAAAATCTTGTGTATAACCTGTCATCACATTATTTACCCTGGGAAAATTTTCTTTTTCCTCACTGGGTTGTGATGTTTGGAACTGTCCAAGTGCCAGTTAAGTGTGTCCCCGGACTCGGCTGAGGTCTCGGCGCTGTCGTTGCGATCATCTGCATGAATCTAAATAAAGCTCTCATTTGATTCTTCACAAACCAAGAGGTCCAGCTCTGACCCGTCACTCCCCTGAGCCCATTGTCTGCCGTACATCTGCATAAATGAATGATGATTCTGAATATGTGGCAAATATGCAAATGAGCCAATTATGATTGATCATGTGATTGATTGATTGATTGATTGTTGTTGTCTTTGCTGTGGGCCGCTCCTCTGTGCAGCGCTCTTTGTCTTTGCATATAGTCCTTCATTTACACAACAGGAGCCTGTCGTGCTGAGGCAGCTCATGGCTATGGAGCACATAATAAAGCTGTACCTGCCTGTGCTGTTTGTGTTTATTTTATGTAGTCTAAGTAGGAGGTGATTTCACTGTCAAATCAGATGTACCCGAAGAACATTTCCACTAAGATCATATGAGCACACGTCTGTCTCGCTTTTTCACTTCAAATGTATTTTCTCTAAAAATATTCTAAAATAAATTGTAGCGTCCAGTCGGCTTGAGAAGGCCAGAACTGATGGTTAAATGTCTTTTAATGGTTCCTTTTCTTTGTCATTCAACCAACGTAAGAGCTAGACAGAACAAAATAAAAAAACAATTACATTTTGGCCGTAAATCACCATATTTCTAGCTCATTACATTAGTACAATATTTCCCAACATATTCGTCAATTAAACATTTCAAATCTTTCATTAATACAGTCGTCTTAACTACAGACCTTGTTCCCCTGTCGACTGTAGCTAGATCCGTGAGTTTGTCCGTGTTTTGTCCGTGTTTTGTCCGTTTTTCGTTGTTCAATTTACTTTGCGTCTTTTCTTAGTGTCAAGTAGACGCAGGAAGTTACCAAAATAAAAGCAAAACCTTACCATACGACATAAATGTGTCAAATTAACCTTTACATAAATCATGAAACTGGAACATCTTTATGTGCAGCATTTTAAAGTATTTCCTTTAAATGTTACCAAATTACCAACAGTAATCAATTATTTTTTTAGACATACTAAAAAACCTTCTAAAAACATATGATTAAACATGACATTATTGAACAAAAAAATTACATGTGAAAAAGGAGAGAAAAATGGGAAAGCTTGATGGTTTATGTATCAGAAGAACAGTGCATTGGGGGGTCCACCATCAAGAAGGTTGATTTGACGTGTTACACTGAGCAGTTGAGGCACAACAATCATGAACAGAGACAAAGGAGCTTTAATGATCCCACACATCTGGAACATGCTTCTCTAGGGAGCATCAGGCGGCACCAGGGGGCGTGGCCAGTCTGGCAGACCTACTGGCCACTCCCCTCTGACTGTTGTCACAGAAATCAGGTGACGCTTCTGAGAAAGGTGACATCTGCGAAACGAAACATGTTCTACTTTGTCTTGAACGTAAAGAAACAAAAGTCTATAAAAAGGAGACAAGATGAATTTCATGAATGCTTATTGTCTTACCTGAAACGTTCCACAGTATGAAGTATGATGAAGAGTAGAACGGCGAATCCATGCCACTCTTTACATTTGGAAGAGGGTATTTGCTTTCTTTTTTGTGTACATTTTTGCTCAGGACTTTCCAAGTTATAGCACCTGTAATGAAATGAATGTACTATTGATAAGTTTAATGCCATACAACGTAACCGTCCAGGAACACAATCACATATCCAAGACAAGTAAGTGTTGTCACCGGAGAAGTCATCTCATTCAGTGAAGATAAATTTAGTTTTCTTACGTTACGTGTGCAAGTCCACGGCCGTTAATGTATAACACAACATAGTATCATTGACTTCTTCTTACTTCTTCATACATTCTTTCCTTCCTGCTGCTGTCAGACTGTATAACAAACACTGTTAGCCCTGGACACGTGCAATACTGACTTAACCATGTGCAATACCGTCATATTCACGTGCAATACTGACTTAACCATGTGCAATACTGTCATATTCACGTGCAATACTGACTTAACCATGTGCAATACCGTCATATTCATGTGCAATACTGACTTAACCATGTGCAATACCGTCATATTCATGTGCAATACTGACTTAACCATGTGCAATACTGACTTAACCATGTGCAATACGTCATATTCATGTGCAATACTGACTTAACCATGTGCAATACCGTCATATTCATGTGCAATACTGACTTAACCATGTGCAATACTGTCATATTCACGTGCAATACTGACCTAACCATGTGCAATACCGTCATATTCATGTGCAATACTGACTTAACCATGTGCAATACCGTCATATTCACGTGCAATACTGACTTAACCATGTGCAATACCGTCATATTCATGTGCAATACTGACTTAACCATGTGCAATACCGTCATATTCACGTGCAATACTGACTTAACCATGTGCAATACGTCATATTCATGTGCAATACTGACTTAACCATGTGCAATACCGTCATATTCACGTGCAATACTGACTTAACCATGTGCAATACCGTTATATTCATGTGCAATACTGACTTAACCATGTGCAATACCGTCATATTCACGTGCAATACTGACTTAACCATGTGCAATACCGTCATATTCACGTGCAATACTGACTTAACCATGTGCAATACCGTTATATTCATGTGCAATACTGACTTAACCATGTGCAATACCGTCATATTCACGTGCAATACTGACTTAACCATGTGCAATACCGTCATATTCACGTGCAATACTGACTTAACCATGTGCAATGCCGTCACATTCACGTGCAATACTGACTTAACCATGTGCAATACCGTCATATTCACGTGCAATACTGACTTAACCATGTGCAATACCGTCATATTCACGTGCAATACTGACTTAACCATGTGCAATACCGCCATATTCATGTGCAATACTGAATTAACCATGTGCAATACTTTCATATTCATGTACAATACTGACTTAACCATGTGCAATTACTTTTGTACTCACAAGCAATTAATGCCATCTTCATGTGCATACAACTGATGTAAATAAGAGTGTTTACTTACCATTAGTATTAGTATTATTTAGTCTTATGCTAGCTATTTCACTTTACTTTATTTTATTATTATTTACCTTATTTTATTATCATTTTATTTTTATCTTTATCTTTTTATTTTATTTATTTCATTTTTTCTCCCTTTTTTCCCTATTAAGTTTTGTTAATAAGAGTTTTTTGAAACTTCCTATAAGTTATCTGTCCTTTCCTGCTGTATCTATTGCGTTGTAACACCGAAATTTCCCCACAATAAAGGAATATCTTATCTTATTCAGGGGTTGTTGTCCGTGCAGTTAACATTCATAAGAGTCGTAACCACTATCGCATATATAACACAGTCTCGACCGGTTGAGTCAAAATGCCAGAAAAGCACAAATCATTTTCAGTGGTATCCGAGGTGTGCCTTTTCCTTTTTCTTCGTCTATTTATTCTGCCGCACTTTCTGATCGGTCCAAGGACACACCTGAACTTGTCGCATATTCACTGTCGGAACTCTGCTCCAGCTCTCACTCACAAACTCCCTTTTTTCCACATACTTTCGCACGTATGTAAGTCACAAAAGGTGCGTGTAGGTCTGGCTGTCTCATCGTGGCCCGGAGACGGAGATGGAAGTGGCGTGCGGGAGAGGGGAGGCGGGAGGCAGGAGGCAGGAGGCGAGGATGGAGTTGGAGATGATTGAGTTTGCTCAGCTGCAGCTCAGGGGACTGCACACAATATTACAGGAGTCGCACTTTGAAACGGGCAGACACACACCTGATGACTACACACTCAATTTAATCAGGGCTTATGTCTATGGAAGAGAGCATATGTGACCTCATCTGTTCCTGTCGCCCACTGTCTGTCTCACTATCTCTGTCTTCGTACTGTAGGCAAATGTGTAGTTCCAGATGTGTTATTTTTTGTATTCATTTGTATTTATGTGCTTGATAATCTTGGCAAATGTGTGTATCAGTTGCTCACAAACACAAAAAGTCGAAAACCCTGCACTTCTACTGCACACGGCTTTGTCACGCCACGCCCTTTTTGGTAAAGAGTTGAGGATTCGAATGAGCTGTAATAAAGACAAATCAACAAGGATACGGGGCGAGCGTGAGGATGCGGGGCGAGCGCGAGGATGCGGGGCGAGCGCGAGGATACGGGGCGAGCGCGAGGATGCGGGGCGAGCGCAAGGATGAGGGGCGAGCGCGAGGATGCGGGGCGAGCGCGAGGATGCGGGGCGAGCGCGAGGATACGGGGCGAGTGTGAGGATACGGGGCGAGCGTGAGGATGCGGGGCGAGCGCGAGGATACGGGGCGAGCGAGAGGATACGGGGCGAGGATACGATACAGGGCGAGCGTTGGGATACGGGGCGAGCGTGAGGATACGGGGCGAGCGCGAGGATACGGGGCGAGCGCGAGGATACGGGGCGAGCGCGAGGATACGGAGCGAGCGCGAGGATACGATACAGGGCGAGCGTTAGGATACGGGGCGAGAGTGAGGATACGGGGCGAGCGTGAGGATACGGGGCGAGCGTGAGGATACGATACAGGGCGAGCGTGTGGATACGGGGCAAGCGTGAGGATACGGGGCGAGCGTGAGGATACGGGGCGAGCGCGAAGATACGGGGCGAGCGTGAGGATACGATATGGGGCGAGCGTGAGGATGAGGATACGGGGCAAGCGTGAGGATACGGGGCGAGCGTGAGGATACGGGGCGAGCGTGAGGGTACGGGGCGAGCGTGAGGATACGATATGGGGCGAGCATGAGGATACGATATGGGGCGAGCGTGAGAATACGGGGCGAGCGTGAGGATGAGGATACGGGGTGAGCGAGAGGATACGGGGCGAGTGTGAGGATACGGGGCGAGCGC
The DNA here is from genome assembly GCF_026437365.1 of Eucyclogobius newberryi. Classification (NCBI taxonomy): domain Eukaryota; kingdom Metazoa; phylum Chordata; class Actinopteri; order Gobiiformes; family Gobiidae; genus Eucyclogobius; species Eucyclogobius newberryi. The sequence goes on from NW_027316389.1 coordinate 9,335,213, forward strand.
GAGGATGAGGGGCGAGCGCGAGGATGCGGGGCGAGCGCGAGGATGCGGGGCGAGCGCGAGGATACGGGGCGAGCGAGAGGATACGGGGCGAGGAGACGATACAGGGCGAGCGTTAGGATACGGGGCGAGCGTGAGGATACGGGGCAAGCGCGAGGATACGGGGCGAGGATACGATACAGGGCAAGCGTTAGGATACGGGGCGAGCGTGAGGATACGGGGCGAGCGTGAGGATACGGGGCGAGCGCGAGGATACGGGGCGAGCGCGAGGATACGGAGCGAGCGCGAGGATACGATACAGGGCGAGCGTTAGGATACGGGGCGAGCGTGAGGATACGGGGCGAGCGTGAGGATACGGGGCGAGCGTGAGGATACGATACAGGGCGAGCGTGTGGATACGGGGCGAGCGTGAGGATACGGGGCGAGCGTGGGGATACGGGGCGAGCTTGAGGATACGGGGCGAGCGCGAGGATACGGGGCGAGCGTGAGGATATGATATGGGGCGAGCGTGAGGATGAGGATACGGGGCAAGCGTGAGGATACGGGCCGAGCGTGAGGATACGGGGCGAGCGTGAGGGTACGGGGCGAGCGTGAGGATACGATATGGGGCGAGCATGAGGATACGATATGGGGCGAGCGTGAGAATACGGGGCGAGCGTGAGGATGAGGATACGGGGCAAGCGTGAGGATATGGGGCGAGCGTGAGGATATGATACAGGGCGAGCGTTAGGATACGGGGCGAGCGTGAGGATACGGGGCGAGCGTGAGCATACGGGGCGAGCGTGAGGATATGGGGCGAGCGTGAGGATATGATACAGGGCGAGCGTTAGGATACGGGGCGAGCGTGAGGATACGGGGCGAGCGTGAGCATACGGGGCGAGCGTGAGGATATGGGGCGAGCGTGAGGATATGGGGCGAGCGTGAGGATATGATACAGGGCGAGCGTTAGGATACGGGGCGAGCGTGAGGATACGATATGGGGCGAGCGTGAGAATACGGGGCGAGCATGAGGATGAGGATACGGGGCGAGCGTGAGGATACGATATGGGGCGAGCGTGAGCATACGGGGCGAGCGTGAGGATACGGGGCGAGCTTGAGGATACGGGGCGAGCGTGAGGATACGGGGCGAGCGTGAGCATACGGGGCGAGCGTGAGGATACGGGGCGAGCGTGAGGATACGGGGCGAGCGTGAGCATACGGGGCGAGCGTGAGGATACGGGGCGAGCGTGAGGATACGGGGCGAGCGAGAGGATACGATATGTGGCGAGCGTGAGGATACGGAGCGAGCGAGAGCTGCCTTTCCATGCACTCTTATTTAGAGCAAAAATAAAACAGTGTGGATTAAACCTGCTGTTAAAGGACACCAGAGGGCGCTATATTCACCTGAGGTAAGGAGCCTGTTATAGTCACTGTGTTGGTGAAGAAGAACTGTCTGGCTGCTCTGATTGGCTGCGTTACTGTTGTTAGAACCTCGCAATTTGAGCCTTGCGAGCTTCGACCCGACAAATAGTTGTGACAGAATCCCACTGACCCCACTGACCCCACTGACCCCACTGACCCCACTGACCCCACTGACATGAGGAGTGCCATAACTTCTAAAGGGCCTCGCCTCCTCGAACTCATGGAGAGGTAAATCAGCCTTAACATCCTCTAGTGTGCAGATGATTTGATTGTTTTGTCTGTAATGTTCCACCGTATCTCATTATTCATCTCAGTGTGTTTCTTACCTGGTTAAATAAAGGTTAATAAATAAATAAGTGAATCTACTGTCGCCTCTTCACTGACCTGTGATTTGACCATTAAAAGAATTGAAAATGAATTTTTCAAAAGCACATAACAGTGACTGGTTGAAAATGTCACAAAAAACTAAAATCCAAAGAACTCGACATGTAGGTCAACAACATTACTGAAGCGCTCTCCGCTCGCCGCTCATCCAGATTGAGAGTTTAGTTTAGTTTGTGGGGCATCGGGCGGCGGTCGGTCTCACGTGCAGTTGTAACACGGTTAGCTTCGCCTCTCATTGGTTTCAGACTTGAGTATTTGTTTGTTCAGAGAAAATGGAGCTCCATCTGAGGAGACTCAAACTGGATATTGAAAGTAAACAACTGAGGGAAAATGTGAAAGCCATAGTCGCTCATTTGATTGTTACAGTTTGAGATTGAGAGAGTGAAATTGGAGCAGATGAAAGAAGGCCGACGATGCAAGGAGGTCGTTCCTCTTTCACATAGTTCTGAAACATGTCATTGGAAATATGCAGAGATTCTCTGAAAATTATCCAAATGATTTTGTTCTCATTTGAGGGCGTTTGTCCGAGGCCAGTGGCAGGAGCAGGAGCAGGAGCAGGCGCAGGAGCAGGCGCAGGAGCAGGAGCAGGAGCAGGCGCAGGAGCAGGAGCAGGAGCAGGCGCAGGAGCAGGAGCAGGAGCAGGCGCAGGCGCAGGAGCAGGAGCAGGCGCAGGAGCAGGAGCAGGCGCAAGAGCAGGAGCAGGAGCAGGAGCAGGAGCAGGAGCAGGCGCAAGAGCAGGAGCAGGAGCAGGCGCAGGAGCAGGCGCAGGAGCAGGAGCAGGCGCAGGAGCAGGAGCAGGCGCAGGAGCAGGAGCAGGAGCAGGCGCAGGAGCAGGAGCAGGCGCAGGAGCAGGCGCAGGAGCAGGAGCAGGAGCAGGCGCAGGAGCAGGAGCAGGCGCAGGAGCAGGAGCAGGAGCAGGAGCAGGAGCAGGCGCAGGAGCAGGAGCAGGCGCAGGAGCAGGAGCAGGCGCAGGCGCAGGAGCAGGAGCAGGAGCAGGAGCAGGAGCAGGAGCAGGAGCAGGAGCAGGAGCAGGAGCAGGCGCAGGAGCAGGAGCAGGAGCAGGCGCAGGAGCAGGAGCAGGAGCAGGAGCAGGAGCAGGAGCAGGAGCAGGCGCAGGAGCAGGAGCAGGAGAAGGCGCAAGAGCAGGAGCAGGAGCAGGCGCAGGAGCAGGAGCAGGAGCAGGCGCAAGAGCAGGAGCAGGAGCAGGCGCAAGAGCAGGAGCAGGAGCAGGCGCAGGAGCAGGAGCAGGAGCAGGCGCAGGAGCAGGAGCAGGCGCAGGAGCAGGAGCAGGAGCAGGAGCAGGAGCAGGAGCAGGAGCAGGAGCAGGAGCAAGAGCAGGAGCAGGCGCAGGAGCAGGAGCAGGCGCAGGAGCAGGAGCAGGCGCAGGCGCAGGAGCAGGAGCAGGAGCAGGAGCAGGCGCAGGAGCAGGAGCAGGCGCAGGAGCAGGTGCAGGAGCAGGCGCAGGCGCAGGAGCAGGAGCAGGAGCAGGAGCAGGAGCAGGCGCAGGAGCAGGAGCAGGAGCAGGCGCAGGAGCAGGAGCAGGCGCAGGCGCAGGAGCAGGAGCAGGAGCAGGAGCAGGCGCAGGAGCAGGAGCAGGAGCAGGCGCAGGAGCAGGAGCAGGAGCAGGAGCAGGAGCAAGAGCAGGAGCAGGAGCAGGAGCAGGAGCAGGAGCAGGTGCAGGAGCAGGAGCAGGCGCAGGAGCAGGAGCAGGAGCAGGAGCAGGAGCAGGAGCAGGCGCAGGAGCAGGAGCAGGAGCAGGCGCAGGAGCAGGAGCAGGCGCAGGAGCAGGCGCAGGAGCAGGCGCAGGAGCAGGAGCAGGAGCAGGAGCAGGAGCAGGAGCAGGCGCAGGAGCAGGAGCAGGCGCAGGAGCAGGAGCAGGAGCAGGAGCAGGAGCAGGAGCAGGAGCAGGAGCAGGAGCAGGCGCAGGAGCAGGAGCAGGAGCAGGCGCAGGAGCAGGAGCAGGAGCAGGAGCAGGCGCAGGCGCAGGAGCAGGAGCAGGAGCAGGCGCAGGAGCAGGAGCAGGAGCAGGAGCAGGCGCAGGAGCAGGCGCAGGAGCAGGCGCAGGAGCAGGAGCAGGCGCAGGAGCAGGAGCAGGCGCAGGCGCAGGAGCAGGCGCAGGCGCAGGAGCAGGAGCAGGAGCAGGAGCAGGCGCAGGAGCAGGCGCAGGCGCAGGAGCAGGAGCAGGAGCAGGAGCAGGCGCAGGCGCAGGAGCAGGAGCAGGAGCAGGCGCAGGCGCAGGAGCAGGAGCAGGAGCAGGAGCAGGCGCAGGAGCAGGAGCAGGAGCAGGAGCAGGCGCAGGAGCAGGAGCAGGAGCAGGAGCAGGAGCAGGAGCAGGAGCAGGAGCAGGCGCAGGAGCAGGAGCAGGAGCAGGAGCAGGCGCAGGAGCAGGAGCAGGAGCAGGAGCAGGAGCAGGAGCAGGAGCAGGAGCAGGAGCAGGCGCAGGAGCAGGAGCAGGCGCAGGAGCAGGAGCAGGAGCAGGAGCAAGAGCAGGAGCAGGAGCAGGAGCAGGAGCAGGAGCGTACATGCTCCTGGCACCAGTCCCAGGAGTAACCACTTTTGAACAGCTCTCAGAGTTGGTGATTTTAGACCGTTTTAAAAACGATTTTGTACAGAGCGCCGGTTTTAGTTGAAATCTAAATCTATGCCACTGTTTCTCATGTGCTCGGTGCTGGTTGTGTCACATAAATGCATGAAAGTGTTAGTGGTGACACTTTCTGGCTCACTTAAGAAGCACCGTTTCACTGTTCATTAGGTCTAGGTTTGTGTCAATGCTTGGCAGTGGCAGTAAATTGCCGTTCCTATTCTTAGGCACATGGGTCCATCTAATTCATTCATTTTGGTTAAGGTGTGGACACTTTACCGTCCCTGTAAGAACATGTGTCCTCTGCATTTGACCCAATCTTCAGTGCTGCTGGGGCTCCAGTCCTCAGGAGCAGTGGTCACTGCAGTGCAGCGCAGGACAATCTGTGAAGCAGCTCTGTGAGCACATGTGCTTTATGTCTGATACAGATTTTGAAGAAGAATCCTTACGCTCAGTTTTCCCAGTACAGTGCAGGTACTAAGTTCTCTGAACAGCAGTGTCCATACAAGCTTCACGTGAACTCTGCTGTTGGACTGAGCGCTGTTCTTTGGCGACTGGGTGGATCACAGTTGAAAAAAGAGGCTTGATCTTTGGCGATAGCTCTGAAGTGTTATGGGGTTAGGTTTGGTCCTAACGCACATGTGGTGGTGAATGCCACAACCTAAAAGATTTAGATTCAGTGCCTGTGGTCCGCGGTTGTTGAGGTGACTGGACAGCAGTCGTTCCTTCCGTGTCGACATTAAAGTGCGGTGCCTCATTAGTGTGGGTGGCATTGGTATATAGCGAACGCCTTCGCCTGACGATCTGGTGCATCCTGACTTCCACAGAACTATTTAGTTTGTGTTTTATGTTGTCTTGAGTTTGGTTGAGACGGTTCGTGACAAGAACATCACCGGTGTAATCAAACAAATGTCACATTTTAAACATGCATAATCATGTGTGTGTAGCAAAGTGTTGGCGTGTAAAACTTAATTTTCTCTGTAGCTTTTTCCAAACACAAATCGCCAACAACTCCACCTGAGATTATAGCTCAGGACCAATCTAAAGACACGCACGTTCTGTTGGAACAACAGAGGCAAGTTTTAAGTTATAGTTGTGATAATGTATCCACACAATAAAAACATGTTTAACAATTCGTTGTTTTAATAGTTCAGTCCATTTAGTCCATGCACCAAGGCAAGACAGGGTCTTCTCCGGGGCATCTACAGAACAAGAAATGTATGATCACACTTCACTATAGGGTTTTTAACAGCAATTAATTGCATCCACATTTGTCTCATCCAGACGGTACTGAAGCTAAAATACATGTCCACAGGGCGATGTGGAGCAACAGCACAGGAACCAGGATATGTGAGATCAGAGAGGGAAAGACAGGTGTTTCATGTCCCAGACGCCATTTTCACCCCAAGCCCCGTCTGTAGATGCAGTTTTAAAAAGTAAACACGTAAAACAAAAAAGAGCATGAGCTTCACTGCAACCAGCGAGCCACAGCTTCATGCTGAACGAAAGCCTCTGGTATAAGAACCACTCTTTTAACCTGTCTGACCTTAATGGGTGGAGGGTCCCCTCCACTTTCCTTTATTTGTTTCTTTTAAATGGCCTCAGAAGCTGTCAGATCGCACAGTCACTTTCCCTAACGCCGCCATGATCACGTGTGAGGTGTGTGTGTGTGTGTGTGTGAGGTGTGTGTGTGTGTGTGTGTGTGAGGTGTGTGTGTGTGTGTGTGTGTGTGAGGTGTGTGTGTGTGTGTGTGTGTGAGGTGTGTGTGAGGTGTGTGTGTGTGTGTGTGTGTGAGGTGTGTGAGGTGTGTGTGAGGTGTGTGTGAGGTGTGTGTGAGTGTGTGAGGTGTGTGTGAGGTGTGTGTGAGGTGTGTGTGTGTGTGTGAGGTGTGTGTGAGGTGTGTGTGTGAGGTGTGTGTGTGAGGTGTGTGTGTGTGTGTGAGGTGTGTGTGAGGTGTGTGTGTGTGTGTGTGTGTGTGTGAGGTGTGTGAGGTGTGTGTGAGGTGTGTGTGAGGTGTGTGAGGTGTGTGTGAGGTGTGTGTGAGGTGTGTGTGTGTGTGTGTGTGTGTGTGTGTGTGTGTGTGTGTGTGTGTGTGAGGTGTGTGTGAGGTGTGTGAGGTGTGTGTGTGTGTGTGTGTGTGAGGTGTGTGTGTGAGGTGTGTGTGTGTGTGTGTGTGTGTGTGTGTGTGTGTGTGTGAGGTGTGTGTGTGTGTGTGTGAGGTGTGTGTGTGAGGTGTGTGTGAGGTGTGTGTGTGTGTGTGTGTGTGTGTGTGTGTGTGTGTGTGTGTGTGTGTGTGTGTGTGTGTGTGTGTGTGAGGTGTGTGTGTGCGTGTGTGTGTGAGGTGTGTGTGTGTGTGTGAGGTGTGTGTATGTGTGTGTGTGTGAGGTGTGTGTGAGGTGTGTGTGTGTGTGTGTGTGTGTGTGAGGTGTGTGTGTGTGTGTGTGTGTGTGTGTGTGAGGTGTGTGTGAGGTGTGTGTGTGTGTGTGTGTGAGGTGTGTGTGT
>NW_027316389.1:9953165-10205665 GCF_026437365.1 Eucyclogobius newberryi
ATTTTAATCATTTTGTCCTTTCATATTTAAACTTTTTATAGATTGCACAGTCTGTATTGTTTGTTACAGAGCGTTCTATTCAAAAGCATCAGTTTCATGTGAAAACGTGTCATTTGTGCAGAGCTGAGGTTGCTGTTCTCTGCTCTGAGCCCTGATTGGCTGCTCTTGCTGTCTGTCACGTTCGCTCTTCTCTATCTCTGATTGGACGCTGGCTCTCTTTACCCATTGTTTCAATGGTTAGTTTGGTTGAACTGGTGTATGATTGGCTGCATGTAGAACGTGGGTGGGAGTGTAGCAAGTGTGCAATGTTTACAGCAGAAGGAGCTCTGATAAGAGCGCTCTGAGCAATCTGACCATGGACTTGACAAAAAGGCCTTTTCTACATAATTTATCCGTGTTTTGTAGAAAGTGTAGGGCATCTATACAGCTAAAGCAGAGCAACTATCATATCACTCATAAAGTAAGAGATTGTTACTTCAAACTAAATTTTTCAGGTAAAAGTGTTGTGTCAGAGAGTCACTCCAAGATGTACAATTTCATGAAAAAGTTACTGTAAATGTAATTAAATACTACCACCTCTGCGGTTCTGTTTTTTGGAGGGTTACTGTATGTACAGGAAATACAGTGTTGGGGAGAACTAAAAGCACATCATATCGGCCTGAATGAGCAATGCTCATCATCTATTTGGGCTAAGCCCTGAATGTGCAGAACGTCTGGCTCCGCCTCTGTTCTGAATCCTTTTTGCTTGTAAAGTTCCTTCTTTTCAACAGTCTTCTATAGAAATCTAACTGCAGTCGTACAAAGTTTTGTGGATAGATTTTTAAACTGTTGAACTGGAGTGTTTAATTTCCTTTGAGTAATAGAAAGCAGTTCTGTCCGTGTTTGCTGCTTCGGTGTGTTCATGCACGTCCTTGTTGACTGATAGCTCAGCTCAGACAAAGACCCGCTCCATTGGTCTAACTGCTGAACGCTCTGTGAATGGTTGTGGGCCGGCAAGGCACGGACTATAAGTAATATATTGTTGTTGAAGTATTAATATATTTTTAATGTCTGCAACTGTAGGGGTCTTCCTGGATAAAAAAAAAGGACTTTCGAACGCACCAAAACTCTGGTTCAACAAGGCTTTGCAGTAGACATTCCGAGTGAACTGTGCTCTCTCTAAGCAGATAATGATATGGTACTGCCGCACAGGTGACAGAATTACTTTGTGTCAAAAGTTTTCTTCTGTTACTTCCCTGTATTTGGCTGCTGGCCGGGAGCCCAGTATGGCTTCCCTTGAGTGGCCAGAGAAAGTGCTGAGTAACAGCCTGCGCCTCGGGGTGAAGCTGGGTGTTGCTGGCTTCCTGATGTTTATCGATCTACCTGACTGCATCATTGTGCATGTGTGCTTCTGGTGGCAGCCAGTGCACATAATGATTGCTTATAGATTTTATGTGTGGACCTTGTTGTGCGTATTGACACACTTGTTTGATGGACATGTTAGACCGCTGCAGCTTTTGGGCACCCAGCATTGCTTCCTTGCTTGGCAAATATCCCGACTAAGGTGAAAAGCAACCTTTATTTACACACCTGATCCTATTTTCACATACAGGTGCACAGAAAGTAAAGTACTATGCTGGAGAATAAAAATATATCTTTCAGGCCACTGTGCACCAATAGATGCACACTCACTCGTTCAGTCTAGTGGGGCTTCCGCAGCCAACACCAACAAGACATCACCTAAAGCGTCATCAGCAAACTGTGGGGGAAAAAAACAACAACCCACAAAACACTGAAAACGCATCAGGGGGTTCAGTTCATGCTGGGAAACTATCCTGATATGAAGAAGGAAGTCACAAGGAAACAAGTGTCTAGCAACCTAGAGGGCCATTCCACTGTTTTATGATAGTATTGCCTGAACAACAGTGTTAATCATTATCTGGAACCATAAAACCTAATAATAAAGTCTGTGCTGTGTGTCACCGCTGTAAAGGGAGCTCATGTCTCAGTGGTTCAGTGCAGGTTGCTTTGCACTCTTGCAGAGTTTCTAATCATGCACGATGTGTTCTGCTCAGCGCGTGCATGTTGACTGTGACGTTATGCAGCTCCGTAGATCACACATTTTTGATCTTCTGTTGTGTTTGAGAGCAGCGCTGAACAGCCTCTTCATGTGAGAAAGGAGGATGGTGCTTGTGTTGTCTCTACTGCACAATTTGCAGATGCGGCCTCCCACTGATCTTCCTGTGAGTGCCAGATTACCATAAACAGCTTGTGCACATTTTAGAGCAGAAGCAAGTCTCACAAGCACAGGTAATGAGTTACATGGGCACTTCTATGCCGGATACTGTTTACTTCACTTCATTATTCAAAGTTAATCAGCAACTTTAGGAAAAAGTTTAATTATTCCCTTTGTATAACTTAAAATAATGTATATGGAGGAAAAAACAAGTCTGGACATTTTTTTTAATTGGAGAGTGACTTTTTGGCAACAATCATGGCAAATCGAATGATGTGGACATAATACATCCTGACCAATACATCTGGTTGTAAAGGCCAAGGCACACAAGGCTCTGCCGTGTGGTAAAGTAGGCGCCTCCATTATTTTCTGATCCTGCACACACCAGGTGCGCCAGCACATGGCGACGTTCGACATCGCACCAAGTTTAGAACTTGTTTAATTCGGGCGCAGTGCCGCAGCTGAAAACGCATGCTTCATGCACTTCTGAGTGAGTACAGACACCACTCTACTCTGTGACCAACAGAGGAATTGCTGTAAACTGTGAGGAGAGGCACAAGAGCTACAGCGTAGGTAGTGAAAGTACATAACTAAAAACCCGCTAAAACTATTGTCTTTCCTCTTGTTATACAGCCTCGCAGTGTCTCTCGTTTATTCTGTAATCCACAGATAAAACACCTTTTTAAAGCCGCCCAAGAGGTGTTTTCAAGCCTGTGTTCAGTGTGTGTCGACATTATGACAGCTATCAATTAGCTTCTCTATCAAACACAATCATTTGTCCATAATTCATCTAAATGGAAGAAGTCTCCATGATAACTTGAATACATCAAGGACTTTTTGTTTCAAGCTATAGCAATATAAGAAACATGGCTGGACATAAACAAAGCTGAACATTTTGTAATTGAAGGATGTGAAACGTAAGACAGAAAGCTCAAGAAAGCTGGAAGAGTGAATTCTTGACTTATTTTACCTAAGACAGCAGTAGTAATAACAATATATTTAAAGATAAGATCTTGGTAAATGGGACTCTATCAGAGAAAGATGTAATGTATTATGTATAAATACTAATATGAATCATATTATTAAGTTGTATATACAGACCACCAGGATCAAGATTGAAGGTGTTCTGTAATATGTAGATCAAATGTATTAAAATATTGATTCAAATGTTATTATCAGTGGGGATTTCAATATTTAACCTATAAACCTACAGACACCTTAATTGATACATTATACAGTAACTCAACTCATTCATTCCTAAAATAACTAGACCTACCAAAATAACATCAAGTAGTGCATCCTAGATAATATATTCAAAAACGTACTTAAAGAATGATATAACTGACCATCTGCCTGTGTTTTATAATTATACACATGGGAAACTGCCTGGCAAAACCTGGCAAAAAGCAACATGAAGAGGGTGATAACTGAAGCGAACATAAATGCTCTTAAACTAAGCCTTCTCAACCAAGAATGGGAAAATATTCATAATCAAATAGTAGACATAGCGTATAACAATAAGACTTTAAAACTCCTATGACTATTATTGTCGGGAGATAACATTAAAGAAGAGGGAAAGAGTCATAAAAAAGCCTACTTGCCTGTGAAAAGGAGAAAAAAAATTGCTCCCTGTGGAATAAAACACTGAGACTTTTTAAAGTATATCATTTTATGCCTTTCGATGATTCAAAAAAACTGGCTAAGGACTATCTGCAGTGCCCTTGCACTTATTGTATATCATTTTATCTCATAATATGTATGTGCAAGAATGTTTTTATTTATTTGTTTGTTTAGTCTGTGTTGTGTTTTAACAGGGTACCTATGGAAAAAAGAATGCCTCTCATAGGGATTTTCCTGTATAAATAAATAAAATGAATAAAATTAGGCTGCACTTTGGCTTATTTTTGCATCAAAAGCCCACTAGGCAGATTTCACTGGAGCACATGACTCCAGTGAAAGGAAAACACAACTCAGCCATGTATTTTCTGGTAATTTGTGGCTCATTAAAACACAAAGTAAGGAAAATTTCTTCCATAATTAATTTCTTACTTGGACTAGTTGGTTGTTATGCCATAAAATGGAGAAGATTGCAAGGTTTGAATAACGTTTTCCCTGTTCCGGCTGTTAGGAAACAGGGAAAACGGGCCAGCAAACAGTAGATTTCTGGCGTTTACGTTTTGAAGTTATGAGCTGTTAAATGTCAGGGCGTGGCTGCGGGCAACATGACTGACTGTGAAATTCATTGGCCTATAACACAGCCGGTGCTTGTGCTTCAGAGGAGTTTGAGTACTTGTTGGAAAGCTTGAAGTGTCTTCTGTAAAAACAGCTTGTGTCTATTTGTTTTGCTTCAAAAGATTTGAGCAGTTAAAGTGCGAGAATGTGCGCAACTTTGCTGCATTGTCGTCGATGGTGTGTCGAGATGTGCACCTTCTCTGCTCCAAGCTCTTTTTACCCTTGATTTGAGCTCATCATTAATATTTAGAAACCATGTAAATATTTTCTGTCCTTCAGAACATTGAGTTAGATAACTGACTGAAATCTCAGTAAGATCCTATAACCTAATGGTACAGTAATTAGAGACAGCGTATCTCAACAAATACAACAAATACTTTATAATATTTAATACTTCTCTTGTTAAAGATAATTGTCTTGCCTAACCTGAGGATGCAAAACTCTGCATTAAGACTGAGCCTGTCGAAATATGTGCCCTTTGTAGATGAATTGCCTATAAAAAAAACTGGACATTCACTTTGCCTTTCGAAACATATGGTCCTTTTTATAAATTAATTATTTTGTATAAGATGGTTTTACAATCAAGTGTGCGCATAACTAGACACTGACAATTGCTTGTCAAAGTACACTAATAATCATATAAAGTTGGAAGTTTTTTTATGTATAATTTATTTGTACAAGAAAAACCCAATGAGGAAAACTCTTTTGGACAAAATTAACAAATACATAAAATCACATGTAAAACAAGAGTACTGGCGCTGTGGTTAGTCCTTAACCAGTGCCTTAAAATCATTATCAGGCCTAAAATAATTGAATTAAAATTTCTTGAGATCTCAAGCGGTGAATACTTGATCTGACGTTCAGCAAACATGATAAAAAATCAGGAAAAATGCCTTATAAATAAACAAAAGGCAGTGCTGTTCTCTTCTATCTAATGACTGCCCTTCTACTTTAGAGTATAATTCACAGTGGTGAGTTCTGTATCCTTCTCCTGTAATGAACCTCAGAGCTGAATGATAAACCGAGTTCAGAGGTTTTAACACTGTTGCTATAGAATATATATATATATATATATATATATATATATATATATATATATATATATATATATATATATAATAGATGTACATGTAGATGTTTTTGTCAGTTTTAGTTTGAGAGTTTATAATCAATCTAGATAAGTATTTGTAATTGGTTGCTTCGGATGTTATCAGATGAATAACGTACACTGACATTTAAAAGAAGACAATATGTTCTTTAGTTATCTCGACGCATATCTCGACAGGGGCCCACAGCTCAACTCCCAAAGGGTTACTTCACATAAAAGCTTCCATTAAAATACCTTTTCTTTTCTGGTGTTTTGATGTCGAAGCTTTGCTGAGCTGTTGCCATGATCAAAGATAAATAAACAATCTGTTACCTGAGTAAATATGTGCTTTATTGTGGACCCTGCAATTAAGACAGTGTTTCATTGACAGCTGTATAGCTCAAAAACAACGCTTGTCTTCATCAGGTTTTTAAGGACAGACTCAGCTGTGATCCAGGCACAACCTTGATTATAGAGTCCAACTATATGTGAACAACAACAGATATTATGTCTATGCATAGTGAGATGGAGACATTAGACTTTTAACGTAAGGCAAGGCAAGTTGTACATTTCATACACAAGGCAATTCAAAGTGCTTCACACAGCAGGAAAAATGCATTAAAATCACAAAGAAATTACAGAAACAGAAATACAATCAAAATGAACTAAATAAAAAAAATAAAAAACACCTAGCCAAATCCAAATTTATCGGACCACATTGGCAGGCATTCCAGACACTCCTTCCCATATTTATTTGATATTGCAGCATGACAGGTGTCTCAGGGATGGACACATCAACTTATCCAGTGTACGGGGATTCAAACTTGATGGTCTTGTACTGTAAATAAGAGAAGAATTCACTGTGAATGGAACAAACCAGCTAAAACCACGTGCTGCATTTTAACCTACTGTTTTCAACATACACATTCATGAATACATTTGTCATCCACGGGTCCAGCTGTGATAGTAATAGATAACACCCCACTGTTTGCTAACATGGCTCCCTTATGATGCACCTCACCTGGAGCTTTACAATCCATGCGCATGATTGGATTGAGCGTAGTGACACAAAGGCAGCGGTTGTGGGTCCTAATCATTTGTTAAACCCCAGATGAAAGATTTGGTTTTGGACCCCATGTTGACAACCCTCCTTCAGCCTGTTGTCATGAAAGATGAAAAGCAAGACCTCCACTGGATTCACTGACATTGAAGGCGTACATATAAAGTATATTTCTAATGCCCGGTGATGAAAAGCACATTTTCTTGTTTTTAAAATGTATTTCTAAATGGATAAAGCTAGCGCTCCCTGTCGCGTGCAATACGACAGCCACCGCCACCTTTGAGGTCACTGCTCTGATTCCCATCACTCTCTTTGTACAGACCTGACATTTAGTTACAAGGCAGAACATTGTCTTGTAAGCAGCTCAAAGGAAAAACTTTAGTGCCGAAGCAGGAAAGAGGGGAGAGATGAGGTTTTGAAATGTTTGAAGATACCACAGAACACCGTTGATTTTTTTAAATGTGAAATGACAGTAGACTCTGTTATAGATATGCTAATGGGGTTGATACTGTGCCTCCACATAAGGTTACAAATAATTGCATTGTTTCTAGTTGTAGCATATTGTGTTGTGTGGCGCCTTTTAAAACCTGTTCACGCCCACCCAAAACAATTTTTTAAAAGTTCTATTACATTATCTCTTTTATTTTCGTTGTCAATACCAGCAAGTTATACATAATTTTCAAGATTATTTTCTCCAAAAAACGACTATGTCATTGATTACGCCCCAAGAAGCAATTACCAATAGTTTGTCATAAAGTCTCAACTTTTCATCAAAATGTCTTACCTGTTTTGCGAATTATGACGGCCTCATCGACGTTCAATCCTTCAGTAAGTGGACTCGTTCTGTCCGTAATAATCCACAGAAAAACAATATCCACTTGTATTTTTCCTGAAGTGATCCGATTTCGAGATATTGTCAAGTAAAACAAAGTTTTCTTCTCTGACGATATTCAGGATGAAGGCTCGTCCGGCGCATTTCTCCGTTCATAACAAATGACCTGTTTGACTTATAAGATGTGTTTGGCATCAATCTTTTCTTCAGACTGTTAGCTACAGAATGAGACCATCCACACATGTTTCTGTCCACGGGTTTGTTTTTACAGCATCCGCAAAAAAATCGCTTCCAACGCACGCATCCATCTTTGTCTACAGGCACACGCATGCTTAAGATGACGTAGAACACTTTGATTGACACATTATTCTAGCCAATGAGCCAAGCTTTCGAATAATGGGTGGGATTTAGGGCTTCCTCACACGGAATGTCTCTATTCACATGCATAAAGGCAGTAAAGAGACAGATTTTTCGACAACTAGTTCGACAACTAAATTTTACGCATCACGTTTTCTGATTTTGTTAGCCTTTTGGATGCGCATTTTGTTAGATATATGTATTATTATACCAATTTTAATCTGAAACTTCACACAGTTGTTGTCAACAAGATAAACATCATGTACAGTGAAAAGCATAAGCACACAATGAAGTATGTCTTGCTTAGGACCTTTACAAATTGACAATATTCAGGCGAGACTAAAACAAATATGTATTTTGTATGTTTGGGCTTCTGTAGTGTAAGTTCTGAAGCCCTGACAGTGTTCATATGCACATCTGCAGAAACTAGAA
This sequence comes from Eucyclogobius newberryi, assembly GCF_026437365.1. Lineage (NCBI taxonomy): Eukaryota > Metazoa > Chordata > Actinopteri > Gobiiformes > Gobiidae > Eucyclogobius > Eucyclogobius newberryi. Next base: position 9,961,381 of record NW_027316389.1, read on the forward strand.
TGCCTAAGCTTTCTAATGATGCATTCACACTCACATGTGGAAGATCCTCTTTTAATAAGCAATGCCATTTGGGTATGTCCAACCACTGTGCACAGGGCGAAATAGGCGGTTGGTAACAGGAAAGAGAATAGTTGAACCAGTCATATAACGTCAAAATCTGGAAGTTCTGTCAAAGCGTGACTCTGAAAAGAGTTGTTTTCATCTAAATCAATGCAGATCTGTCCACCGGATTCTTGTGCCTTTAGCAGCACTGGGTTTATGAATAGGACACGGGTGTAAAAAAAGTTGTATTGATGAAAGCTGTAAATTTTAAAGGGACAAAACTAAGCTATACATTGTTGATGATGCATTACTACTATTTACATCTAAACTGCTCTGCTGCTCTTTTAGTTCATATAGAAGTGTTTTTTTTTTAGAGTTTATTTGTCTGGTGTACTTATTCAAAATAAACATGTCAGTGATAGTAATGATCTGTTACAGTTCGACCATTTTTACTACCAATAAACCTGTGGACTACACGCTTCTGGTCTCTGGAGTTTAGCTGTCTGTGTAGTTGTATTCAGCACATATAGCAAGGGCCTTGGTTTTCCTTGCGGGGTCGTTCAGCTCGTCTCCTGGAGCCGCCTCTGCAGTGTTCCGAGGTCAGTGTAACAGGACGCACCTAAATCGCACCAGGCAGGCATATGTGCTGCTGCTTATGTAATGGGCCAATTTCACGCCACTCTGTCCTGTCTTATAAAGGCATAAAGAAAAAAGAAAGATAACCTTAGCGGCAATTAAGTACAGAGCATCAAAAGAAGGTAAATGCGCATGAATCACGATATAAAACTCTGAGTAAGTTAATGATGTGGTAGAATCATTGAAAGATCTTTAAAATGTTATAGAAGTAACGTAATATATCTCCTTTAACTTTTCTTGCAAATTTCATACTGCAGAATGCCATCAAATGTTTAATTTATGAGACATGTAGCAACCTCTTAATAGCTCCCTGCTTATTTTGATGCCTCTAATCCGTGTTTCCTGCTCAGTCTAATTCAGCTTTCTACAAAAAGGAAGGTGTGTGCACAATGATGCTGGCGAGTGGAATTCTGCCATTGTTTCCCAACTTCAAAGCTGCTCCCCTTCGTCTCGTCTGAACACTCCTCTTCACAAACCTGACAACATTCGATAACCATCAAACACTGGGAACGTCTTTCAAATGCCTCTGACACTGTCTGGTGCTGCAGTTTGTGAGCGCTTAAGTGTGTGCCTGTGTTATTGAAGTATATCTGAGGCTTGTACGGACGGGACTCAGGAGATGAATACAGAATGATGATTCCATGCATGCCGAGGAGTGTTCTAATTATAGTCCGTGAACTCTTTTCTGCCTGAAAATGTATGTTTGTTCTGTTCAACCAGTTGCACAAATGTCACGTAATGAATCACTTGTTCAATCATGCTTTGTTACCATTTTGACATTATTCTTTCATTTTTTTTTACAAGCCACTGCAGCTTTATGAAAGTTTACAAAAAAGTGTAAAATGCTAAATCAGACAAACTATAGGGAACATTAAAATATAAATGGCTGCTAAAGGAGACTTCACTTCTTCAAAGGTTAAGTACACTGAGAGAGCTCTTGGATTGACTCCAGATGATGGAATTTATGATCGTTCAGTGGAGACTATATCGCTATTGTTTCTATAAGGTAAATGTTAGGAGCAGCTTTTGTAAAAGAAGAAAAAAAAAAAAAACTAAAAATACACTGTAGAAGAAAGGCACCTGTTTATATGAGAACTGGGGGAAAAAAAGCATTTGAAATGTAATTGGTATTTAAAGTAATTTAATATATTATTTTTCAAAGCATTAAAACATCTCATGCATATCACAATTGTTTGGATACTTACTCCTCTATTACTTTTTGTCAGTTATTGTCAGTTATAGAGTTTAAATGCGTCTAAATGAGTATAAAATAACGTGTTTTTTAATGTTGAGATCTTTGTAGAGAGGTAATGTCTTTGGTGGTCTGGGAGCACTGTGCTTGAGCTGGTTGATACATTCAGTAATTGTGCTCATTATCAGCAAAGTGCACCTTATGCAATGCTAACACTAATGGATTTAATTTGTACTTTTATATTTTTTATGAACCATGGGGGATTTGTATTTCCAAAGTAGACACCATTGAGCCCTAAGCTGCTCTTGTTGCTTAATCATACATCAAAGTAATTTAAATTGCAGCCTAATAAGTTGATCTCCCAGCAGATATGAAGAAAGTTTGCCAAAAAGGACAAAAACTATAACGTATGCGTCTTTAAGACAGTTGCTTGACGGCTTGCAACATTATTTGTCTCCCTCAGGAACAAACTGGCAAAATCCTTTTTTTTAAACTAACAAGCAAGTTGACAATCTCCTCGTCCACTGTTAATTATTAAGGCCATATGGAACTTAATGTATGCTTAGAGCTGCTGATAAATAATTTAAAGGGATGATCCGACTTTATACAAGGCACCATATGTTGTTATATACCATAGTCCCTGCACTGCTTGTTCGAGTTAACATGAGAACAAGACAATGCCAGCACACTTCCTACGGGACCTTAGAGACATCACGGGAGGGCGAGGTAAAGCGGAGGCGAAGGCTGGGGTTGTTGAGAGGACTGTCAGAACGGTGAAAAAATAGGGATGATTTTGCAACATGAGGGAATTGAAAGGATAAAAGAACAAATAGAACAAATAGATTGTAGAATGGAATAATTATACATTATATTCCTGTGAAGAGTGTTTTTACTGAGGATTGTCATGACCAACATGATGCATTTGTCACAATGTTTTCAACACACTTGCTTTTCTATCGAGTTGAAATGCATTTTATATCTCAAAGTGGGCAGTGGGACATATTTGTAGAATCATTTGTAGTAATTAGAGGTCGAGGACAGCATCATTGTTGTGGTACATACACATTTATAATTGAGAATTTGAAGGGACAAATATTTATTTTAGTTATTTACCTGGATGGCAGAGTGAAATTACATCACATACCTGTCCTTCATTGTTGTAGAAGATGAAGTTGAGTTACTAAAATATGTTTATTTTGCATATTTTTCCTAATGAACTCAAGTAATACTTAGTTTTTATGTTTTCAGTGGAATTTGACGACTGTGAGGGGAACGAGGATGTGATGTTCCAAGTATCAGACCCCAGTTTTATGGTGGATGAGGATCTGAACGTGCTCCCTGTCAGAGACGTCTCATTCACTGGGCCTGTGGTCTTCATCCATGGAGTGAGTACACATGCAGATGACACAGCACAAGTGGACATCAGTGGACTGCCCTTTCAACTGCCACGCACACTCAAGGTGAGTACCTGCTGTGGGTATTTAGAAACCCATGTTTATATAGTGCCTAGACAACATTTCATAAAAATAAGCATTCTCCAAATATTCAAATATTTTCAAATTGATTGTTAACATAACACTAGTCGCTCAATGTAACTCACATTTCTTGTAGTTGTTCTAAAAATGTCCTCTAGCATTTGTTGCGCATGTGTCACATGACCATGCATACTGTATCACTCATTAGCATAATGTAGTATGATGATAGTATGATCAAGAGACCTGATAGACATCCACATCCACTACTAAATATCCTAATAATGAGTCATTTGTATTATTCACAATATCAGTCTAGAATAATCTAGAACCAACATATGTCAGCCATCCTGATGGCGTGATGCATATATACATTCAAGTTTAGTAAATTAACATTTTCAATGAATGGCTAAATTAAATATTGAGCAGCTTAAACTGTCAGAATGACATTTCAGAACGTTTCCGTGATCAAAGAGCAAACTGATCCAAATTCACTAAAACCTCCTCACATTGATTGGATTACAGAGCAATGATGTCTGGATGAGGCCAGAGCCAGCTGTAGACAGAAGCTGAGCTGTGATCCCACAGAGGGAGATTATCATCCATCACCAGCACACGATGCTCTCCAGAATCTGTGCTGTAGACCTCATGTTAGATAAAGGACGGACCACAACATGGATCCACACGATGCTCTCCAGAATCTGTGCTGTAGACCTCATGTTAGATAAAGGACGGACCACAACATGGATCCACACGATGCTCTCCAGAATCTGTGCTGTAGACCTCATGTTAGATAAAGGACGGACCACAACATGGATCCACACGATGCTCTCCAGAATCTGTGCTGTAGACCTCATGTTAGATAAAGGACGGACCACAACATGGATCCACACGATGCTCTCCAGAATCTGTGCTGTAGACCTCATGTTAGATAAAGGACGGACCACAACATGGATCCACACGATGCTCTCCAGAATCTGTGCTGTAGACCTCATGTTAGATAAAGGACAGACCACAACATGGATCCACACACGATGCTCTCCAGAATCTGTGCTGTAGACCTCATGTTAGATAAAGGACGGACCACAACATGGATCCACACGATGCTCTCCAGAATCTGTGCTGTAGACCTCATGTTAGATAAAGGACGGACCACAACATGGATCCACACACGATGCTCTCCAGAATCTGTGCTGTAGACCTCATGTTAGATAAAGGACGGACCACAACATGGATCCACACGATGCTCTCCAGAATCTGTGCTGTAGACCTCATGTTAGATAAAGGACGGACCACAACATGGATCCACACGATGCTCTCCAGAATCTGTGCTGTAGACCTCATGTTAGATAAAGGACGGACCACAACATGGATCCACACACGATGCTCTCCAGAATCTGTGCTGTAGACCTCATGTTAGATAAAGGACGGACCACAACATGGATCCACACGATGCTCTCCAGAATCTGTGCTGTAGACCTCATGTTAGATAAAGGACGGACCACAACATGGATCCACACACGATGCTCTCCAGAATCTGTGCTGTAGACCTCATGTTAGATAAAGGACGGACCACAACATGGATCCACACGATGCTCTCCAGAATCTGTGCTGTAGACCTCATGTTAGATAAAGGACGGACCACAACATGGATCCACACACGATGCTCTCCAGAATCTGTGCTGTAGACCTCATGTTAGATAAAGGACGGACCACAACATGGATCCACACGATGCTCTCCAGAATCTGTGCTGTAGACCTCATGTTAGATAAAGGACGGACCACAACATGGATCCACACACGATGCTCTCCAGAATCTGTGCTGTAGACCTCATGTTAGATAAAGGACGGACCACAACATGGATCCACACACGATGCTCTCCAGAATCTGTGCTGTAGACCTCATGTTAGATAAAGGACGGACCACAACATGGATCCACACGATGCTCTCCAGAATCTGTGCTGTAGACCTCATGTTAGATAAAGGACGGACCACAACATGGATCCACACGATGCTCTCCAGAATCTGTGCTGTAGACCTCATGTTAGATAAAGGACGGACCACAACATGGATCCACACACGATGCTCTCCAGAATCTGTGCTGTAGACCTCATGTTAGATAAAGGACGGACCACAACATGGATCCACACGATGCTCTCCAGAATCTGTGCTGTAGACCTCATGTTAGATAAAGGACGGACCACAACATGGATCCACACGATGCTCTCCAGAATCTGTGCTGTAGACCTCATGTTAGATAAAGGACGGACCACAACATGGATCCACACGATGCTCTCCAGAATCTGTGCTGTAGACCTCATGTTAGATAAAGGACGGACCACAACATGGATCCACACACGATGCTCTCCAGAATCTGTGCTGTAGACCTCATGTTAGATAAAGGACGGACCACAACATGGATCCACACACGATGCTCTCCAGAATCTGTGCTGTAGACCTCATGTTAGATAAAGGACGGACCACAACATGGATCCACACACGATGCTCTCCAGAATCTGTGCTGTAGACCTCATGTTAGATAAAGGACGGACCACAACATGGATCCACACGATGCTCTCCAGAATCTGTGCTGTAGACCTCATGTTAGATAAAGGACGGACCACAACATGGATCCACACTGCAGTCACTCTGACAAGAGTGTGGATCACATTTTCAGCAGAATCAGAAGATCTGATCCGTGCTTATGACCCAAATAAAGGAAACAGATTTTCTAATATATTGTTTTATTGTTTATGCATGATTATGGTCTTACATATATTGCAAAGTTGTTAATTAATAAAGACTAATTAATTGCATTGATACAGTACATTAACCTTGACAGCAAGAGGAGTTCACAAACTTTTCAGAATCCATCTTATTAGGCTCCCGCTGATTCGTTTGCAGTCCGCACAGTAGTTTAACGGGCCAATCACATGGCATTAAGGGCCTGCAGGCAGGAGTGGAACCAATCACAGAGCAGCATTGTGGTTTTGGTGGAAGTCGCAACAACACCGTACTTCAGCTTATTTTAGGAGAATCACACACTATTACGTTTTTCAACATTTGAGGATGAGAAGGATGACTGAACACTGGATTTAAAATAGATTGTTCTGCTTGTTCCGCTGTTGCGACACCTCGACCAATCAGCGTGAAGACTTTTTACCGTATACCGGATTAACGCACGCACACACACACACACACACACACACACACACACACAAACATAAACACACAAACATAAACACAAAAGATGCAATTTCTCTCTTTACTATATTCTCATAAAACCCTGTTAAAACATGCTGTCAGGATATTTCAGATTTTAATCACTATATATTGTTCCAAACCTGTGATTACCCAAAACTAGCCCTTTGGATCCTCATTTATTTCCTTGCATCACTTGCCCCTGCCTGCTCATACATACCAGTGAGTGGATTAGGGAGGATATCCAGAGAGGGCAGGTACAGTTGGAGTTCCCAGACCTTCTTGTAGATCATCTGTCTTTCTGCCCCAGTGCTCTGAATCCTGCTGCTCCCCTCGCTCCAGCCAAGGCCTTAATGAACGTCTCGACTCTGTCCCGATGCGGCTCTCATTTGTTTGTGCTTCCCCTCAGCCCTTATTTGGTTAGCTGGTCCATGGGTGTTTTACCTTGGCAAGACTTTGAGCAGTTAAGTGGATTAGTTTTAAGCAAACGCTGTGATGGAAGTGGCTTGACCAGACGGGCAGTGAAGAAAAGTACGTAAGAGTAAAGTAAAGTAAAAGTGTTAATAACTTCCAAACTTAACACAAGGCAAGGCAAGGCAAGTTTATTTGTAGAGCACAATACATACACAAGGCAATTCAAAGTGCTTCACACAGCAGGAGAAAAATGCATTAGAATCACAAAGACATGACAGAAATCACAAAACAGATCCTAGTCCTAAAAGAAAATATGCGCAGCTAAACAAAACAGTTTTTAGCTTAGATTTGAACATTGTCAGAGCCTGTCTCACATCTTCAGGAAGACTGTTCCAGATTTTAGCTTCCCCATTTAGATTCCCCATGTTTAGTCCTGACTCTGGGCACCAGCAGGAGGCCGGTCCCTGTTTAGTCCTGACTCTGGCACCAGCAGGAGGCCGGTCCATGTTTAGTCCTGACTCTGGCACCAGCAGGAGGCCGGTCCATGTTTAGTCCTGACTCTGGCACCAGCAGGAGGCCGGTCCATGTTTAGTCCTGACTCTGGCACCAGCAGGAGGCTGGTCCATGTTTAGTCCTGACTCTGGCACCAGCAGGAGGCCGGTCCATGTTTAGTCCTGACTCTGGCACCAGCAGGAGGCCGGTCCCTGTTTAGTCCTGACTCTGGCACCAGCAGGAGGCCGGTCCATGTTTAGTCCTGACTCTGGCACCAGCAGGAGGCCGGTCCATGTTTAGTCCTGACTCTGGCACCAGCAGGAGGCCGGTCCCTGTTTAGTCCTGACTCTGGGCACCAGCAGGAGGCCGGTCCATGTTTAGTCCTGACTCTGACTTTGTCAGAGCCTGTCTCACATCTTCAGGAAGACTGTTCCAGATTTTAGCTTCCCCATTTAGATTCCCCATGTTTAGTCCTGACTCTGGGCACCAGCAGGAGGCCGGTCCCTGTTTAGTCCTGACTCTGGCACCAGCAAGAGGCCGGTCCCTGTTTAGTCCTGACTCTGGGCACCAGCAGGAGGCCGGTCCATGTTTAGTCCTGACTCTGGGCACCAGCAGGAGGCTGGTCCATGTTTAGTCCTGACTCTGGCACCAGCAGGAGGCCGGTTCATGTTTAGTTCTGACTCTGGCACCAGCAGGAGGCCGGTCCTTGTTTAGTCCTGACTCTGGGCACCAGCAGGAGGCTGGTCCATGTTTAGTCCTGACTCTGGGCACCAGCAGGAGGCTGGTCCCTGTTTAGTCCTGACTCTGGCACCAGCAGGAGGCCGGTGCCAGAGGTCCTCAGAGTCCGAGATGGTTCGTAACCTGTTTGCAGACAGTATTGTGGTTTTTCTGAGATACAATGTGAATGTCTTTGAATTGACTACATTTTGCATTATATTGGTTATTCTATGAGTAAGTAAGATAACTTGAAATGTGCACGATGTAACTTTACTGGCTTGTCTCCATGGAGATGATATTGCTTAGTCTAGAATGTTCCACAATATGGCATTAAACATGTTCATCTCCATGGAGACGAGTAGGTGACGCCACTAGACTTTTACATAGTGTATACTTCTATTCAACCACCAATTCTAGATCATCCAAGACTCTTTGGAACACTTATAGATCTGTTTAGTAAACTGCTCAAAACCTGTGTATTTTATTTATCTTACCACACAACAGTACCACACAATATAGCTATAAATTCTTATTCTTGGACCTCTTTTTTTATTTGTCATTCTTCATTTTCCTCTCCGTGTGCTTTATTTTGTGTGCAGCGGAATAGATTGTTGTTACTCTGTGTGCAGCGGAAATATTCCATTGTTATCATATTGGCTTAGTGAATGGTATCGTGGCAGGGAATATTGGCTGGTGATAATTGATAAGTGCTGTGCCTATGAAGGTGGAGCGAATCCGTTTTTAATTCGCAGACTCGAGCTGTTAGTTTGCTGCAACACCGAGGGCCAGCAGTAGCCAGGCGGCTGATGAATGAGCCCTATTATGAGCGAAAACTCTGGAATTCAAAGTGTAATTTATTCACCCCTTTTTGCAAGCGATCAATATGTGAATTAATGGAAGAATGCGTTTCAATTTAGCAAACGCATGCTTCGAGATATGGACTTTTTTGCACATATTATTCATGTTGTTTTGCTGGCAGAACAAAAGCCATGCGGAACATTGTCTTGCCCTCAGGGGGGAAATAAACAGGCACCATTCAAATGTAACAACTGATAAGAGGTCCAAAAGCCTATTTATTTTTGCTTTTGTTACATTTCATCCATTTAGCATCCTTAATATTGCATCCAGGGCAAAATCCTCTTCCTGGAGCTGAAAATAGATTTTTTTTATTTTTCAAAACCAGGCTTTCAATGTTAAGTAAGGCTTTGCAAGGATGAGTAAGATGTGACATTGTGCTACCACAGCACACAGGCCCACATTATACAGCACAACAAATATAATCTGTCTCTCTCTGTCCTGTTCAGGCTTTCAGCAGCTCCAGCAGCTGTTTGTTCACTCTGTTGTTGATTGTCTGCCTCGTTCACCGGAGTTCACATCATTCGGTGTTGTTTGTTTGCTGAAAATATCTTCATATTTTTCAGTGTACAGAGGTAATGAAGAGGAAAAATGAATAATAACATCCACTGATGTCTCCAAGCGGCTGCCTTGCCACTCATCAATATGTGGCAATATGTATTATTTTGTGTGTGTATGTGTAAGTGCATGTGTGTGTGTGTGTGTGTGTGTGTGTGTATATATATATATATATATATATATATATATATATATATATATATATATATATATATATATATATATATATACATACATACATACATATCCATATCAGTGGTGGGTCATCAGGACCAGCAAGGCCTTCTCATAATTAGAATATCATTTTTAAAATATATATATATATATATTTTCCCACAAATATTTATCAAATTATTCCCCAGATTAAGAGTTATAACCTACATTTCCTGGCTTTCCGCTTGTTGCACTGCTTCTGCCCCAGGTTCAGATTTGGAGGGCTGGTCTTTAAGTTAGATCTTTTATTCAATCATATTCAGCCGTCATGTGTTGCCAGGGTTCTAAAATCTGCCCTCAGGCCTTCAGACTCAACAGTGCGGTCGCTTGTAGCATAAAGTGAATGGAAATTCAAATTTAGTGTCAACCAATCAGCTTTAGAGTTGGCAATTGTAGCCTTCTAGCAGGCGTAGTGAGTGCACGTCTTTTGATTGGATCACCAATATTGAGAGGCAGGTCCTGTGGGCAGAACCTCAGAACTAAGAAACTGAATTTGAACACATTCGTTTGCGTACTACTAAGCTGTTTGTTCAACCCACAATGGCAGAAGGAGGAAAAGTTATCGATTTGGTCGAGGATATGATTATAACGCCTTTCTCAAGATGAACTTTTCAAGAAAAGTTAGACAGTAAGAGGAGGTCGTCCGACGCCGACGCTGCAAAGCCTGTTACAGGCGAGTTCATTCGCCACTTTCAAAGTTACTACTACGAGCGCTATCAATGGCTCACAGGCTCCGAGAAGCACTGCAAACTGTACTGCTGGAAATCCCTATTAGCAAGTGATCAATTTGGTCAACGAGACTCCAAAGTACTGCTGGGCACTTACAAGCAATGTTGCTTTGGAAAACTTTTGGGGACGAGTGGATCTACATCTCAACGAACAATCGCGCAGGGCAACGGAGCTGCACAATGAAAAGGTAAAGAAAATAGGGAAATATTGAACTTAGTTGAACTGGACTGTATTGCAATTCTTTGAATAGAAATGTCAATCTCAAGAGAGAGAAAGAGAGGAAAAAGTATTTGAACACCCTGCAATTTTGCAAGTTCTCACACTCAAGTCTGAACTTTTCATCGTAGGTGCATTTCCACTGTGAGAAACAGAGTCCAAAAACGAAATCCGGAAATCACATTTTATGATTTTGAAATTATTGATTTGTTTGTTATTGCTGTAAATAAGTAGTAGTAGTATAGTATAGTAGTATAGTAGTATAGTTGAACACCTGAGAAAATCAATATTAATATTTGGTACAGAAGCATTTGTTTAAAGTTACAGAGGTCTATCGTTTCCTGTAGTTCTTGACCAGGTTTGCACACACTGCAGCAGATCTACTGTGTCAGGTTTCAGGGCTGTCGCAGAGCAACACAGTGTTTCAACTCCCTCCAAATATCTTCTATTAGATTTAGGTCCAGAGACTGGCTCGGCCACTCCAGAACCCCAATATGCTTCTTTCGGAGCCACTCCTTTGTTATCCTGGCTGCGTGCTTCGGCTCAGTGTCATGTTGGCAGACCCAGCCACGACTCATGCTCTGACTGAGGGAAGGAAGTTGATGCCCAAACTCTAGTAAATTCTCTCCTTAATACAGTGCAGATCACTGCAGGCAGTGGAAGCTGATCCGTGCCTGCTACTCTGGCCAATGGGGGCTGGGCCAGGGCTGTACCGAAGGGAGCAAAGCAGAGGAATTGCCGATTGTGTTGGATACAAATTGCCGATTGTGTTGGATACAAAGGTTGAAAGAAGGTTGTGAAGGAAACTTACCAGACGAACTGGATCCAGGATGAGGGAATAGTGGCGGCTGATTGCAGAGGTAAGCTTGTAGCATAATTCTGCTTTCTGTAGGCTCTAGTTGCGATTGTGTTCTCACAGTTCTGGAAAGCGATGTTGAGGGAAGTGGTGGATCCGCTTTTTCCGAACTAACATAAATTACGCTAAGCACAGAAGCGCTAGTTTCCCCAGTGTCTTCATTCCCAGCGATGGATGTGGAGCCGAGAGTGAATCTTTCATTTTCGAACATACATTGTTTAAACACTCCATTATTTGAAGAAGATAAGCCCTGGTCAGCGCTGCGTCACGTTCACATCCTCTTCATAAGTACAGCACAGATTGTCCTTTTTTAGAATTTTAAAAAAGATTTAAAGATTTGAAAATAAAAACAACTTAATTTTAATTTTGGTTTTGATTTATATGCACTAAAATTGAGGGTGCAGAAATTTCAAACAAGGGTGCACGGTTTGCACCCCTGTAGACCCGGGCTTGTTTCCTTTCCCCCCACAGACTCAAATGATCTCTCCCTCGCTCGCTTTCTTCAGCTCTTTCAGGGAGGGCATCTGCATCTCTCTCCCCTCTCCTCACTCTTTCAGCTCGCTCCTCTTCTCTCCTCACGCACATTTGGCCACTTGCTTGTCTTGGGAGCTAAACATTTTTATCTTGAACGCGACGGCCGATGTGTTCCTTTCCTCTCCAGGACGCTGCTGTTGATGGTGTGCGGGGTCGAAAGACACATGCTCAGCGCAGCTCTGTAGCGAGCGAGTCTTTAAATCAGGTCAGGCTCGCGCCAAGAATCTGAACTCTATTCCCTGCTCAGTCGCTGCTTAATCCACTACCTTTCTTGCAGGCAGCGCTTTTCATTCATTCTCTCCTTCCACAATTCCAGCGTAGGCGTACGAGATTCCTTCCACAGCTTCGAGATGAGACGGGCGCATGTCACTAGTCCCGTACTTATCACTCTGGTTGTCTCAGATTTGATACCTTTCCCTTGTCTCTCCATTTTGAAAGAGCATGTATCAAAGTACCTGTAGCAGTTTGATATTTTCAACACAAATCTACAAAATATCTGAATTTGAAGAACATTTTCCATGATTTGAATTCCATAAAAAGAGACTTGACCCCAGAGAGACTTGCTATGCTACTTTGCTGTTTGTGGATGAGAAACCCTTATGTGTTGTTATGGTTAAAAGCTGAACTTGCAAATCATCCACTGTCAGCGTTAATGGAAATGCTGGGAATTAATCAAACGCAATGAAATGTATGAAAACAGAATCCTCATTTCCTGTAATATCAATAACGCTTGAGCCCAAAAGTGTTTTGAGAGCATCCATAATGAACACTCTGGCTGCAACACAAGCCAACCCTTCCTGCAACTGGCATGAAATCAACCACACACTGTACCACTCTGCACTGCTGCTGTTCAATGGGTCAATCAGCCATTATAACACGTTTACAATTTCTCACAAGTTCATTTGAAATTTTCCTCATTTCATCTTGAATAAAGCTGTTTTCTTAGCAGAAGTAAGAAATAGACGTGTCAAGACATTTTGCAAAGGTCTCTAAACGCTTGAATAAATGAGTGTTGTTTATTTTTGAAAAACAAAACTTAATTTAATACATAATTGAAGACGCAAATGCTCACCTTCAAAACTGGAAAAAAAAAGTAGCTGGGAAAATAAGCACTAGCCAAGCAGAGAAGCCTAAAATTAGATGATAGATAAGTTGCTGGGGTCTTGTAGCTGTAGTTAAAAGGCGTTCTCGTGGGTTGAGTACCTGCTGCACATGAGAGAAGTCTCTGTGATAGAAGTCAAGAGGAAAGAACATGGATTCATCCTCTCATGAATGACTTTTTCAGGTCAGCACAGGATAACAAACACAAGTTTTCAAAACAACTGGCACACCCAAGGCTCACACTAGATAATAAAGTCACAAAAACATCAGCTCCAAATTGAAATGTTGCACTGTGGCATTATAGGAGACGAGGATATTTGAAAAGCCTGATAAACACAAAAAAACATGGAAAAAAGAGATTCTGAGTAAAAAAAGAACACTTTATATGTCCTTGTTTTGTTTCACTAAATGCACAAATAATCAACCAAATTTCAAACCACAAAAGATGAAGTATGTCAAAATCTAACATACGTGGATTCATTTGTAGGCGTGTGCAAGGCTTTATCCCAGCTTTTGATGAGGTGGATGACAAAGTCAATCCTAACGCTGTTTACGGCTTTTACTTCCAGACGAGTGTTAAATGATACGCAGCATGCAGCGTTCTGATTTTTTCTCAAAGTGTTGATTGAAAGTGTTGAACACAGCGAAAAAACACAAACTATAATAATGTAATTCTATATCAGTTGTTGAATGAGAGGAGTAAATCTTATTCTTGAATATTTGCTTTTTTAGCCAGTAACATTTTGTTCTGACTGAAGTGAGAAAAGTGCCGCTCCACATTCCCTTATTTTTATCCAATCATCCATTTTATCTCATTAATTGGCTGTTTGGATTCTCCAAGACACTAAATGATTCAAGGCAATTTAACCATGTCACTCAAAATGTATACAATCAAGTGTTTTGAGGGTATATTTGTGTCCTATGACATTTCACTGTCTTTGCCACAAGTGAGAAAGGTGACTGATTGTGACTGATTGTGCGTCTCTGGGTTATTCCATTTGGGGCTTTACATCAACTATCACTACAACTGGCCTTGATACTATCCATCCCTCACAACATTGTCCGAAATGAGTAATGACACTTCTCAATATAGCTTAGAGAGTGAAAATGGCAGAATGGACAAGGACGTGACATTGCTGCCTCAGTTGGGCTGGCTCAGATGACGACGACAAAAGCTCTTGTAAACAAACACACTGTAAACATTTGTAACGTGAACCTTTTTCTTACAAACTGCATCTCAAAGAAAGAAAGACAGACAGACAGACAGACAGACAGAAAATTCAATACAATTTCAAAAACAGTCTGCAGTGGCTATTTAATTACTGTCTATTATTTTCGTGCTGCAGGACAGTCCCAGAACACATGAACAGTTTGTCTTCTGGCTGCCACAATTTCTCCATCACCTCGCATTTCCTTGTGAATAATATGCACTTTGACATGGGGCTTTGAAAAAATGGGACACATTCTTCCAACAGAATTCTTTCCGGATATGTGACTTTGTTGTTGTTGTTTTTGTTGTTGTGTTACTTTTTATGTGGCAGTTGGCAGCCAAATGAAAGGTTAATTTGCTGCCGTAGGGTATTATACTAGTACAAGTACTGTAAGGTTATGAATGTCCTCCTTTTGTGAAGGGGGCGGGGCATTCAGGTTTGATAATCGATTAAAGAATTGTTCAAGAATTCAAACATGACACACTGCATAAGTGTGGGTAAGTTTGAATTGTATTTTTAAGAGAAGAATGGGGCACCAGCCGGATAATCGGCAATTTAACAACTCTATAATCAGATATCTAGATTAATTAATTAATTAGACATTAATTTGCTCGTTGATCCAAAGGTTTGAGAACGTAACCGTGACATTGACCTCTTTTCTGGAAATGAAGGAACAAATGTGGATGTAATGACCAAAGAATTAAACAGATAAATATGAATTAAGAATATGCAAATGAGTCGTTAACAGATGGAAAACACTAGACATGATTGTTCTAGATCTATCTAGGTGTGTGTTAGAGTTAATTCTAAGATGAAATTCAGCCAGCCTGTGAAGTGCATTCATACGAACGGAACCAGAAGCTGTGATCCTGAGGAGACGGACCTGCGTGGGGTCCAAGGGCCTGCATGGGGTCCAAGGGCCTGCGTGGGGTCCAAGGGCCTGCGTGGGGTCCAAGGGCCTGCGTGGGGTCCAAGGGCCTGCGTGTCGTTCGTGTCTCCTGGCTTCACTCAAGAGGTCACGCTGCAGCTCAGTCCACACGCTGGCTAGAGCAAATTTCTCAGTTCCGGGAGGGAACATTAGCTTCTGCGGGCATGTCTCTTGGAAAAATCTTTGTCCCGTAGCTTAGCATTGCTCATGCTAGCTAGGCCCGAGGCCTGCCTCTCCCAAGGCCCGGTGTCATGGACCTTGCTGGTGGGACCCTGAATGGCCCCGCCGGCAACTCAGATGGAACTCTCGTAGGAACTCGAATGGAACTCCAGTTGGTACTCAGATGGAACTGAGTGTAACTCTCTGCTCTTTCCTTTGCACCGTGGCTTCAGCCAATCAGCATGCATGTTGATTGGCTGATAAGGGGACGAGGTCTGGCCTTAGGCCACAAGAGTTACACGTAAAGGTAAAATTATCCACAAAACAAGTTATGAAACAGTTAAATTGACATGTAAAACACGATAACACAATATGTACATGTAAAGTCATCTGGTGGACACATTTTTGCAATCTGATGATTGTCTACTAAAACCACTAAAACCGCATAGTCGTTCAGCGTTTTACCTTTTGTCTTGGAGAGATTGTTACTCTCTGTAATCCAAAAGGAGTCATTTGATGAAAAGTTATTTTCAAAGTTCAAAGTGTCTCTGTGCCTCTTTCACGTTCTCTGCTCTTGAGGGCCGCAAAACTCCACACGGACAGCTGATAACACCTTTAGCCCGCATTCCTGTCACCATGGCAACAGGGGGAGAACATCTACATATCCTACACCGCCACCTACTGTAGTTGTACGTCTTCAAAGTTTGTGTTTTATACCATACTGAAAAAAAAAAGGAGCGAAAGAGCCATGTGTCTTTGTGATCCTCCACTGTGAAGCACATTTTTCAATAGGTCAAAACCAGGCATGCAATTCCTAATTACTAATGATAATCTGCATTATGTAAGTGAATTAAATATATTCAATTCAAGTCCATTACTGGTGTTATGGTGACATGCATAAGAGCTGTGAGATTGGAGTGTATATTTTGAGATATGTTGCAAGAAAGAACCACTAATTTGCCGTTTGATGCCTCTGACACAACACAACATAATGGACAAAGTAAGTATTGCTTACACAAAAATCAACACAGACATTAAACTCATCTTTACAACATTACACAATCCGCTATTGTAAAGAGTACATGCAGTACAGTTTTAGTACTCAAATGGTCTTATTATGATAATGGGGAGTAAGACAAGTGTATTAGGGATAAATCAAGGTGAAGGCGCAGTAGTAATTTATGAACAGGACCCATTAAAGATTCATGGCTTCCTTCTTTTGTGTCATCACAGAAGACTGTCTAAGAACATTATTTATCACACACACGGGCCACAAAGAAGGAAAGTGAGAAAAAGGATTAGTGCGAACAGAAAGTGACATGCAAAATGTCGTACGTGAAGTGGAGGTGAGAAGGCCTACTATAATTCAACCTCTAATACCCTCAAAGTAGTGTCTCAATGTCTGTGGTGTGTTAGTTGAAAAGTCTAACACACTATTAATCCAAAAAGGTAACACATGCTACATTTCACTTGACAACTACTTAACCTTGCCTTTTTTTCCCCATGAGAATCGTACTGTCTACATGATCTATGTTAGTTCTAACCCTAGTCTAAAATGCACACTAAAAATACTCCCTAGCTCTGTTTTGCTTTACCACACTCATCCCTGCTTTAAAAAAAATGCCCCACAGCTGAGTCCTGCACAGATAAAAAAAAAGATTGATGCTTTCATCCCTGGATTCAGATCGACCAAGGTTTGTAGGCAGAGCTTAAAAGACCATCAGCCGGCTTCTGATGCGATCCCATGGGAATAAGTGGCACTGTCTTCTTTACACAAGAAATAGTCCATATAATCTTTAACCATTTCAAATCCAGTCTCAGGTGAGGCTTTGACATTTGGAGGGTCATCCTTGGGTGACTTTGATCGGACTGGTCATTTGGGAGGGCAGGCGGTGTGTCCAGGGCTTGTTCTGGTCGGCTTGTGTCTATGATTACACTTTTCATTGTGCTGTGGATGACCTTTGCTGCACACAGAGGTGAGATGGTGTGGCTGGATCTGATATGGTGGGTACAAGAATATTTTAGTTGTCTATGGTTCAATACTGTCAATGGCTTTTGCAATAAAACTGGTACAATAGTGATGGTATATTTGATGGGTCTAAATCTGCACAAAAACCCAATCATACAATAAGGAAGAAAGGCAAGAGACAAGTCATCCAGATATTTCACTCCGGAGGACAACGGAGGAGAACCGTACAGAGAGATATGGCTCCAGTCACAGTGTGCTGAGGACACCTCACCCTATACGCTCTGCCGTCTCTGCCATTCTGTTCTCCTTTTATTGAAGGGAAGACCTTGGTTACAATTGGTTGTCTAAGAGACAAGGGGGGTCATCACAAGACGGAATCACAAGACAGTACTATGACGTCCAGGATCATGTGTTTTTCCTCCTCCGACACACTGTGTTTGATCAGATCATGTGCTTCTCCCCCTCCTCCGATAAGACAAGGCAGTCTGTCTGTACAACTCACACAAAATAGTCACACATTCTCTTTTTCAGCGTTCTGCCAGTGTTCATAATTTTGGTGAACGTGAACTGAACGCACTGTATTACTGCCAATGAACGAAACTGTGAACGCGTTCATTCTGGTGTCTGTGAACGGCACGTTCGTTCTTTTTAGTTTCGTTCAATAAGGTGTCAGATTTCTAGAGACTTCCAGGCGAAAAACACACTCCGAGAGAGAGCTCCGAAGTTGTAGAGGCGATAGCGCAGACAGAGATTTTGCGTGTCGCACCGCACTGCGCATGCGCATCAAAACAAAAAGCAGCAACAGCAACAGAGCAGCAGGAATCGCCCTGCTACGACCAGTTCTGTGAGTTTTATGATAAGGTCGGTGAATGGGAACAATCTGCATTTCTGTGCAAACTTTGCCTCTGGGGAAGTCTGTCCCTTCAATGTGAATGTAAATCCTGGGTAAGGATTCAAAATTGGATATGAAGATGAAAAGACACACATGTGTCTGACCGTGGATAAAGAACGTACATGTCTACCCGAAGACATTTTGAGTTATTCACAGATTCTGAAAGTGTGAATTCAAAGCTATCCAATGATGTCTCACTCGTGTAGATCTGATAATATTGAGTAAGTTGTGGTCATTTGAATGTATACAACTCTCAAACCCATTCACTGAGAAAACGGGGCTCAAAGTTTCTCACCGGAGTGAGCCCAGAGTCACAGGGGGGCTCATTTGCATCTCATTGAGATAAGCCCTCCCCCCTGTCACACTGACACCACCTCCCCCTACAGCTGTCACTGAAGACTCAAGAGGAGTGTTGTTATTGATGGTAACTGGACTTGAATCAGAATTAGAAGTTACTATATTAAAATGGAAATACTTGGATTACAAAAGGCCCTGAATAGAATCAAAGAATCAGAATGAGAATAGGGTTCATTGCATTTGTCGATAAACATAATTCACAGGATGGTGCAACAATGGTGCACTGAATGATTCAACACAAACAACAAAAGATAAGATAAGATAGCCTTTAATGTTACAACGCAGTAGATACAGGGGGAAAGGACAGTAACTTATAGGAAGTTTAAAAAACACTCTTAATAGAAGAACTCTTATAAACAGATGCCACTGGTTCTGCTTCACAGTGACTTTTTGCAAGCACCACACCTGGTCTCTTGGCATCAAAGCTGTAAGCAAATAACAGGGCATTTAGGAAATGGCTAACTATTTCACATAAAACACTCATTAACTGTTTTTTTTTTTTTTTTAACACAATGTGAGCGTTTGAATATAAATACCTGAAGTTCTGATAACTCTTGATCTTTGGAAGCCGTCTGAAGAAGGGACTCAGATGCTTTTGCCAGTCCAAGTTCTTGACAAACACTTTGCCATCCGCCGTTCCAACAAGCTGTGGGATATTGAGGTGAGACTCAGGAGAGCTGTTTTCCACTACCTGATGACAAGGGCGACAATGTAAAAAAAATGAGAACAGAAGAAACATATCTTAAGCAGAGTAAGCACATTACAGTAGTCAAATAATATAAACTAACCTCATTTATGTCTTCCAAAGTGTCAACCCTGGTCTTCATGTATGCTCGCTTGTGTAATGGCAGAAAATGGGTCATGTCATGTCATTCTAATGTTGTTTTAGGCCATGACATGTCACGGAATTAATATCTTTGTTGTTCTCCTGTGTGCAGATGGGATAAGAATATGAGGTCCTGATTATACTGAATATCTACTGTCCGGCGCCTCTTAATCATCAATTAATGCGTCAGGACCGTAGATAAGTCCAAAGCCGCAATCAGGGGAGAATTTGGTGTGGCCAGCAATGAGGAAGTGGATGTCCATTGTGGTGAAGCTTGTGTCCAACACGCCAGGCAGCATACCACAACATGAAATTGTTTTTGTTTTGGCCACTGCAGAGAGAGAGAGAGAAGGAGATTAGATTAATACATATGACATTTGATTAAGACGTATATGTCTCTATAATTGCTATTCTGCATTTGCACTATTATTAGTACCTGCTGTGCAAAGTCAAAGCTGTAATGCATCCTGATGTCTTTGCTTGGTGGCGGTGAGGGTCCGAAAGACAGCACATTAGATTCTGTTGTAGAGATCTGTGCGTGGCCTGCAGCTTCTGATGTGTGGGAGAAGCTGTTTCCACAGTGATCTGAAGCTTGATGTACAAACTGCAGGCTCAGCTGAAAAACAGATGTTGCTTATGGTTAATTATACTCTAATCATTAAAACATGAAAATCACCAAAAAAATGTTTTACACTTACCACGCTCCTTAGCAGACTTCACGTAGAGACCTTAGTCACATGTACACATGGGTTGGGAGCAACTTCACATGCCAGTCCCTATGGCCAGGATGTCGACCAGGTAGCATTATGGAATGGACTTCTGTATAGTTTTATATAGTATAGTGCGCGCTTCTTCCTCAACCGTGGTGTTGCTCCATTTTCGTCATAGTGTTTGATTATGTCAGTCAGGGTGCAAAGTTTAGCTTACAACTTCGGGCTCTGGGCTGTGGGGCTAACAGCCGGTTTAAGCACGACCCACACAACCCACGGGCCAACCCACGCCGAAAAATAACCCGATAACATGGTGATAACAGCAAGTAGTCACATTAAGCCCGTATTGCAGAGTGCACTGAAGCAACATGTTAGCTTAGCATTAGCTCCACCGGAGCAGACAAGTAAGATTCTAAAGTGATCACGAGACTGCCTTAAAACACAGCGTTAAAGCAATAATTTAGTAGTAAAGTAAAAGTGTACCTGAGTAAACAGTTCCGTTGCAATGTAGTCCAGGAAATGTAAGCTCTGAAGACTGTGCTCTGCAGACGGTCTGGAGTAATGAGAGGAAAACACTGAACTAGTTCATTTTTTGGAGCTGTGAACTTAGTTAAACATTTTGAATCATGAACTATGAATTAAACTAGTTCATGTAGAAAGTGAACTTTCCCAACACTGCTCTTTCTGATGATTACATTATTATCCGTAGGCTTTTCAGCAAATATATGTTTAGCAAAATACATGATACATTAGAATATTGTTGGATTTATATTTTATCTTACTAGAGATATGGATTTATGAGCAACATTAAATATAATCTATCGGTAGTTGATATGATAAATAAATACTGAAGAATTGGTTATTGCGTTCTTAATTGGGATCACTTTGTGTGAATGTGGTGTGTGAGGGAATGATTCTGTTACACAGCCTCAGGACAACTAATGCTTTAGAATGTCTATCTATATATGATGGTCTACTTGAAATGATCTCGTTCCAATTTAAACCAAAGCATGAAAAATAGCTGCACTGCATCATCAACAACGTACACACAAGACAAGTACTCATCGGGCCAGCAGTTATTATTGTATCATTAGATTGAACAAGATTTTATTTTAGTCAGCCATTAAAACATATTAGTTATAGCAGAATATATTGCATAATAAGAACCTCTGTGTTCTTGGGGCTCTGAAACCGGGACAACAACCTGATAACCAAACTCAATATAACATGAAAACAAAGAAGCCGGTTCCCGTGCTCATCTGGATGGACCAGGATTGTCAGCAGGACAGAGGGTGGGTTATGTCAAATGATCCATCAGGGTTTGTGGAAGTATTGTGACGTGAAGTGGACAACAAAAAGAAAAGAAAATGAAGGAATGGCGCATGCAGGTGGCTGGTGAGCGGTGAACGGTCCTGACAAGAGAAGTGTACAACGTTTATCCAAAATGGGATTCATTACGTCTTTTCTCCATGTACATTTATATTTTAGCTGTTTTCTAATTAAGTCAATAGGTTGCCCACAATTCTGTTATTTTTTGCCTTTTAAACTGTTTTGAATTTAGCAGAACAGTATGGTAAGAACTTGACATCAGTATTGTGTGAGTGGAAATAAGCTTGTCCGTCTTGTCTTGACTGTAGCCACCACGATGTAAACAAATGGCTCTGATTTCTCCTCTTACCTGTTTGCCTTTCCGTCGTCCTGACAGGGTGAGAGTGCTGCCAAAATGGCCGTCAGCCAACAACAGCGGTGCAAACAACCCGCTGAACACACACCGACACATACTGTGTACGTCAATAAAACACTGTGCATTAGGCCAGTAGAAGATGAAGGGAAAAAAGAACCTTTGAATTGCAAATGAAATCACACAAAACCTCCTGGTCATTTTTCATCATTTTCATGTCGAAAGTGTTGTCTTTCGATGCCGGGACTCGCAACTTAGCTTGTTGTTGTCATGCTTTGGACCTTTTGCTTTAAAAATGAGCTGTTATATGAGTCAGTTTTGGAAAGTCTTCTAATGAAGTCTTAAAAGCTTTCTCAAGAGTAATTAGTCTAGTATTGTGACATTTTGGACATGACATTGTATTCTCATTATATTGCTAATGAAAGTGGAAGAACTTGTATAGTTTTTTATCATGAGGAGGACATATTTGGATGGATACAAGAAAGGATGTCTTGCAAAACAAACGACAAACTGTGTTTCATCACATTGCCATTCACACCAGTGTTACAAGCGTTGCAATTGTAGTACAGTATATAGTTTGGTGTCATGGACAAACATAGTTGACTAAAAGATTGGACAAAGTTGTGTGGTACACTCTATATCTCGGAACAGTGCTGTGTGCTTGTGTGTGTTTACATTTGGTTCTAGGCTCGGCTCCAGCTTTAGACACGGAGCAGACTGTCCTTCTGTGTGGGTCAGGACCTCTGTGCTTGCTGCCGGGGCCCTTCTGTCCGTAGTGTCACTGACGGACAGAATTTACATCAGCATCCGGCAGCTTTAGTCTATCATAAATGTATAGACTAACTTAATTATGCTCTGGAGTTAGCAAAAGTGCAGAAGTAATGTTTTAGAGTGCCTCCTCAAATGCCTCTCTGAGATCTGCACAGAATTGTTTAATCTATTCACACGTTTAACTCTCCTTGGAGCTCACTCTTGTCCTTGTTACACACATGGGTGGAATAAAGAAGCCTGGATTTAAAATTAAATCACAATGAAGATAGCAATTATTATTTCAGTCTCCTCTTCTTCAGACACAAAGCATCTGACAGATTTTTGTATGATGGAGGTGTGTAGACAGCAAGAACGCTGGAGCCAAGAGACTATGCCAGTTTGTTTTGTTTTATAGTCTTCATGTTTTGAAGTTAAAAATACACCGTGTATTATACTGCCCTGAGCTAGTGACACATAACAATATTCTATTCCCTTAGGGTAGGACTAAGTCCAGTATCTTCAGATTAAAAATGACATCCGTATGGAATTTGAAACGTTTTGCTTTCAAAAACGGTTTCCAGATATCTATCTACCTTAAATTCTTCAGAGGTGAATTCTGGGAAAAATGAGGGATTTCACCAGCTGTGTCAAAGATGTGGCCTGCAGGCCGTATACGCCCCCCAGATGTTATGGTCAGGCCTGCAATACATTTCTAATTTTTATTTATTCCTTTCTGATAGATATATAAAGTTTTTATCACTAGGACTATGAATCCCACTATCCTTTGCAGCAGCCGCTGCAAGTGAAGCTGCTGTGAGCTCTGACAGTCCTGAATCCTTTGTCCACAGACACTAATCTGACTGAAGGGCTGGACACGGTGTGAATATAGTCAGAATGCACTCACTCTGTCTGGAGTTTGCATGTTCCTTCTGTGTCTGTGTAGGTTTCCTCTGGGAACTCCGGTTTTCCCTACCACATGCAACATGCATTATAGGCTCCTCCCTTCAGTGGGACTTAATAACATTGGCCCTCTCAGGGACTACAGGTGGAAAGCATCTCTCCTGATGTACAGTATATTGTGCACTGTCCCTGTCTCAAATGAATAAACTGACTTAACATATTGAGTTTGAGCCGCAACATCCAACAGGTCTTTGATATCTACATTTCATTTCTGAATCATATCACAAGTTCATATTGCTAAACCATGCTACTGACGCATGAATATGGACACAAAGTTGAATAGAAATGAAAACGCAGGAGACAGTCTGGAAGTCTTAAGCGGAATACGTTTATCACAAATCCTTCAATCCCGAACACAGTGTAGCATTGACCGTTTAAGCCTGGTGATATTTCCACATGAATGTAACCTCAGGCGTGCTTCTTATTGAAGGACATTAAATTAGTCAGAAGAGTAAACATAAGACATAGATGCTATCATAAGGTGCTAGCCATTAGTTAAGAGGGATTTTCCTTTGGCGACTCATGTGATTTTGATACAATAAAGGTCTAAGTTGTATTATCCTCTTCTCTTGTTGCAATAATACCTGATTATGTACTGTATACGTCTATTCTCTTGCAGGATATCTTGGGTGTGGAACAAAAGCAGCCCTACAGAACTAAGAGATCCTTGCTGGTTCCTCCGATGATTGTAACAGAGAATCAGCGTCCTCCATTCCCCAGGACCATCGGCAGGGTAAGACGAACATCAAGTGGAATTCATTTTCACACTATAGTTTTAAACTCAGCCCTGCCTCATAAAGGAAATAGACTGTAAACCAGAAGGCACTCCAAATGTCAGTGGTCCAATAAAATAACAAGTAGTCTACAGTATTTATTTGGATTTTGCTGTCATTTATTAGGCGTTTATCCCATAGATGCGGATTTATTTCCGTGATGCGTCTTCATGACTGGATGTCTTGCAGTTTATGCTACACTGGTGAAGTGTTTATGTACAAATGGCATATACTGATTTAAAATAATGCACTACACATTTTTGACATTTTGCTTTATGTGACGGGAACAATAACATTCAGCAGTGCATCCAAGCCAGGGATCTGATGGCGTTGTGAAGGATGCAATAACCTGAGTTCAACCTAGCACTAAAAAGCACATTTTGTACTTTGTTTGGGTTCATACTGAGTGTTTCTACCATGCGCCACAAATTCAAACATTATAGTCAAGACTACTTTACTTCACTCTAGGTAGTAAATGCATTATACTTGGCACTGTAGCACTCACTGTGTGCATTGAGGTCACAAACTGTTTGATGTGTTACATCTAAAGTTTAGCTGCTTTGTACACAACTCCTTTTTTTTCTCGAAATGGCAGCTTGGCTTTCACGTGTTCTTGACAATTAAATGTTCACATAATCGCTTTGATGAGACTGGATATTTCAGATCAGGATGCTTTGTGTTTTGTGTTGCTGTTTGTGCATAAAAGTTATAATGTACTTGTTGATGCTGTCATTTAACTGCAAGCTTCATAACCTTAGATGCAACCTTTTTTTTTTATTACAAATACTTTAAATAGGTAGCCTGATATTAGGCATGATCAGTCCCTCTGAACATAAAGTAATACATTTTAATTCAATACAAGCAATCTATCCAAATCTGTCAAGGATAATTTATGACCTGTACCACTGTATGTTCTTTGTCATTAGACATCAGAGAATGTCACTGAATGTGAAATAAAATCTCTATTTGAAAGTAAAAACACTAAAAACAACTGTAAAATCAGTCAGCTAGTAACACTCTGAAAGTGTTTTACCCCGTAATGACCCCACAGTGAATGTGAATCAGTTAACGTGCAGTATGTTAAAACAATAGTCCCTTTAACCTTGTGTAATGCTCACATTCATTAAAACATAAGCTTACATTTGATCTGGAATGGGCTTTACATCAAAGAGCAATCATTATCACAGTATGAAGGAACCTTGCATCTACTGCTGTGCTATGAATTCACCTTTTATCTGAAGTCACGAGATAATGTCAGGCAAATGGGAATGTGAACAAGAACAGCTGCTCAATATGAAGAATGGAAATGAAAAAAGTGCAGGCACATCTTCCCCGAGGCGCTACGCCAGATGATTTGCTTTTATGAATGTACAGTTTTATGGGTAATACAGTAGGCAAAAGAGAATGTAAAACTTGCCTTCACTCAAAAATACTGTGAAATATGTCACACATTCTTTTTATGTCCAGCAGAAGATTTGCTTTTGCTCCCCTAATCTGCAATTTCACCAAAAAATTAAATACTATGTACAAAATAAATACATAATTGGTGTATTTTTGTGGCATTATTTATATGGTTTAATTTGAGATATGTATATTTATATAACTGCTAGTACAAAGACTTTTGGGAGTCCCACCGTTGCCCTGAGAGACTGAGATAAAAGGAGGTACCACACTGAGCTGTGCATGTACTGTATAATTGTGCCTTGGGGGTCTTCTTCCAGCCGCACTGAGGTCTCTTTGCTCCGGTTAACATCTACCTATGAGCTGTGTCCCAGACTGACATACTGTGTGTCATTTCATTCCCCATGCTGCTGGATGAAGTAATGCACTTTACTTTTACACTTTTCAGAGATCATTTCATTCTGAGCTGTCCTTCCATGTTAGCACATTTTAGTATTAATAACCAAATTAAATCCAAATTCACACCTACAAGTTTGGGAAGTTAACTAGGCCTAAAACAGGGTCCCCCACACGCTACTTTTAGATTCAGCAAAGCCTGAAGATCTACCCATAGATTTACATTACTTTTTTTTCAAATAAATATCACTCACACAAAAACAACATTTTAATTAGACAATATTATGATAATTTATTGGTTGAAATGTGAAATAGCAATGTTTAGAATCATAGCATTTAAGCCTGCATGAAATAATGCTTGCTCCACAGATCGGCACTTCCGTTGTAATGACACTTTCGGTGGAGCGGGAACTTCGATTTTTTAAATGGAGAACACGGGAAAAGTCTCACCACTAAAATATGCTATAAAGTAGATTGATTTGTGTAAAAAAAAAACATATAAATTGCACTAGAGTATAAGTCTCATTTTTTTGGGGAAATATATTTGTTACGTTGAAATTTAACGTGTTGTGTTAGCACACGTACACTATGATGAATAGGTATACGTATGCTAACGCTAACACCTTCAGCTACATGACGCACAGACAGAACTGTGGTAAGTGTCTGGTATGTTAACGTAACATATTAACAGTTATTCAGATAACTATAGCATAAAGAACATGCTAACAAGTTTACCAAAGCATCAGTATTACCCCAAATCACTAAATCCATTGAATTCTTCTTCCTCTGTGTCACAGGTTTGTTCGTTGCTCAGTCGAAAAACTTGTACTCTGGTGATTTTTATCTACACCCAGTCCCCAAAGCAGTGGTAGAATATTTACAGTGAGCAAACGACGACAATCAATCAAAGTATGTACAGGATCCAATAACCTAGAGCAAAAACAGGGTCTCACAGCAGACAGTAGCTCTGCAGCTCTGTAGCTCTGCAGCTCTGCAGCTCTGCAGCTCTGTAGCTCTGTAGCTCTGTAGCTCTGTAGTGCAATGTGTTGCCAATAGCTCGTGTGGTGTGTCACTACAAAACAATGAGCTGTTCTAATACAAAGAGTTGATTTAAACAAAACAGGAGCCGGTTAGAGGCACATGTCACATGTCAGACAAATCAAAGACAATTCAAATTAAATCATAAGTCGAAGTAGTTGATGATAATGAGCCACATTCATCCAGACGAGATGCCAGCAGCCATAGCAACAGTGGGAAGAAGAACAAACATTACGATGAGCGGCGAAATGCTTGAATGTTGATAATCACCCACGGCTCAAAGTAATCAGACATATCATGAGCATTAACTCAAATGAGAGCCGCTCAGTCCATGGGTGCTTGTGAAATACGTATCCGGGGTTACATTGGCGCTCCATAAACACCAAGAGCGCTTCGGGCACGGCACTCTCGGGCCGTGAGAGAGCTGGGAAGGCACGCCGGGTGGGGAAATGACAGGGCAGTTAGCACCATCACACTCGGTGTCACTTCTAAACAACTCCCCAAACTCCGGAGGTAGAGGAAGTGCCAATTCTCCTTCTGTGTTGCTTAGAGCGTCGCTGCGGCGCTTTAGAGCCCTCTTGTGGTTGGCATATGAAATGCGGTCGCAAGTGTGAAAATTAATAAGTCTCTACGAAGTATAAGTTGCACGCCGGCCAAAACTATGTAAAAAAAAAGTGCGACTTATAGTCCGGAAAATATGGTAATTTTATTGTAGAATGACAAAAACGCCTAATGACAGCCTTTAAAACACAGAAAGAGAACAAAAAAATATTTTTTGATTGCATTTATTCTATTATCATTAATACAAGTCTCACTGTTGATTTGATGGTTAAAAAAATGTTTATGTTTTTGCCAACTTTACGTGTTGTCCTTCATCAGTTCAGTGATTTATACAATGAAATTAACAAAAACAAAGCAATGATGTTGATAGAATTATCATAGAAATATTGTATGTAAAAGCGCAGTATTCATACAGACACTTTCTACAGTTCACACTCTGTCTCAGATGTTGTACCTCACCTTGCATATTATAAGGCACTTTAGTGGGTCAGCTCTCCCCTGGGCCTCATGCTAATGTTTACCCCGTTGGGCCGATGCAGACAGAACGGCGGTCTCGTCAGCAGATTGGTTCACTCCAGTGGGATTTTCACATTCTTAGAAACAGCCGTGCCCATGTTCACATTCTAATGACAAATTGGACGATATCTTTATTTAATGTAGTATATGCCATCTATTTCTGTCGATTTCCCCCTCTCCGCTCGCCTCGCTCATCCAGGTATCATCCCATCTTTGCCATCATCCGCAGCCGTCTTTGCATGAGAAGACAGCCTAATGCACACTATTTCATCCAATAGGTGCTATACATTGGCAACTTGGCAAAATTGATTTTCCACCCGAATAGTTTTCTGCTTCTCATGCAACCTACCAATTCCATATGGCAGCCGTTCATTTCTCATGCGCTTTTCCTCCGCATGATACGCCGGGGTGTGGGAGGGCTGGGGATTGATTCACACAATTTTGAGAATGATTTATTGATTTCTGAGGCGAACAAGCATTGTACACAAGTAGAAGTAGTTTTAGAAATAATGTCATTTTCCAAGAGAATAAATAAATCTCACAAAATCAATTCATTAGAGTATATATTTTCACACTTTCTCTGCACAAGTTAAACAAATGCTGTACAGATGGACTCAAAAAGGGTGAAAAAATAAACTAAAATGCAGACCTTAAATAAATATATGATGTCATCTTTTTCATTCAAATAGTTTGAATTAAAGAATTATATGAAAAGCTTGGGTTTATTTATTTGGTAAATTACTGTAAAAGCAGCACTTGACAAATTAGACCACTGCTCGTTGTCTGAGACTATTAATAAAGTTTTAGTTACCCCAGCTTTAATAGATCATCTAAATTAACTGATTTACTTTGGATAGACATAACATAAATACACAAAAAAGGTGACATAGTATTGAAATATCATAAGAAGTCTACACTTAAGTAAGATAGTATTTCCTATAAAGTAGAGGTAAAGTATTTGCTGTGATAAAGAACAGTAAACATGGTTAACTGTCAGCCAGACCCCAGCCACAGGAGAGGGGTGAGAGACCCTTGTTGTTTATGTCACTTCTCCTGCTAGTTGTGAAATTGTTTTGATCCAGAGGTCTGGAGCCCGCCCTCCCCCTGGGACCTCATAAACAGGCTCCCAGGAGCAGCCCAGGCCCGTCATGAGCATTGAAATGCTTGAATGTTTCTCATACTCTCTGCCTCTTCACTCACTCTTGATAGGAGCCATTTTTCAAAGCACTCACAAATTGCACACAATAAATCAATCACACCACTGGTAGTTACAGATGTTTTTTCTCAATTTTCTTTTGAATCATTTTTGTGAGTATGAGTCACAGGTGGGTTTTTACACCTGTGCTGGGTTACAGGTGTAATGTAGACGCTGACATTCTAACTCTGAAGTCAAGTTTATTTATAAAGAAAAAGAAAATCTATTTTAAAACACTCAGAGCTGCCTAAGGTCCAGTACCTTGGCAATGCCGACAACAGTTAGTTATGTTTTGCGCTCTATATTTTTTCTTACATTTTTTTTTCAATATAATGACATTTTGTTTCCCAGAATCAGTTTATTTCCATTGCCATTGAAGTGAGTAGATTTAGTGACTGTAGGGTAAGCAACAGTCTGAGTCATTGTATCAGTATTCAACTTCAGCGCTCTATTCTCAAACAAATGCAATCGTAAAAGTCCATAATGATTTAAAAAAAAAACACTTTTAGCTTGATTTGAGTAAATATTGACTAGTTTTTAATGATTTGGAACATTTTAGTATTTTTAATATATTTTTTAAAGATTATTTTTTCTTCTGCTATTCTGCGTTTGGATGGTAATATTGGCAATAGATTTAATAACATCTTCTACATGTTACTCGTTCCAAAATCCAAATGCAGAAACAGCGACACAGGATATTGCTCACATATTTATTTTTCAGTTGTGTCACTTACACAGACAGTTCAATTTGCCACATTTCACAATTTCTTCCTGATGCGTATTTCTCCTTATTGATCTAATATTTGATAGTATATATTTGGTTACTGCAAATACCAAGGTTGAATTTCCAGGCTGTTGCCAAGTGTAAAATGAACCACCCATGAACTAACTTGACATACTGCTAAGGATTTCAGTTTTAGATGGCTTTAGTATAACATTATTCCAAAGTCATCTATATCTTACATAATTCTGTTGAAAATAAAACACTTTTCCCCCTGAATCCTTATTTGATCAAACTTCCAACACTCGGTATCAGCTTTGCATGTGCTTTCTGTGAGTGTTGTCGCAGTAAGTGAGCCAGTTGTAGTTTGCACTGTGACGTGCGATAGCAGGGAGCCCGGGGCCCCTAGTCATTTAGTCTAATTGATTCTCCTAATTGTGTGAGGAGCACCAGAATGTTGTTGTGCCTTGCTTAGCTTGTCTGTCTCCCAGCATGTTCGTCATAGCTGTTTGTGTGGAACTTAGCCGGCAGTAACATAGAACCGTCTGTCGCGGTTTCCAATTCCGGCTTGGACCTCAGGAAAGACTCCCCAGATGAGAGATACATTTAGATGAGGGTCCTGGACAGAAAAGTGATTAAAAAAGTAATTTGTTACGCTTTTTAAGAAGGATGTTGTTTATGTTTGACTTTTGCCCTTTTTTGTTTAAAGGCACATAGCCAAAGGCCTGATTAGAAACAATACCATTATGTTCATCTTTGGAACTACTCCATTTATTTCATGGTTTTCAGCCTCGCCGTCACAAATTTGTACGGTCTAAGTCAACCAATTCAACCAATAACAATAACGAAATATATTTGTCTTTCCGAGTACCACCAGATTTGTAAATCTTGGACCATGTGCTTTGCCTGACCCCATGTCAATCCCATCTCATTCCGTTCTTGTTTTTAGTTAGTTAGTTAGCCTTGTCCCCTCTTTCCAGGTGGAGTCCATAAAGTGCTACGTTGGTGTTATGGTCCGGGTTCGTTCTCAGGATGTCATAGGCACTGGAGGCGTCTACGCTTGAGCTCTTGCACCGTACTCTGACTTGTCCTCTTGTTTTCTTTTAGAGATCGTTATTAGAGATTTATGTTGGGCCAAATTATCAGACAGATGTTTCTGAGGCAACTGTTGTAGAAAGCATCAATTTTGGAAATGTGGTAGCCTTATTTTATATTAATACTGCTTTGCCGTCCAGATGAGTCCAAATCTGGTGAATGTGACACAGGACTGTGGCAGGCCTTGCTTACAATGGAACTACTTTCTACAATATCCCGGTTAGGTTGACAATCTTTGGGGGAAACTCCGTATGAATGCAATATCTTTTAAAGAGAGTCCTGGTAAACGCTATCAACCAATGCACTGAAGAAATGTTTGGGCTTAACACCCTCAATCCCCTTCTAAATTCAGATTGTTCGAAAGAGTGACGCACTAGTTTATCATTGTGTAATGAGGACAACCAATTTTTTTAAGATAATACAAATAACAGTTGTGCTTTATATTCCCAGCTTAAAGGCAAGTAGCACTACTAACAGGAATAGTTGCCGTAGAATTATCGGTAGTCGTAATAGCTAATTTTTGGACAAGATTTTAGCTTTTTTGTTAACTTTGCTTTGTGTGATTGGCTCCGGATTCCGCTCTTGGCACCAGAGACCTGCCTAACTAATCAGAGCTACTTAATTAGCAGCATTGTTTTAGTGTTGGCTGGTGGTGAGCACTCTGTTTGGACACTACGCATCCCACTGTGTCTTCCCGTGCCTGTTCCATTTGCCCTTTCTCTTCCATTAACAGGCTCAGAGTGGAAGCACAATCAGGACCCGCACTGGTAAAATCTGGACACACTTTTGGACACTGGTGCACACAGTAACAAAAGGACTGGCCGTGATCTCTCTCACGCCCACAGCACAGGCTTGTCCCCAGAGATGTGTTCACGGCCAGTGACTGTGAATCGCAGCTGGCTCTATGACCTTGGTGGGGATATGAGAAGCACCACTGAGGGAAGAGCCAACTTTCACAAAAACACACAATTTGGAAAGTCAACAGTTTTCTGTCCAAATCCACCAGAAGAATTTGATTGTGATGGCTGCAATGAAATTAACCTTTTTTCTTTCTTTTCTCCCCCAATTTTCCCTACTTGATTCTAAAATCTTATCTATGAAAATATAACTGACTATTCGTAATCAGTTTTGTATTTCAGTTTGATCAAAACTAGTTTTTTGTGGATGTTATTGTGTTACATTTTTATGACTTTTTATAAAGTAGGCATAAAAATAAATCATAACCTGTTTCTTGAAGAGGGAGTGGACTGAAGTGAATCTCTTTAAAGCTGACATGTAAAAAATAGATTTAGTTTTTACTGACTATTACATATTGTTTGGTGTCCATGGACTGTGCGACCCAAAAAGGTCGAAAGAAGGAGGAGATGTGAGCTAGAAATGATTTCAAAGGGTCCCCAGATGAGAGATTTTTCTTTTTAATGGATTCAATAGTCTTAAACAATGCTTGACAAAAAGTATTCCTTGTTGGCCTTCCAAAGTCATTTTGGGGGTTGGCTACTTTTTATGTCAGGAGTCGCGAATACCAAAGGTTGTTAATTCGGGGGGTTATGACTGAAAACAGCTGAGAACCACTGCTCTATTATAGGGAAAAAAGTTCCACTTTAGCTAATTGTACCAATAACTTTTCTGCGAAAACATAACACATTTTTTTGTCTTTCTCTCATATTTCACCTTCATTTATTATTAGCTATTCTTGACACTAACGGGATTGCTTAGCGCTGAGTAAAGTTGGGAGTGATACCTCCGACTACATATGCACAAAGGGGCTGATTTCTATAGCACTGTAGGTGTTTAGCTTTCCTCAGCATCAGCAGCACTGCACCTCCCTCTGCACCTCCCTATCACCAGCCTGGTGTCTTTCATGTTAGACTCTGCTGATAATGAGAGCTGATAGAAAGAGGTGAGAGTCTTCTGTCTTTCTTCCCATGTGCGCACGCAGGCACAGACACATGGGGTTCACCATCGCACATGTGCAAACGTCTGCGAACCCATAGAGACATCTAATCAGACTACAGTTCTTCTGACACTTCATTAGCTTGAGTTGTGAGGTTGCCGTCACACTCACTCACTCACTCACTCACACACACACTTCGCCATGTCCATGCAACTTTGATGCTGTGTGAGTGTCATTGGTAACTTGTCTCTGAAATCTCCCATGGTACAGTATATGATTGAAATGAAGTCTTGAAATGAGTGTGGTTTATAGTATTGTTAATATGCCAAGGTGTAGTAATTGTGACGATACTGGTCGTACCTGACAGTAAGGCAAGGCAAGGCAAGGCAAGTTTATTTGTAGAGCACATTTCATACACAAGGCAATTCAAAGTGCTTCACACAGCAGGAAAAATGCATTCAAATCACAAAGAAATTACAGAAACAGAAAAACAATAAAATTAACTAAATTAAAAATTATCAATCCAACTGATTTTCTAAACTAATAAAATCACAAACAAAAGAGAAGAGTGCAAAGAAAAAATCCTTTCAGTCATATGCGCAGCTAAACAAAACTGTTTTTAGTTTAGATTTGAACATTGTCAGAGTAGAAGCCTGTCTCACATCTTCAGGAAGACTGTTCCAGATTTTAGCTGCATAAAACTGAAACGCAGATTCCCCATGTTTTGTCCTGACTCTGGGCACCAGCAGGAGGCCGGTCCCTGAGGTCCTCAGAGTCCGAGATGGTTCATATGGCACTAACATATCCAAGATGTACTTTGGTGCTAGGCCATGGAGAGACTTGTACACAAGCAGAGCTGCTTTAAAGTCTATTCTCTGAGCCACAGGGAGCCAGTGCAGAGACCTGAGAACAGGACTAATGTGATCAGACTTCCTGGTTCTAGTCAGGACCCGAGCAGCAGCGTTCTGGATGTACTGCAGTTGTTTTACAGCTCGTTTGGAGAGGCCAGTGAGCAGGCCGTTACAGTAGTCTAATCTACTGGAGACAAACGCATGGATAAGTCTCTCTAAATCTGGTTTTGACACTGTATTTTGATTTTGGCAATGTTTTTTAGATGGTAAAAAGCTGCTGATGTTATTGATTTGACGTGGCTATTAAAGTTCAAGTCTGAGTCCATTATTACCCCCAGATTTCTAATTTGGTTTGTAGGTTTTAGAGCGAGACTCTGGAGGTGACCGCTAACACTTTCTCTTTGTTTCTGTGGGCCAAAAACGATTATTTCAGTCTTGTCCGAGTTCAGCTGGAGAAAGTTGTTTTGCATCCACACACTGATCTGTTGGATGCAGTGACAGAGTGAATCTACTGGTCCATATTCACCTGCCGACAGTGAAACATAGATCTGAGTGTCGTCTGCATAATTGTGATAGGACACATTTTCACTGCATATCAACTGACCTAACGGCAGCATGTAGAGGTTGAACAGAAGGGGACCCAGGACTGACCCTTGGGGCACTCCACAGGTCAGGGTCATGTGGTCTGAGACACAGCTACCAATTTCAACAAAGTACTTCCTGTCTTCCAGATAGGACCTTAACCAGTTTAGGGCAGTGCCAGTGATGCCCACCCAGTCCTCTAGTCTCTGTAAGAGGATCCCATGATCGACAGTGTCAAAAGCAGCACTCAGATCTAACAGAATTAAGACTGAGGCTTTGCCCGTGTCAGTGTTCAGGCGGATGTCATTTGTCACCTTGACAAGAGCAGTCTCAGTGCTGTGATGAGGTCTAAAACCTGACTGAAAAACATCAAATGAGTTGTTTATTAAGAGGAAATCTGTGAGCTGTTGGTAAACAACCTTTTCAAGGACTTTGCCCCAAAATGGCAGATTAGAGATGGGCCGGTAATGACTCAGTACTGCGGCATCAAGACTGCTCTTCTTTAGGAGAGGCTTTATGACCGCAGTTTTCAAAGACATTGGGAATGTTCCAGATTGAAGCGACATGTTAACTATGTGAGTGAATGGTGCTAACAAACTGTTCAGCACAGACTTTAGAAATTTGGTGGGTAACACATCAAGGCAGCATGTAGATGAACTCAGACTGGTGATGATCTCATGGACAGTTTTGTCAGTTACTGGTGCAAAGTGAGTTAGCTCTAAGTGTCTTGGTGGTTTTAGGGTAATTTTTTGCATTGTGGGATTTATAGCATTTTTAATGCCCTGAACTTTGTCATTAAAGAATAATGCAAACTCATTACACTTGGATGTGGAAATGAGTTCTAACGGCAGCTGAGCTGGAGGGTTTGTTAATCTGTTTACTGTGGCAAACAGGACACGCGAGTTGTTACTGCAGGTTCCAATTATTTCAGAAAAATATCTTTCCCTAGTTCTACATAAGATTAGGTTGTACATGTTCAGCTTTTCTTTGTAAATCTCTTTTTGAACCTGGAGCTTTGACTTGCGCCATTTCCGTTCGGCCCTGCGGCACTCCCTTTTCTGTGCCCTGACCGAATCATCATTTCTCCACGGCGCCTTCTGCTTATTTTTAACCATTTTAGCCTTTATAGGGGCGATGGTGTCCAGAACATTCAAAACACTAAATGTAACAGAGTTCAACAAATCATTTACATTAGAACATGAGACATTTTCAAAGTTTATCATTTCCATAAACAGTGCACCTGTGCCATCACTTATGTGTCTCCTCTGAACAACTGCAGGACCAACCGGAGGTTTGGGAGAAACAGACAGGTCAAAGAAGACACAGAAATGATCAGACAGAGCAACATCGATCACATTAACATTTGAAATATTTCCCCCCTTTGTAATTATGAGATCTAGAGTGTGTCCTTTGCTGTGGGTGGGGCCTCTCACATGCTGAGTAAGACTGAAGATTTCAAGGACAGCATCAAGCTCTTTAGCGTTTCTGTCACAAATATTATCAACATGCACATTGAAATCACCTGTAATGACCAAACCATCAAAGTCTGTGCATATGACTGAAAGCATCTCAGTAAAATCATCAATAAAACTTTGGCAGTGCTGGGGAGGCTTGTATAAAACAATGAAGAGAATGGATGTAGACTATCAAATGTACTGTACATCAACCATTGATGTGTATAATTCAAAGGGAATATATTATCAAACTGATGTAGGTTTAATTACATGTTTTCCTGTAACAGACACCACTGAATGTGCTTTTTTTCTTGAATCAGGTTCATATAATTTTTAAAATGTTTATTATTTTCTATTCAGCAAGGACAGTATACAAAAATACTTCTTTGTCCGGCTGCCAAGTTTAAACACATCTTCCCGACACTTTAGTCTCTGATTTTAATTAAAAGAACAAGTCAAAATTAAAAAGGAGGGATGAAAAAAGGGAGAATTGAGATACATCAAGCAAAGTGAGATACACATTACAGGTAATAATAGTCCTGAAGAAGGGAGTACCAAGCAGGAATCATTTTACAGAACTGGGCTCACAGCAAGTTGAGAGCTGGAGCTGTCTGTGGTGCTGAAGCCTCATCTCCCATGCTCTGTGAAGTGAGCAGTAGAAAGAGCGTCATTCTAGCTGCCATCCCCATGAAAGGGTCTCTCATTAAAGGTGACCTCACGCCATTGCTGTGATCGGGATCCAACATCTTTGACATGCAGGAGCACTTACAGTCAGAGAAAATGACACAAATTAAATGTCTACAACACAAAATGTATCAGCAGTATTTTTTTAAGTACTATTTTTTTTTAAATTATAAATGTATAATTGTTTTGTTTCTAATTCTGTTCTCTCTTTTTCTTTTCTATGCCTCTTGGACACCTGTGGATGTGGGTGTGTGATCCAGTCACACGTAAGTAGATGTTCCCAAAGGAGATGCATTAAACAACTTGTATTATACCTTTCTATTGTTCACAAATGATATAACCTATATGATTATGCTTTTGAGTTTGAGTGTCTTTAATTGAGTTTCATTGTCCGTTTACATGCAAACACTACTTTCTTTTCTGAGTTGGGCGAAAGTTTTTAATTTGTTGTTTCACGAACTTTCCTTGGCATTTTTTAAGAGGGGAGGACAGAATTAAAGAAAAAATATATATATATTTTCACGTTATCAAATCACATCTCTACCATCTAGAAGTGAATTTAAAAATATTCAAATTTCATTCTAAATACATTTCTTGGATTCTTAGAATATAGGCCCTACTACCACGTCGCTACATTATCTACATAATTATAGTTATCAATGCAAGAAATTGAAAATAACCCTTATTATACTGAACGGTGTACACAATTAATGCCTTCAAAAAAGATGGCTCCAGAAAAATGTCAATGATGTAAGATGATAGATGTACCACTGGTGTGCAGCCTGTTCACAATATTTTTGATTAAAAGTTGGCCGACTGCACAATAAAGTAGACTACAAAAAGTGATTGCCTTAACCCTAAGCCTGGTGAATGAATTAACTTCACCTTTAATGTGGAGTACTATGATGGCCTGTATTCATGTTGAACACCCTTACATCCATTGTAATTTGTTTTTAAAGTAAACATTCCTTCCATAGGTTTCAGAGATGGACCGCTGCCGTTTGTTTAGGTTTAGGAACAGTAAGGTTAAGCAAACGGTTAGGGTTTGGTTACGTTTAACAGAAAGATGGTTAAGGTTAAAACAAAATATAAAGATTTGTGTTTGGTTAAGTTTAGAAACAGTTAAGGTTATTGTGTTGTGCGGAACATATAGTAATTGTGTCAAAGTTTTAAATTAGAAGCCACCTAGCACCCTTATCTGAACGTGCACCATACAAATAAAGCTGTTTTTGGACCTGTTCACACATTACGCGGCAGTCTATCCAGAACTAACCGTCTACATTGTGCACAGGTTATTTCTATGGAGAGGTCAGGCAGCCACATCTTCCAGCTGACAGGCCCGGGAGCCGACCGCGATCCCAGAGGCCTCTTCACTATTGACATCCACACAGGAGACGTGTCAGTCAGCCGCTCGCTGGACCGAGAAGCCATCGACTCCTACCAGGTCAGAACAACACAGCCTTTGTGTACACCTGCCTATTAGTGTGTCCCTGAGTCCAAACAACACGTGCACTCTGACCACCGTGGATTCACTTGACTTAGAGCAGGCAAAGGATCACGAGCAATCAGAGAATGTGCAGAAATATGCATATACCAAGAACTACCTGATGCAAAATAACTAACATTTAACGTGCACAATTTTCTGGTGGGGGTTCGCCATCTGCTTGTCTCCATGGAGATGTAATTTTTCACATTGCAATGAAACTTCTATATTGAGCGTAGAGGTGTTTTCATTGCTCTTCCTTGGGGGGGAAAATGTGTATTTTTCAGTTTTTAACACAGGACATGAAACACACAGAGAGAGTGGAAAAAAACAAATTTGTGGGGAAAGGGGTTTGGATATGAAAAATAGTCAAAAAACTCAAACAGCATAAGGTAAGTGGAATGTATGCGTCACAGTTTATAAGAAGTGTGTGGTTTTGATATTTTGACTAATACATGTACATTTATTTCATATTGGCAATGTTTGTATTCCGTGTATTTTTATTTATGTTGTGGGCTGGAGTTGAACCCATGTGCACTACACCGCTACACCGCTACACCACCACTACACCGCTACACCACCACTACACCACTACACCACCACACCACCACTACACCACTACACCACTACACCACCATACCACTACACCACCACCACACCACTACAGCACTACACCACCATACCACTACACCACCACACCACCACATCACACCGCTACACCGCTACACTGCTACACCACCACTACACCACTACACCACCACACCACCACTACACCACTACACCACCATACCACTACACCACCACACCACCACTACACCACTACACCACCACACCACCATACCGCTACACCACCACACCACCACACCACCACTACACCGCTACACCACAACACCACTACACCACACCACCACTACACCACTACACCACCTACACCACTACACCACTACACCACCACACCACCACTACACCACCACTACACCACCTATACCACTACACCACCATACCACTACACCACCACACCACTACATCACACCACCACACCGCTACACCGCTACACCACTACACCACTACACCGCACCACCGCACCACCACACCACCACACCACTACACCACCACACCACCACACCACCTACACCACTACACCACCATACCACTACATCACACCGCCACACCGCTACACCACTACACCACACCACCACACCACTACACCACCACACCACTACACCACCTACACCACTACACTACACCACCACACCACTACACTACACCACACCACTACACCACCACACCACTACACCACCACACCACCACACCACCTACACCACTACACCACCATACCACTACATCACACCGCCACACCGCTACACCACACCACCACACCACTACACCACCACACCACTACACCACTACACCACCTACACCACCACACCACTACACTACACCACCACACCACTACACTACACCACACCACTACACCACCACACCACTACACTACACCACCACACCACTACACTACACCACACCACTACACCACCGCACCGCCACACCACCACACCATTACACCACTACACCACCGCACCACCACACCACTACACCACCACACCACCACACCACCACACCACTACACCACCTACACCACCACTACACTACACCACCACACCACTACACCACCTACACCACCACACCACCACACCACTACACCACTACACCACTACACCACTACACCACCACACCACTACACCACTACACCACCACACCACTACACCACCACACCACTACACCACCTACACCACCACTACACCACCACACCACTACACCACCTACACCACTACACCACCACACCACTACACCACCTACACCACCACTACACTACACCACCACACCACTACACCACCACACCACCACACCACTACACCACCACACCACCACACCACCACACCACTACACTACACCACCACACCACTACACTACACCACCACACCACCACACCACTACACCACCACACCACTACACCACCTACACCACTACACCACCACACCACTACACCACCTATACCACCACTACACTACACCACCACTACACTTCACCACCACACCACTACACCACCTACACCACCACTACACTACACCACCACACCACCTACACCACCACTACACTACACCACCACACCACCTATACCACCACACCACCTATACCACCACACCACTACACCACCACACCACTACACTACACCACCACACCACCACTACACCACCACTACACCACCTATACCACTACACCACCATACCACTACACCACCACACCACCACACCACTACATCACACCACCACACCGCTACACCGCTACACCACTACACCGCACCACCGCACCACCACACCACCACACCACTACACCACCACACCACCACACCACCTACACCACTACACCACCATACCACTACATCACACCGCCACACCGCTACACCACTACACCACACCACTACACCACCACACCACCTACACCACTACACTACACCACCACACCACTACACTACACCACCACACCACACCACTACACCACCACACCACTACACCACCACACCACTACACCACCACACCACAACACCACCACACCACCTACACCACTACACCACCATACCACTACATCACACCGCCACACCGCTACACCACACCACCACACCACTACACCACCACACCACTACACCACTACACCACCTACACCACCACTACACTACACCACCACACCACTACACTACACCACCACACCACTACTCTACACCACCACACTACACCACACCACTGCACCACACCACTGCACCACCGCACCGCCACACCACCACACCATTACACCACTACACCACCGCACCACCACACCACTACACCACCACACCACCACACCACCACACCACTACACCACCTACACCACCACTACACTACACCACCACACCACCACACCACCTACACCACCACACCACCACACCACTACACCACCTACACCACTACACCACTACACCACCACACCACTACACCACCTACACCACCACTACACTACACCACCACACCACTACACCACCACACCACTACACCACCACACCACCACACCACTACACCACCTACACCACCACTACACCACCACACTACACCACCACTACACTACACCACCACACCACTACACCACCACACCACCACACCACCACTACACTACACCACCACACC
The DNA here is from genome assembly GCF_026437365.1 of Eucyclogobius newberryi. Classification (NCBI taxonomy): domain Eukaryota; kingdom Metazoa; phylum Chordata; class Actinopteri; order Gobiiformes; family Gobiidae; genus Eucyclogobius; species Eucyclogobius newberryi. The sequence continues at coordinate 10,002,912 of NW_027316389.1, forward strand.
ACTACACTACACCACCACACCACTACACCACCACACCACCTACACCACTACACCACCACACCACTACACCACCTACACCACCACCACTACACTACACCACCACTACACTACACCACCACACCACTACACCACCTACACCACCACTACACTACACCACCACACCACCACACCACCTACACCACCACTACACTACACCACCACACCACACCACTACACCACCACACCACTACACTACACCACCACACCACTACACTACACCACCACACCACCTATACCACCACACCACTACACCACCACACCACTACACTACACCACCACACCACCACACCACCACACCACTACACTACACCACCACTACACTACACCACCACACCACTACACTACACCACCACACCACTACACCACCACACCACTACACTACACCACCACACCACTACACTACACCACCTACACCACTGAGTATTTGTTTTCTACAAGTTCAAGTTTATTGTATTTAACATTGTCAATGCTCGATCTCGTCAGGCCTTGGAGGCCTCCAGTGTTTATGAACGCTGATGTAGGAATGAGACTTGCACTGGCCCGAACAATTAAACCAAATAACAATATAGACGTTTGTATTTCTTAACTTTAGGAAGGGCTTACTCGCTGCTAGTGCCTGGAGGGCTTCTCCATAACAAAACATTTCCACAAATATAAACAGCAAGTTGGAGGCTGTAAAAATCTTTAAGTGACTAGTGATTTGATTTTATCCTGTTTTCTGAAGCCAGACGAGAGCCGCGGCGGCGTTCAGCAGGATGCAAGCTGTTGATAAGCTAAGTGGGTTTAAGAAAACTCTGAGAAATAAGTCATTTGGTAAATAGCAGCAGATGTTCGGCGATAGGGAAGGAAAGTGCATACACAAATTCTCACCAAATTGTGTTATTTGCTTTTTCTTAGTATATGCCTGAGAGGGCAAACGACTGAATCAAGTTGTTTACATGCACCTCTGCACGTATGGCAGCGCCAGGTTTATCAAAACATAGAACTGGGAGTAAATGCCCCTTTAGAGTTATGTTTTATCAACTGTTAATTAACTGAAAAGAAGAGGAAAGTGGAGGAGCATTTGAAATTACTTTTTTGAAAAAGATATGTTATTATCTGTAAATAAAATGTACCTTAATTAAAAAGAAAACAAGGCAAGCTAGAAAAAAAAAAAAATCACTCAATGTTAATGTTAAGCAAATTATCAGCAGATCTCTAGATACAGGACTTTGCAAAATGAAACCTTAACGCACTTTAATCTCCCCAACATACTGTAAGTCTGCTGCTCCATGCCTATAAGACACAGATAACAGTAAATCCACCACACACTGTGCTTTTGTATCTTTAAAAAATACAGAGTTTTCTGCTCCGTCAGCAAAGGCACTGAATAAAACTATTAACTCACACACAAAAGCCCTTATCTAATTGTTTCTACTGGCACTTTATCATACACTAACACATTATTAAAACAACTTTGACTGCAACAAAAGTTTGCATAAGGTAAAACAATTCGTAATGTTTATATTGGGTGAATAAGTCAATATCTCGTGAAGCTACAGCGTTGACTTGAGGGGCTGATTTCAAACCCTGTACAAATCCCAGTGCAGAGATAAGTATGATTTATTAACAGCTATGATCACACTCCATTGGACGCCTGTACATTAGCTTCCTAAAACAAACCAAATCCACTTGAAATCCCTTATCTTGGTGTCAGGCGCTTGTTTGCTCAGTCTAAAAGCCTATTGAACCCACATCCTTCACAGATACGTCTCCTCACATTGTGTCTAGCCTCTTGCCTTATTCAGCGTATCACCGCTTCTGATTTAAATTGTGGTTAAGCTTGTAAAAGAACCAATCTGAAAAGTGCCTATCCAGCGCTTGCATTTAGTCTTTTAGAAGCTGACAGTAGACAAAAATGATGGAATGCGTGTCACCCCTCCTCAGAGGCTTATTTATAACAGAGCTTTATTTGTATCAGTCAGGAAACAATACCCCCATACAAGACCAATTTTTTATCTAAATATATTTGCCAAATAAAACTTACAAAACAGACACAGAAAAAAAAAGTTTCGGAACCCTTTGAGTGATGTGAAAAAGCTTCTAAATGATATCTTCACTGTTGAGATTTTATCAGATCCATTACTTGCACATTATCGCTTATAACCAATAAGGTTGTATCTTATAACCAATAAGGTTGTATCAAATCTGCTAAAGTGGTGTTGGGGTTGAGTTTTTCAAAGAGTAAATAAAAGAGCAAATAAAAAACTGTTTCTGAGCACCAAGCCTTGAATGCAAGACAGAATTGCATGCAAAAACATGCATGAATCAGTCCAAATACAACGCATGGTATGTTTTTGATGAGAGAAAACAATTCCAACCTCGTACATGCGCAGAAGGCTGTTTGTCCAGCCAGAGTAACAGCACAGCAACATAGCACCTGAGTATCGCTTTTATTTGTAATATTGGTTGGACAATCTATAAAAACAATGTCATACGCGTGTCCAAAGGGTGTAATTACACTACGCACTGCTCAGATTAGGTTGGAGGTTGGCTAATAATTTGCTATAAAAGTAGCTTACCATCAAGGGCCTTTCATTCCATTTATATTATTATAACAGGGAAAGGTCTGACTCATTGAAAAACTGGTTTGCAGCAGGTTGTTGTTACAATTCAGCAGTTCATTGATGATGTCCGAAGGTGTAGCCTTCAGCCAGGTGTTTGTCTTTTTAAAATAGACATCGGAGATGATTGTTCTCGGATTAAAGGAAACACATTCCAGAGTCTCATGTTCAGTAGATATTGAAAAAGGAGGCCAAAGTTGTTCCCGAAGGCTGGCACCGCGTGCAGCTGCTGTGAGCACGCTCTTTGGTTTTAGCACTAGAGGGCTGGAGACACATGGTTATTTTTTATCTGAAAAGCATAAAACCTGATTAGGTTTAATACATTACAATTAACAAGGCCATTAGAACTCATTTAGTATTTTCTGAATTGAACAGGAGCAGCTTCACATGTTGTAAAGGCAGAATCCAGGTCATTTTATTACAATGTGATATGTGTTTTCCCTAAAGACACTCTGCTCTCTCCTGATTCATTAGAAGTGGTTCCTGTGCCGCTCCTGGTCAAGTGGGTGGCACATGCCAGGCTCCATATGCAGGGTCGGGACAATTTCCTGCATGCCCTTCCCTCTCTCATCCCCATTTCATGCCACACTGTCCTGTCCAATAAAGCCTACAGGCCAAAAAAAGTATATGAAATGTTCACAATTATCATTTAATCATTATGAGTCTATATATAAAGTACATTACAGCATTGGTATATAAACTAATGGATGGTAACGATCAAATAATACAGTACATTCTATTGTTATTCTCAACAATAATGGCATCAGAAGCATCATGCCCTAACAGAATAAACCTATGAATCCTAAGTAGGCTATTATGGCCAGCAAACAAGACAAACAAACAAACAAACAAACAAACCTGGTAAAATGTAAATATTTGCTGGATGAAAAAACAGCAGGGCAACACGTTCACAAGGATTTAATGTCAAACATTATTTTCTTATTAGGCACAATTAGGGTGAAAATGAATGGTAATGAGATGGAAAATGGATTGGAGGGGGATGGGGGGTGTTGGGGAGAGCTTGGGTCAGACGGCAATGATAGGAACAGCCCTAATTGGTTTAGAACAGAGCCAAGATAGAACATGGAGTGATAAATAACAGCCTTGTTTACACAGGCGCAGGACGACCTCTGGTAAATCAGGTCAGACCAAGTCTTCTGAGCATGTCTTCTTTTCTGTTGCACACATTTGTTTCCGGAGTTTAAATTGTTGACTATAAATATCTGTTTGGTCAATATTGATCTCCTAAATCTAAAGTAACAGCAAATCCTCAGTACCATAATATTCTCATCTTAATACAGTTAAAATTATTATTGTAACGATGGAAGTAAAATAATCAAATCTAAACTATATTCATATTAATTCAGTTTTGTTGTTACAAAAGTGTGTTTCAAAATCCTGAAATGTATGTTTTTTTTTTCCTTTTATTATTCATACAATGAGAGATTTCAGTTGTTTTAAGGTTATGTAGGCATGAATGACAGTTTATTAAGCATAAATAAAGTGACAACGTGCATGTCCTCAAAGTAAGAGATGTAATAGATGTTAGTAGAAGACTAAAAAACATGTGTGGAAGAGTAAAGAAGACTTCCATGGCAATATATTTGACAGATGTTTCAAAACACATCAAGGTGGTCACGCTTGATTGGTGTTTAAACTGTACATATGTCAGAGTGGAGCTGGTGGTAGTGGAAAAAGTAGTATATTCTAACTTTGATGATAACTTTTTCCTTCTTTTAACCTTTGAATAAGGCTCAGAAACTGCACATGAAAGGTAATGGTGAAGTTTGGGATTGGCCTTTTCATGTTGTAGTACAGGACAGAAAGTGGAATCCCTCCTCTGTGCTGCTCGGTGACAGGCGATCTAACAGGCGCAGCTCCCTGTATTTTCACTGTCAGACCACAGCCCACATCCCATCTCAGAAAACACCATATGGCCCTATCTGAGTCCCACAACTGACAGCCGTTTAGACTTTTAGATTTTTTTTTAGAGAAGCATCAACTTTCATTTTGCAGAACCCTTCAAAATGGCTTTGTTGGCTTGTCACGCACATGAATATTTTTTCCAATATCTACCTATATTTGCTAAAGTTGATTCAGCCTCTGATCTTTCCTATTTAACGGTCTTAATACATTTGTCATGAGACTGCAAAATGAGACGTCTGCGTGCTGTCTGCATCTGTAAAATAGTGAAACGCTCTTAAATATAAAATTAACTAGTTTTGTTTTTCATGTTTTTATGACTGTAAAGATAATTTCCTGCACCTTTAAGACATGCACTTCACAAACTCCTGTAGCCCTGTCCTGACGTACAATGAATGCATTTAAGTGCAGTTTTCTTAGACTCAAAAAAAGGAGAATATTTCACAAAAGACCTGTCAGGGCAACTATTAATGTAGGTTTTAGCTTGTCTGGTTCAGCCCTCACAATGCTCTTGTCTAGTTTAATATGATATACCTTATGTATAGTGGAGTGTGTTAATGCAATGGAAAGGTGCAATAACTGCTGACATGCTCCAACCCAAGTACGTCTGACTGTGGATCCATATATTTCTTTGAAAAACTGCTGCTAATTTCTACTAATCCTTGCTTTACACAGCGTGCAGAACAAATATGCTATTTAAAGCATTTCAGCGCAGCTTCCCGCGGATATTAAAATCCTTAACCGTGCAAGCAGTAAGCGCTTGAGGCTTTTCTCGTTTTTGCAGACAACACACCATTTATTAATTTGGCGAGTTTGCAAGATTTAGTGTTGTAGCAGTGGCACATTGCACAAAGCTATTTGTTGTTTGTTAAACATGCATTACTGTCTCCTATATTGCCCTTTGACTTGCTTTTTGTTGTTTCTTCCGTTGAAGGAGCATTGGGTTAATGTGCAAACTTATTGAACAGAAAAGGTCGAGGGAAAATGTCCACGCAACAATGATTATATGAGATGCAGGTTTAATGACTGTACGAGTGCAATGGTAAAGAGCCTGGGTTGTTGTAAATTAGTACCTTAAACAAATTGATAATAGTCCAAGGGTCCAGACCTCAGCGCATCGTCGGCAGTTGTCGATCCCAGCACCATAAAATAATTACCCAGGTTAGTGTTGCTTATTTTCTGGTCAATTTATTCAATGTGTGAAAGAGTGAATGCACAAAACGGTAATATGTTTTACACAGTATATTATCCCACATCTGCATTCACATCAAAATTCATAAGAACGATTGCCTTTTTTTTTTTTTTTAAATTGTTTCGCTATTAGGGGTGGACAATATATACAATTTTAGATAATAACGTACATTTGAATATCAAGCAAAAGGTAATACGTAGTGAAAAAAACGTTATGTTGCAGTGTGAGATGGCATTTCTGAGCTTTTTCAATTCATTTTACATACATTGAAAGCAAAACCAATACGATTGTCAAGATGTTTTAACATTTTTTAGCGGTGAAATGTTTTACGACCACAAAATATCAAGCCACTCACTTTTGCCAATATATATGTCCCCACCCCTATTCACTAAATACATTGCCGAGAATACCTCTTTTCTTGCAGCTTCAGTAGATCCCTCTATGCAGCGTGGTGAAAAGCCTCATTTACAGTACAGACGTGGCTTTATGAAGGTTGCGGCCGTCGACAGGTGAAGACCGTTGTCCAAATCCCTCTCCTGTTTTCTGCTTGGCTGGACTGTAATTTCCTGGGCTTTGGAGAGCAGGATACGCTGGCCTGCACACTGGAAAACCGGCCCGATGTGCTCTTAGCCCCTGTATGTCGGCCAGAGATAAAGGACACACACCGTCAGCTCACACTGCCTCCAACATCTCCCACCAAACAAACCTACAATAATGGCTGCTACCTTTAAGAAATAGACCGGTAATATTTCTGCCGCACGGTCACACTCCATCGCTTTTCTCTGATTACCCCTCTGCTCTATAATTTGACAGTTTTCTGTAATACTAGTCAAGTTACGTGACCCCCTGTTGCATTTATAAAGTATAAAGACCAAACATAATATGTTGAACTTACAATACCATGAAGTATTGGAGTGTATATAACTGGGGTCATATTGGTGTGCTATTTTAGCTACTTTAACCCTTTTTAACGAGGAAAGTCTCATCGAGATTTCTCTTTTTCTTCCTCTGGAGGTGGCCTTTACCTTTTAATCAAGGTTCTGGAGTCCAAGTCTGATATTTTCCTGAAGTCTTCCGCCATTCTTTTACCAGTAATCCTTTTCCCTCCAGGTCAGGATCACTGGTTTTTCATTTCGAAGTTATGTGTTGAACCTGCTCTTCTCAAGTCCACACAAACTCTGCAGTCACTGTGCAGGCTTGGTGAAAAAAGAACCTGATTTAAGTTCCTGTGGCCTTTTGCTCAGCCTGGGCCATTAGAAGCAGCTAATTTGCCCTGTCCACCTCCTGCAGGGCCACATGGCACAGCCCTTAATGCACTGCATCTCCACTTTCAGCCGCAGATCCACTTTCAGCCGCGCTCACCAGAGAATGTCATTCTGGAAATAAGCTACAATGACCACAGAAGTCATGGAATGCGATAAAATGGGTCAGGGTACTTTACCTGGGGGAAGTGCAGAGTAATTACAGTAAGAAGAGACAAATGTGCTGCTATTTATACCATAAAGAACTGCTTTCAATGCGGACATGGACATTATTAAGCGCGTGACACTTTACATTATTTACATCATAATATGCCATTTATCAAAGTCATGATAGTATTTTTATTATCTTTGATTATTTCAAGAATATAAAATATAAAAAACAGCTTTATTCTTCAAAATATAAATATACTGCCATATGCAACCAACGAAGCGAACAAAAAACACCACTGACATCAGCAAAAACAGAGCTTAAATCTTCAGCTAACTGTGTCATGGAGGCCAGGCAGGAGGACACTGAATTGTAGCTCAAGAGTGCCGGCTTCCATCTTGTACAGCAATACACCAGAGAGAGCCTTTGTGTCTCTTCATGGTTTTCTGAATGTTTTTTTTTTTTATATATATATCGGAGCACACAACCAGCTGAATAAAAGACTCCTTTTAGCGACTGTATTTTCACCGTGCTCTCTCTGCTGACCTCGCATCTACCGCACCATCTCTGTCGGCTTCAGAAGGGCATCTATTTATATCTTTAATGACATTCTCCAAACTCCCTTACCTTCTTCCCTTTTGACGTAACGAGGAACTTTTCACTTATCGCTGATTTTTTTTACATATCACTGAATGCAGGCAGGAACGCTCAAGGCCGTCATATTTGTCCGTTAGCTACAAAGAGTCGTAGTAGTAGCAGTTTTGACGCATTGTGGATTCATCTTAATTTATTACAATCCAATAGACACCTTGTTGGGTAAGTCTTCAATTCAGCAGCATAATCATCGTAATTTCATCCGGTTTTGTGGGCTCATAAACAGCCAGCCTCCAAGACGTAGTTCTGTTTGGTTAATACAAAGCCAGATGCAACAGGTACGAGCACGGAAGTTCGATAAGCATCCCTTTGTCTACGGCGAGGAGTTGTTTTTTCATTGTACAGCGCGCAGAGGGTTGGAGAGGAAAGCAACTCATACCCCACTGTTTTCACACGTTGACGCTGCGAGGAAGGAGGCTGGTGGAATTTTAGGGAGCAGACGGGAAAGCTTTTCAACACGGCGGCGTGCACAGTGGGTGGGACTTGAAAGTCATTCTGCTTTTGAGCAATTTGTAAATGGCATAGCAACCTGCTTCCTGCTCAATGGGACACTCTTACGACGAGCATATGCCAGATTGCATACCTTTTAGACAAGCATGCGTTTAGAAAGATGCATCATTTGACTATGTTTTGGAGGTAATGTGTGGTAAAATACATTTCAGTAATATGACTATGCCATTATGAATGTGCCAATTGAAGCACGAGATAATGATACTATTCAGGGAGAGAAATGATAAGATAAGATAAGATATATTTTATTGTTCACACATGGGGAAATTTTGGTGTTACAACGCAGTAGATACAGAGGGAAGGACAGATAACTTATAGGAAGTTTCAAAAAAACACAAAAAAACTCTTATTAACAAAACTCTTCTCATATCTTAATACGGAATGGAGTAAAATAAATACTGAATTTTGCGCACGAAAAAGCGCACCGGATTCTTAAGCGCACCATCAGCTATCTGTGTACCATTTGTACTGGTCCATACATAAAGCGCACCGGACAATAAAGCGCATAAGATAAACAAAACAGAGTCAGTTGAGCTTTATGAAACGAGTTCAACTCATCCAAATCAACATTGTTCAACATCAAAACACACTCTGCTATCGCTAACAGACACGTTAGCATATCCAAATCAATTCTCAGTCAAGATCACTTGTAAACACGTAAAATACAAACACAGAACACACTCTGATATCGCTAAAAGACACGTTAGCGTATTCACAACAACTCCCAGTCTCGTTCAGTTGCAACGCGTAAAATACAACACAATACACTCACTTTTTCAGTTCATTCCTCGTCATCAAATCCTTCAAATGCGCCGAAGTACATCCCGCATAGCTATGACCAGACGTCCTGATTTACCTGGGACAGCCCCGATTGTTTACGTCCACGTTCCAATGGTCTCTAGGCAGCAGCCATCTTGGGCCATCACCGGTAGGTGTCTGCGTTGTGCCTGACTGAAAATGTTGTTTACGTTTTGACAAAGTGTCGCGTGTGCCGCATGCAGGTAGACTACTATTCCCAGAGTCCTTTGCAAATATGTTGTTGGGACTTACGGTTCCGGAGTACTGTAACTCTAGTCGCGCAGCGCGTCTCGTGTCGCAAATCTTCTTTATACACCGTGTACCACACAAAATATCTTCGTGGTCAGTAAGCACAACCAGAAATAAACCATATATTATGAGCACCGGACTATTAAGCGCACGGACGGCTTTTGAGGACGTTAAAGACTTTTACGTGCGCTTAATAGTGTGAAAAATACGGTAAATAAAATAAAATGATAAAGATAAAAATAAAATAAGAATAAATTAAGAAAAAAGTAAAGTAAAAATAGCTAGCATAAGACTAAATAATACTAATACTTTAATAGTAAGTAAAAACTCTTATTTACATCAGTTATATGCACATGAATATGGCATTAATTGCTTGTGAGTACGACAGTAATTGCACATGAATATGACGGTATTGCACATGGTTAAGTCAGTATTACACATGAATACACACACAAAATTAGATAAGTAAACAAAAAAAAGAGAGATTGTATTATCTTTGGGTGAATAAACAAACGTGCTTTTTTGTAATTTTACCAACTTACCTAAATTACACTATATTGCATTCTAACTGTCTCGGCAAGTTTCATTGTAATAATGCTTTTTCGTGTGTGTTTTTTTTTTATCCCGTTTTTTAGAAATTGCTTGAGTTTTGTGCAGGATGAGGTGAGTGCAGGGAGGAGTGCAGAACGGGCTGATAACACCCGAGCCACATGAGTGTTCCAACGGTCTCACTGGGATCTTAAAAAAGCACTGCGCTGCCTTTGAATTCCGCTCCCCGCCAAAGGGAGGACTACTTGAATGGCTCGGGAAGAGATGAATGCTGAGTGAATGTGAAATGAGGCGGCGGAAAGAAACAGAGAGGCTCCCATATCTGCATTAGTCTTTTCAGCACTGGCTTCTTCACTTTCCCCTTTCTTGTGCGAGGTTAAGGCGATGATCAGACCGCCACAATGAGCCCACGGCCACGTCAACTCGCACTTCACCTCACACCTTTCCATATGTTTCCTGCTGTAATCAATCCTGTCGGTCATGGATATAAAATGGCTTCTTCTGCTCCCCTTAAGAGCTGGTTCTTGGGAGATTAATGCAGGAATTTGATTATGGTTTTGTCGCTTTTGTCTGGTACAATTTTTAATATTCAGGAACTAAGGAGAGGCGTCACAAGCGATGTGTTTAATTGGTTATCTAAGTCCAGATGGAAAGACCTGAATTATGTCCAGGAAAACAAGATTAAAATTGGCAGTGTTGGATAAGTTACTTTGACAAAGTAATTAGTTACTAGTTACTTAAAAAAAGGAAAAGAGGAACTTGGTTATATTACTTTGGGATTACTTCTAAAATAAAAAAAATATGATCTATGTGTTGGTGGTTTGGACCTGGTTTAGTCCTGGGTCAGTTCTGGTTTAGACTGGTTTAGACCTGGTTTAGTCCTGGGTCAGTTCTGGTTTAGACTGGTTTAGACCTGGTTTAGTCCTGGGTCAGTTCTGGTTTAGACTGGTTTAGACCTGGTTTAGTCCTGGGTCAGATCTGGTTTAGACTGGTTTAGACCTGGTTTAGTCCTGGGTCAGTTCTGGTTTAGACTGGTTTAGACCTGGTTTAGTCCTGGGTCAGTTCTGGTTTTGACTGGTTTAGACCTGGTTTAGTCCTGGGTCAGTTCTGGTTTAGACTGGTTTAGACCTGGTTTAGTCCTGGGTCAGTTCTGGTTTGGACTGGTTTAGACCTGGTTTAGTCCTGGGTCAGTTCTGGTTTAGACTGGTTTAGACCTGGTTTAGTCCTGGGTCAGTTCTGGTTTAGACTGGTTTAGACCTGGTTTAGTCCTGGGTCAGATCTGGTTTAGACTGGTTTAGACCTGGTTTAGTCCTGGGTCAGTTCTGGTTTAGACTGGTTTAGACCTGGTTTAGTCCTGGGTCAGTTCTGGTTTTGACTGGTTTAGACCTGGTTTAGTCCTGGGTCAGTTCTGGTTTAGACTGGTTTAGACCTGGTTTAGTCCTGGGTCAGTTCTGGTTTAGACTGGTTTATACCGGGTTTAGTCCTGGGTCAGTTCTGGTTTAGACTGGTTTAGACCTGGTTTAGTCCTGGTTTAGACTGGTTTAGACCTGGTTTAGTCCTGGGTCAGTTCTGGTTTAGACTGGTTTAGACCGAGTTTAGTCCTGGGTCAGTTCTGGTTTAGACTGGTTTAGACCTGGTTTAGTCCTGGGTCAGTTCTGGTTTAGACTGGTTTAGACCTGGTTTAGTCCTGGGTCAGTTCTGGTTTAGACTTGTTTAGACTGGTTTGGACTGGTTTAGACCTGGGTCATTTCTGGTTTAGACTGGTTTAGACTGGTTTAGACCTGGTTTAGACTCAGTTTATCGTACAAACCTAATCTTTCCATGACACTGCTCCAGGTAGTTTGCAAATGTTTTTAAGTTTTTTGTTTTGTGTAAAATGTTTGTGAACAACAGTGAAATGAGTAACATCTCTTCACAAAATAGGCTGCTATAAGATCTTTGAGGTTACTTAACAGTGTAATTCAAGCCAGTGTTGCTTACATCGTGTGCGTCGGAGGTGTCAAAGACATAAGTACTTGTAAGCATGTGTGCAAAGGAAGTTTGCGTTCTGTCGTTCTCTATTCAAGCAATCAGAGCTGGTGGCGCTATTGAACTGAATACTTTGATAGTAACTGCAATCTAATTACAAGTATTTTCATTATAACGCGTTACTATAATGCATTCCTTAAAATGTTTGTATTTAATTACAGTTACACCCAACACTGTCCATTTAATAATCTGTTTAGTTATATAGTTTACACCAGATCTTAGAATATCCTTTTCTGGGTAAAATTATATAGATTTCTTGCCTGAAAGAATGGAATCAAAACTTCCAAATTGAATTCATAATGATCAGACAGGATGTATTGAACAAACCCAGGATAACAATCTTTACACACAATGAATAATGTACAAAGACAACAAAATACAGCTGCAATAATGGAAAAAGGGGTGAGGCAGGGCTGTACTTGGTCCCCCTTCTTGTTTGCTTTTTACTTGGAACCACTGGCCCAATGTATTAGACAATCAGAAACAATCAGTGGTTTAACAAATTATGAGAGGGGACATAAAATGGCCTTATATATAATACTATAGTATATAGTATTATATATAAGGCCATTTTATGTCCCATCTTTTATGTCCCAATACTATACTATTAAGACCTTAATAGACCATAACTGGTAAATATAGCGGTTTTCTACCTTCAAGGCACTTAAAGCACTTTACATCAAGGAACCACTCACCCATCCACGTGCACATTCATAGACCAGTGAATGCAGACACGAGGCGGGTTAGATGTCTTCTCCAAGGACACAACAATAGTATTCACCTGAGGCAGATGTAATTATACTGCAAAACTGTGGGACAGAGGATCTGGCCTCTCTTCCAATGATGTTTATGTCAATAGTGGAAATCGAGAGAGTGGAGCTTCACTGAACACATTTCAAATGGACGATTTGATAAATAAATATTGTGGCTTTTTACGATAGTCCAACAATTAAAAATAACGGTCACTTGACAAACTTTACCACTGAGCTATTGCTGCCCAAACCTCGAAAATCTTATTCCATACTTCAATCTAAGTGAAACTATAAAAAATATGTTTTGCCTAGATTCCTCTATTTCAAACTCTCCTAATTTCCATCCCCAACTGGCTATTTGAAAGTGGAATAAATAAATATCAAGATTTGTATGGCAAGGCAAAAAACCTACAATCCAATTACAAACCCTACAACTATCAGAAGAAAAAACATTTACCTGATCGGAAAACATTATTTCATCTCACATCAGAGTATTTGAGCTCCGTTGGTTTAGGATTAAAGTTTTGCACCTAACAGCACAAATCTGAGATTTAAGGTCTGGATAACAAAAGGTATGAAGGTTTTCGACCAGGTTGCTAAAGAAAATCAAATGAAAACCTTTGTTGGTTGAAATAATCCTTTGACTTGATAAACTTTCATTTTATAATTACAGTATTTTTCGGGCTATACAGCGCTCTTAAATTAAAGAGAAATTTACAAAGAAAATAGAACTTGCACATAATACGAGCCGCACCTCTCAATAAATAAACCGCAGGAGACCACGTTGTAACATACAATATTTACACATGAATAAACGCAGTGTCAAAATGTGTCTTTTGTACCGACAGTCTACGCTACGCTGTAGGACTAATTAGACTAATTTCTCAGTGAATATGAGTTGGATTGTAATAAAACACAGCTTTTTGAAAAAACATACAAATAACACATCACATCTGTCCCTACTGTCCCCTCTGTCCTTACTGTCCCCTCTGTCCTTTAATACTCTGTTTGAGCTGATTTATCTGTGTGTTTGTCCTCACATCTGGTTCATCTGATCCTGAGCTTGTTCTTATCGAGTGAGTGTTACATTGTAACATGAGATATTTACACCGAAATATGGTCCACGGTTGTGATTCAGTGTTGTCTTTTGACCCGTGAGTCAGGTCTGGCCAAGAAAGTCTCATTTGACTGCGGCAGGTTCTGCAGATCCTCCGTGTGTGTCTTTGAATTCTGTCGCGTCTAGATTCACTTTCTCATTAGACTCATTTCTCCGTGAATATGAGCCTGATTGTAATAAAACACACAGCGTTTTTGAAAACACAATGTTTCCCCTGACGTCTTCTTCTACAGTGTGTCAAACGCTTGCACTTCCTGCTAGATTGCTCCCTGGTGGCCGTTACTTCTGCGATGATAACTGTCAATAGATGTATCTGGAGTATACTTCTGGCGACAACAAATAAGGCCATTACAAACATGGATGATACAGACTGCTCCAATAATCTAGAACTGGACCAAAATCATAACTGACATTAAAAAAAAAAAAAAAAATGCCATTTGGATTCAATGTGAAAATTGACCTCTGACTGTGGACAAGCTAGGTCTCGTATGTGCTGTGATTTGGTTTCTTTAGATGTTATGTGCTACTTTACTTTGCTCTCTAGTATCGTTCCGTAGTCTTCGTCTGTGTTTTTTTAATCAAAACAATACAAAATAAATAAAGAGTATTATTGGCCTAAAGGCAGGCATAGTGCAATCCTTTACTGAATTAAGCACAATCTTAGAGAGGAGTCAGTGGCCTTTGGGCCCACATGGATGCTAATTTTAAGTGTTCTGCTGATGTGAAGCAAAGATTCTCATTTTGCTAACAGGCAAATGATGAACCACTACTTAATTGGGTGTAATAAGCAACCACAGGCAAGTGCAATCTTTGAATCACAGATTTGCCAGTTTCAGAAATCCTTTTTGCACATTGGAAAAAAATGTGTCAACAGGGTAATTAGATACAACACAGTTCCAAATATTTTAAATTGGATTCACTTGTATGTGTTTACCGAGTTTACTGCACACAGCCAGTTCTCAGAGGAAAAATAAGTCATGCTAGTACAGTTTACATCCTGTGAGGTATAATTTATACATGCTATAGTCTGCAGGCACCGCTGCATTCATAACACCTCATCTTACATTATATAGCAAGGTCTTTGTCTGCTTTCCCCTTTAGACCTGCAGCCTTGCTGGGCAGAGCAAAGTACAAATAAAATTGTCATAGCTTTTTACACTCTTTTGTGTTCTCACTCATTTGTCAAATACTGTAATGGACCCATTTAAAGGCGCAATGGACGATTTTTCGGCGATTTGAGAACGCAGGCGGAAGTGCGCATGCGCACTCCCCGGTGCGGACTGATACAACACACACGTGCGTTTGTTTATTAGCGCGTCTCTCGTCTCCCGTAGATTTCTGTCCACTTCTGCGTCAGCTCGAACTGTCTTTCTCCGTCTTCATTTTGCCCCGTACACTGAGGGAACTATATTATGATAGATCCATGGGCTTAAGCACGCGGAAACGTGGGGACGAACCGCACGCGGCAGCAGGTGAGCGATAGGTGCGTTTTATGATTGATACGTGGCAGGACTAATGATTTATCCACGCCACGAGAAAATATGATAAAAAATTTGCTGAAAAAAATCGTCCATTCCACCTTTAATCCGTAAGAAACCTATGAAAAGTGCCCACATGTAAGTGATCATAACTGTGCACTTTATTGCCATAGCTTAGTGAATTTAACCTTTTTCATCCAGACTGTAAGTATACATAATTGAATCCTAATGTGCATGTCATCAGATGGCTCATGGACCATATGTGTGTGCTGCAGTCATTAACCTCTAGTGAAATTAAAGTGATCCAAGAAGAAAATGCACTGATAACAAATATTCACAAGAGGAGGGATTTTGGACATGAGGGCCGACTATTGCTAATTACATTATTGGTACAGTGTTGGGCACAACTGTATCCTTAACATGTTTAAGGTTTAAGGTGTTTAAGTTAAACAATTGACCTCTGTATTACTGATTGACCCATAGTTGAGCCCGAAGTGAACCATAAGCCAGCCGACCTTCACCGTATGTAAGATTGTTTCAGTCTCGCACACATTTGCACACACAATTTGACTTTCCAACGCAGCAGGTCTGAGCTTTAATGAGGACATTAACTGTGAAGCGCTGTGCATCAGATTATTTAAATGGAAGATCACACCAACAGCACAGCAATAACCTGTTTGGCAGTCGGCAGGGATCTCTGAATCAAACACACGTCATGCACGTAGCACAGGGACTAAGCACATTGACAATGGTTCCTGGAAGGTGCTGTACCTGATTTTTTGTACATGTATTAAAGTAAAATGGATATATTTAACATATATTTGGATGAATAAATGCACTCTTTGGATCTATTTAAAGATAATTTTATTTTCCAGGAAGTAAGTGTGCTGTTAACATGTTAGTTGTTGTTAGCTTCACCGTGACGGCAAAACTTGCTCACTTCCTCTGAAAGTTATAAAAAGTGCTTATAAACTGCGGTGAATATTTAGTATGCTCAGAATGCATTAGGTAAGTGAACAATACACATGGACCACTGCAAAGAGTTCTAAAATTAACCAGTTCTGTTAATTTGCTAATGTTACATATACATAAGACAAGTATAAATCATGTACAGGGTCTTTAAGAATGTGAGAAACAAAACTAGTTAATTTTAAAGTTTGCATTGGTCCAATTGTATCGCTCACTTGCCTATTGTGTCCTAATTATTCACCACAATGAGTCTGTAAGGAATCCTCACAACTTTCATTGACTAGAGAGAATCCTCATGGTAAAGCTAACAAAGCTAACCACAACTAGCATGCTAACAGCACACTTCCTGCTTCACTGAGACTAAAACGCTTTATAATTAGATGCAAACAGCAGTATCATTTTTGCCATAAAAGCCCTATTCAACAACATATACCGTATGTACTGGGGAAAAACAGATTTCACTTTTATTCCATTGGGTACAGTCCTTCTAAATGTCCGTCATACCCTTAAGATTCAGCATGAACACAAAGTTTGATGGTTGTAGAATGTTCTGTCATGTTCATTCTTTTGTATACTACATTTATTTCTCCAATCCTGAGCTATCTTACTACTTTTAGCAGAGTGTATCTTAAAAGAGCCGCAGATTAACAGTGCCCAGACACAAGTGGGCGCCTTGGCAAGTGATCTGAAGCACGTATCATTAGCAGAGAGTCAGCAGATCTGCATGATGGAAGCTCAAGGTAAATGGTCCCTCTCACAATCAGTCTCTCGAGGTGTATTCCCAAGGCAAAGCTACAGCAGGAAGAAAGATGAGATGATGTATGACCCCATTAAGTCGCTAACACCTTAAAACACTCGCCATTACAGTGCTCGAGGCTAGCTCTATGGCAACCGTCCGTAGATAGAAGGGGACAAAGTCAAAGACTGCGAGAGAGTGGGCTGACCTGTGTGAAAGGGAGATAGGATGATGTCATGCATCACTGATAAGAGGAGAAGAGGTTGGTAATGTGATGCTATAGATAACAAAAAGACTTGTTCACGGTGTCAGGTGAATCCATGACTTTATCCCGGAACTAATGTAGGAAGTAAAGAGCTCAGATATGCCTCCAAATCCGGTTAGCTTGCTGGTTCCATTTGGATGTCTGCAGCAAGATGCATCAGATAATTTTTGGGACGTTCACTTGACCAAAGGCACATAGCCACACTAATAAAAATAAGTAATTGTAGTGTATAAATAAATGTTGGTTATGTCCAGACTGTGTCCAGGCAATTTAATGTTTTAATCCCATTCCAAATCATTGACTTCATACAGCTGGACACATTATGTCATGCACAAATTGTATTGAACTGATAAGATGCTAAAATGCTAGTGCATGTTTCATTGCATTGTAAACAAGCCATGATGTCTTTGAAATGTGATTAAGTTATCCTATTACATGCACCTAAAATCTGTCAATACCCAAAATGACATTATCTACAAAGTTTATGGCCCTGTTTCACGATTTCTGTCCCCCAGCACAGGGCTTTAAAGGGCTCTTAACCTAATAGAACTTGTGATTATGTCGTCAAACCTCACAGAATATTCAGTTAGCCTAAAGTTAAAACAAAGGAGATTTTTAAGATGCTAACATTCTAAAGTCAGTAGAATTTATTTTAGAAACGATGGTTGTTGCAGTGTTGATTTAAACTTTTGTCCAAAGAGCGCTGGCTGCTACTGCTATTATTATTAATTGTTGTATGTTACGCCGTAATGCTGAAGCAAGTTCACTGACAATGGCAATAAACCCCTTTCTTTTTCATTCTAATTCTGTCATGTTAAAGGAAGGGGGAGAAACCTAACTCCCTTGAGGCCTGGAAACTGGGTAGCATTAAAGATATAAATCCAGTCAGATTTTAAGCCTGTCTCCATCTCTTATTGTCTCTCTTATGTGTTCGATCCCACATATATTTAAGCTTGTACAGCTTCCATTGGCGTCCTTGTAATGCATGGCGATGGGATACAGGGGATTACAGGTCCTTATAGCCTGTGTGCTCAGCCAGTCTCTTTTCAGTTTGCGGTTTGTTCAGCGTTTTGTTCAGCCAATATAGACTCAACCATATGGACAATAAAGTGCGTGTCCATGTGGTCAATTCTACTTGCTATATTTCATCTTGTACCATGTGACTGTGCCAGCCCACCCATGTAACTAAAGTTTAAAACAGTCCTCTCAAGTTCGCCTTGTTGAAGGAACTTTAATGAAGGAAATAATGTATTCCTCTGTGGGTGAAACAATCAGAACAAACGGTAAGATTCCTTTCTCCATCTAACTCTAAGCCAAAGTTTTAAGTGTGGATTCAACCAATACAACGTCATTGTAAAACAAACTAAATGTCTCATTGCAATACTACTAGTAATGCTAGTTTGTTAAAAGGCAGTGGAAACTGCCCAAAGTACAAAACGATACTTACCTACAAAACAATAAAAGGGGGCTTTCTTTTTATAATCCACCTGCTGTAAATGTTACAGAGAAACTTCTTACTTATCCTGGTGCTATGACACAAATAATACAGAATGGGGAACATTCCGTGATCATTTCATAGAAATGAAACTGACTACCGTACTTTTAAGCCGCTACTTTTTTCCAGCACTTTGAACCCTGTGGCCGATACAACGGCGCGTCTAATTTATAGATTTTACTGGCAAACGGCCACCGGGAGGCACTCTAGCAGGAAGCAGAAGCGTTTGACACACTGTAGAAGAAGACGTCAGTGGACAGTAGAAGCACTGTCCAGGGAACACGTCGTGTTATCTATATTTTAAGCTTCAAAACGCTGTGTGTTTTATAACAATCAGACTCATATTCACAGAGAAATTAGTCTAATTAGTTCCAGGGCGCAGCAGTGGACCGCGGGCGCGCCACAAGCCCCCCGGTTGTGTACTGTTGTGTACTATATTATGTTAAATATCTCATGTTACAACCTGGGCACCTGCGGTTTATTGACAGGTACATGCAGCTTGTATATGTACAAATTCTATTTTCTTGGAAAATTTTGTGAGCGCTGCTTTTATTCAGGAGCAATGTATAGCCCGGAAAGTACGGTATTACATAGTGCACATTTCTCCTGTTGGCTGAATTGGCTGATGGCCAAACTTTGACCGGTCATATAAAAATTCATATCGGTCGACCTCTTGTGGTTGTGACTTGATTTGAATTCATTGTTCTTAAAATAGACATAATTAGTTAGGAAATGTATTAGAAGAGAGAAAAAGTTGTGTTTACTTTTAGAGTTTCCCCCACAGCAGACCACACCCCCTTTACGACTGTATCTACTGGTTATTTAGGCTAATGCCTGTTGTGCCGACCCCGACTGTAGTGTGCCTCTAGTACACAAACACAGCAGATTCTGTATACGAAGGTCATTGTTTGAGGTTCGATCCTGAGCTCAATACACCCTCCTGGGACATAATGTATACTTAGTGTAATTAGTGTGAATGACAACAAAGGAAACCTCCCCTAATGAGAATGTTCTGTCGCTAGCCATTATTCATTTCAATTGGATTTTAGAAGCAAATCTTAAACACAAGTTAATACTCTAACAGAGGGCTTCTCAAACTTTTTAAGGCACGCCCCCGTGGGAAATAAAAAATGTATCCACGCTCCCCTACAGCCTCCAGAAATGATAAAGTATAATCAAATAAAACAATACAAATTAAAACTATATCATTGCATATTAGCATGAAATAACAGCAATAATTAAAGTTTAAATAAATGCTAAATAGCATTTATTTTCAATGTCATTCACAGTGTCTTTATTTTGGTTTGTGCTTTGAAGATCTACAAATATGAGCCTCTGCGGGTGCTCTCTTCTCCCTCTGTAAAGGAAAGGAAGCGAGTGCTTCTCCTTTCATATGTTTCAGATGTGCTTTAAATCACCAAATGAGCAGTCAGAAGTGGAGCAAGTTTAAAAGTTAGACTCGAAAAGGGGAGGGAGGAGATGAGCCAAAAATGCTACAATTGAATGTTTAAATCAATTCACTAATAAGGGCTTCAGTGCAAATAATTTATTCTTGGAAAAACCCTTCCCCATTGGCTGTCATTGTAAGATACATATTTGCATAGTGAATTACAATAATTGAGTACAAGATAGTGAACCTATTTAAAGAAAGCAGGTCAAGCTGACTAAACATGACTGACTCGTCCCATCTTGAATAATCGCTGCAGCTTTGCTTAATTGAAATTTTGCATAATGTAAGTACAGGACGGAAAGTCTGCAGGCTCCCTAAGGTGAAACCCCGTGGAATCACTCGCGGCGCAGCACAATTTGTTGGAGAATGCATAAATACACAATGTGTGCCAACCAATTTGCCTGACTATAAACGAGTAGAAAAGTACGAATGTTCGGATGGTGAATACCAGCACCTTAATATTCTGAGTTAGATCTTCTTGTAATGTCACTCTACATTACAGTTGGTGTGATAAATGATTCACTTCTTGCAACAAAACTTGATGAACCAAAATGAATATGTGCTTGTAAAAACTCACTTGTCACTTTTTTGCTTGTTTAACCAGATTCCAACAATGGGTTTGACAGTCAATGTGATTGGCTGATCGCTGGCAAGCTTTGTACTGCACATTACAACCTTCTTGCTGTGTCGAGCTAATTATGACTCTTAATAATTTTACAGCCACTCTTGTCTTTATTTTTTTGTGATACATTTTTTTTATTGATGTTTTCAAATTAGAATCATAGGGATGGGGAGGACATTGCAGTACTTAATAATGATAAAAAGAAGATAACATACTTCATTTTATATACAGATCTATGTAAACGCTTACACATAGATATGAATACACCTACATGCATACATACAGATACATGCAGATATAAGTCATTTCAAAGGTCACCCCTGCTCCACCCACCCACCAGCCCCTCCCCATCCCACACCAGACCCTATGGCATTTTGAGAAAGTTGTCTATGTGGGTATGAATTGTGGCAGAAAAAAATGATATGAGACATTATTTAACAGGCACTCTGTTTAGAGAAAATAATTAAAAATGAAAAAGCCTTTATTCAAACATGGCTTTTAGGTTAAAATTTGCAAAAGCCATGTTTACCCGGAAAGGGAACAAGCAGTAGAAAATGGATGAGTAGATGGATGTTTGAATAAAGGCTTTTTAATTATTTTCTCTAAACAGAGTGCCTTGGATTTTTTGTCCGTGGGAATTTTCTACTCATTTAATTTTTTTTTTCTGCCACAATTCATACCCACATAGACAACTTTCTCTTTTCCAATTGAGCACCTGTTTTAATTTGACCCTTTTCTGGACTTTCAGTATCCACGCAGCGCTCCTCATTTATATTTTTTCCTATGGCATTTTACTTAGTTATTAAGAGAGAGAATGCTGTATGGAAGAATTAGCATTAATGTTTTGTGTGTGGAGTGTGGTTCCATCCATCTACAAGTAATCTGCTATCTTATCTTATTCGATTTTCCAAGATGTTCAAATCTAAACTAAAGCTCTCATTGAGAAGCTAGCTTTCCAGAGTGCACGCTTGTCTTTCTTTGTGCAAAAATGTGTTGGTCTAATTAGGCCGTAGTTATTTTATTACTTGGTTTACGGATTTTTAAATAAAATATATTGAACTTTTGACTTAATACCGCTTTTTATATTTCATTTGAAGCCATTTTGCATTGTCGGCGGTACTTTAAAAAAAAAAAAATTATAATAATTTATTTATTTATATTGTAGAACTCAATAATCTAAGTGCGGCGGATCCGTAAACCAAGTAATAAAATAACTAGGCCTTACAAGTAAAGTAAAAGTAGCCCTGTCATGTGAGATTATTTCAGCAACACAAACTATATTTCTTACCCAATTTACCATTTTGTTGTTCCATTTTGTTACCCACAGTTGGAGGTTTCGACCACAGACTTCGCTGGGAACCTGGTGGAGGGGCCGACCATCCTGGTGATCACAGTCATAGACCAGAATGACAATCGGCCCATCTTCAGAGAGACGCGGTACACGGGAGAGGTGCTCGAGGGATCCCCTACAGGTCAGTCGCATGTACTGTACGCAGACACGTGACATCGAACTGGCCGAAGTTGTGTATTATTAAAGAAATGTCAGCGATGCAAGAAAATCTGTTTTGATGTTCTTCTTTTTGATGCAATGACACATTCAGTGCTGTCACTTTTACTGTGGCATCATTTCTTTGTGTTATGGTTGTCATAATCTTTAAACAAGCTTTTTGTTGTTGTCATTTCCACTTCAATTTTCTCATGGGCATTGTCTTTACTTGGCAAGTTAAAGTGACAGTTCTATAAATTTCAGTATTCAAAGAAGCAGAAACATGACAAAAAGCTGTTAAATCAATGGTGATGTGAATGAATAACTTTGATGCCGGGGCCCGCTTTAAACTCGTCTGCACCTCCACCGTCAGACGCTCTCGGTCGTAAATCTTCACGTTCTTGTCACATTTGTCACATCCGAAGTATTGATACTGTTCTTTGAGCCGATGTCACTGATGGATTACAGTATTTTACGTGACAGAGTTGTCAGTTGTCTGGCAAAGCAATAACTACCGTATTTTATTGATGTACACTAATCTATTTTAGGACATGTCTGTGTTCTTTTTGGTGTTTTCTGTGTATCAGAGCCCTTCTTTGCCATAATAGATGATTTCACATGACCTCCTTCTGCAGTGTAAATGACATGCATTGACATTTGACAAGTATGACAAGTGGAGAAGTGTTGCTGGAGTGTTTTATGGGGAAAAAAGTGAAGTTTGCTGCGATTTCTCACATATCCTGCACACATTTGTATTTGCCTATGTATATGAATATGTCATCAACAGCAAGTACCAACAAATCTTAAACAAAGTGATAAAGTTAAGTTAAAAAATGATTAGATGTCTGTATACAGTATATGTAATAGGTCATTAAACACACAGCAAAGAACATTGTGTACATTAGTTGGCTTACATTGTGCTGTCATTGACGTCCTGTGTTGGCGTCCTGTCATATGGGGACACAGTGGTGGTGGTGGTGTTGGTGGTGATGATGGTGATGATGATGAAATGAGCAGAAATCAGTGGTCTCTGCCTGTGCTCTCCTGCTGTTCTCCTGCTGCTGTGCTTCAGCCAGAGTCCTCTAACTGTCCATCCACTTGATCTAGATTGCTCAAAAAGATTTTGTCAGCTCTACAGGTGGCAAATAAAATGTTTTCCTTTTTTTATGATGGCCCACAGTGTCCAAAGTGCAGAAAAAAAGGCAAAAAAGGGCTAAGTGAATGTTGAATGTGTGGTGGAGATAGTGTAATATGTACATTTTGCATTCAAAGTATGTAGCTCTGTGAGAAGAATAAAATGACCAGTATCATTATTTTTTAGTAAGTCCCTTTTGTGATGACTCAATGACCGTCCAACTGAAGCGGACGGCTACTAAAGAAACATTTATTTTCTCCTTTGCAGAGGCAAAACAGGGGCATGCCCTTGTGCTCATGTGCACAGTAAAGACTTTAATTGTGCCTACACAGCATACACAGTTGCGATTATGTTTTTTTCCATCACATTAGTTTTTGCTTTTACAAAATACGATACATGAAAACATTACTACATTCTTACTGCAGTAGGTCTAAATGACCCACATGGCAATTCACAGAGAAGGCTGGGGAAGACATAAGTGCAGACATTTCCCAGAGAGACTATATGTGCTTGTTAAAACTCCCCATTCAACTTGAAGCCCTGAATTGCTGACACAACACTGCAATGGGAAGCAACAGAACGTCATCAATGGTCACATCTAGTGGCCTAACAGGATCACCGAGTGCCAAACATACTGTAGTTGATTCTGTCAGTACAAATCTACAAGGCAGAAATGTTAATGTCGTGTAATATTTCTTCTGGGAAATTACAACCCTTCCAGAAAGGATTAGTGCTTTTTATTTATTCAGATTGCCTTCCAATACTATTTATATGTAAGATTTACTTTGCACCTGTGTGTGTGTGTGTGTGTGTGTGTGTGTGTGTGAGTGTGAGTGTGTGTGTGTGTGTGTGTGTGTAGGTGTATGTATATGTATATGTATGTGTCTCTGTGTGTCTCTGTGTATGTGTGTATGTGTGTATGTGTGTATGTGTGTATGTGTGTGTGTGTATATGTGTGTGTGTGTGTGTGTGTGTATGTGTGTGTGTGTGTGTGTGTGTGTGTGTGAGTGTGAGTGTGTATGTGTGTGTGTGTGTGTGTGTGTGTGAGTGTGAGTGTGTGTGTGTGTGTGTGTGTGTAGGTGTATGTATATGTATATGTATGTGTGTCTGTGTGTCTGTGTATGTGTGTATGTGTGTATGTGTGTATGTGTGTATGTGTGTGTGTGTATATGTGTGTGTGTGTGTGTGTGTGTGTGTATGTGTGTGTGTGTGTGTGTGTGTGTGTATGTGTATGTGTATGTGTATGTGTATGTATGTATGTATGTATGTATGTATGTATGTATGTGTATGTGTAATTTAAAATGGGTCTCCTGGGAGCAAATCAGGACTACCACAGAATCATGGCTAGAAAATCACATTTGAGTCCAGGTCCTGAAGGAACTGGGAAAACACCTGAATCATCAGAGTAGTTCCTGACCAGACAAGTTAACTCTGACTTCTGCCGGCTCAGCACCCATGCATTTTTCAGTGCATTTTACATTACTGAGTTATATAACTGCTAACTAGAGATGGACTTGGATATTGGAACTTTATCCTCTTTGGAAGTGGCTGGTGGGAACATGCAGTTGACAGTTAGTGGAGCACCGAAATGGACATTTTGGGCCGATACCGATGTTATGGGAACATCTTATCTATAATCGATATTAGGCCAATATTTTTTAAATGCTGTTGATGTGTTTTTTAATATATGTTTTATCAAAGAAATATACCAGCTATAAACTATTTTTGTATTCTAAAATGAGGATCAAATCTATTTTAAAATGCTTGGATCCAGTTAGAACACATAAAACCATTCTTTGGGGGGAAAAGGGAAAAGGTTTGAATCTTATGTAGCACTATGGTTAGATATAGATATAGTATAGTAGGTTATAACATGATTATTCATTATTAGAGTAATCAGCCTTCACAGTGTGTCTGATCCCACACTCAGAGCTCTTTTCCCTCTTTAAATCTCTCACACTAAAGTTATTTGGAGTAAACGTGTCTAAACAATCATTTAGGAGGAAAACTTGTCAAATAATGCCTTAAAAACGGGTTGTGAGTGAATTTGTCGCACTTATATTAAATGATAAGTTACGTCGAGTGAAACGAGTGTTTGACGATTGTAACTCTTTCACTTCCGGAGCGTGTTCACTTTCTGCACTACATGTAAACTCAACTGTAAATTTGTGTACATATTAAGCCTATTTTTTGTTTTTTCTTTGTGTCTTTATTCACATTTTATCACACTTTTATCTAATAGCTTATTGTTATTTTTATCCCATAGTAGATTTAAATTGTTTCTCTTTTGACTTATTCATTGTTGATTCTTTTATGTTGCACTGAATCACCAGGACAAGTTCCTATGTTTGTGAATTCTGTTCATTGACAATGGCAATAAACCCATTCTGATTCTGATTCTGATTCTGATTCTGATTCTGACCCTGACCATTGCGGACTGATATCGGGGCTTTTGACTGAAACCAATTTTACTCAATGACGTGAATATCGGCCAATACCAATATCGTGCAGATATATCGGTGCACTTCTATTAACAATGATTGCAGAGGGTCCAATATCCCGCTCGTACTTTTTAATCTAATTTGACATTCTTGTATACACAGAGTTTTAATAGCCATACTCATTCATTCTTGCATGCTGCAGGCTTGAATAAACCCATACATAAAATTAAACAAAGCGATGACGTTTGATTTTTATTTGCAAAATGGAAGGATGTGACAGCTTCTTGGCACTTGCCTTGCCATGGATGCCAGACCTGATTGAGCTTTGAGATAAGATGAAGGATGTAGCTTTGTACACAGTGGTTTTATTGCCTACTTTTGATCTCAATAATGTACACAATAATCTGCTTAGCCGCCACGTCAGCTCCGACTCAATGACCTCGCCACTGATAAATCAATCACTCAAATTACATTTAATATGCCATCTATCTGTGGCCCGACTGGTTCAGACACAAGCACCATGTGTGGGCAAGTCATCTAAATGCACTTGTTTTGTTGTATGAACAACATTTCAGTCTGAATTAAAGCTGGATTCATTGTTATTTTGAAGTGCACTTCAGTCGGTTGCAAACGTCTCTATTACTGTAAATAAACAGAGTTTGGCAGAATGAATTTACATACAGCACATTTACAAGAGTAACTTACTTCTAGAGTACTTCTTGGAGTAGTTTTGTGTCATACTTTTACTCCTTGACTGGTATATTTTAAAGTACAGGTTTTTCCTGCACTGCTCCTTCAGATATGAACTTTGTGTTGTCTTTGCTTTAAACATGCCACATTTTGTGCCTTATTTAATTTTTTGTCCTTCCAATTCCACATTATAATGGTGGGTGTGATGGAGAGTGAGTTTCAATTTGTTCTTTACTGTCAATTTTTGTACAATTTTTGATTTAAGGTGTTTTGGTTACCTGATTATGAAATTATCAGCTGGTTTTATAATAAACAGGTTTTTGATTTAGTCGGTTACATTAGTAAGGCCTTGAAGAGGAGACCACAAGTGCTATGCAGCCGTCTATGAAACTGTCTAAAGTGTCTTGCAAGCCCAACACTTAAGGCCTTTTATTTTAATGTATTACCAAATTGAATTACCTAAAAACAGTAACCTGGTTCACACCAGATCTGTGTCACACTCTGAATTGAGTTTTTCACAGTAATCAATTTGGGAAGTCTCTTGTCGAAAGCCAGAGGGACGTTAGAAAAATACTTCCCTCTGATTGGTCGAAGCGCCATTTTGTGTACGTTTTTGAAAAACAAAATAGTCCTAAAATAGGCCGAAGTACAACCGTTGGGCCATGTTTATTTTGGTTCAATTGATTTGACTTCCACCCAAACCACAATGCTGCTCTGTGATTGGGTCCAGTCCCGCCTGAGGGCCCTTAATGCCATGTGATTGGCCCGTTAAACCACTGGTATAGACTACAAACGATTCAGCGAGAGCCTAACAAGATTTTGTGAACGAAAAAAAATCACGAGAATTAATCTTGCTTGAAAGGTTCTAAGTATACGTATCTGTACTGCTAATGCTGATAAACTGTTAAGCAGAAAGACTGGTCTGATCTGCTCCTGATGGGACTGTGTCCTGCTCTCAGCGCCCACTGTTCCTCTCTTCTCCTCTCTTCTCTCTTCTCCTCTCTTCTCTCTTTTCCTCTCTTCTCTCTTTTCCTCTCTTCTCCTCTTTCAGGACAATCCCAGCTATGGGAAGCAGGTTACGGTCCTTCTTCTATTAATATTTCCAGGCAAATATTGTGGATCCATGTTTAAAAACTTGTGTGTTGCCGCTGAACCATCGCAATTGTCCACGCAATACTCACCTATTAATTAAGACTCTCGGATTAAGAATATAGCAGGTCATATTTCCATGGTTCCTGGGTTGTTTTACATGAAGTAAAAAGTAAAAAAAAACATTTCTATCTTCTCTGATGTGAGCTTTTGCTCCATATTTCCCCTCTCACATGGCTCATCAGAAGCGCTCTGTGCGAGGGAGGAAAAGACGCCGCCTCAGACAACTATTTTTTTTTTCAAACAATGTGTAGTTTTTTCTATCAAAATAACTTAAATGGCATTCTGTTAAATGGTTTTCAATACTTATTTCATGAATCAATAATTGCATGAGATTGTTTGTCTTCCATCATTCCATCAAAAGCTACAGTTTGGCCACAGCAGCTCCTTTGAGAAAGCCTGCCATAGACAAAGGCGACTTCTCACTGTGTACTTACTTATTATAGAATGACTTCAGCTTGGCCAATACTCGTGTCTGACTCTGGACTCTCAAACTGAATATGTGAATATAAGCAATTGTTTATAATCAATTTCAAAGACTTTAATTTCCTTTACTTCTGGGTTTGCAGTTGAATTAAAAGCTACCCACAAAAGTTTAAAAGTATTTAGACCTTCTTATGCTACCCAACAACACCAGAAGAGAAACTATTTTTACAGAGGAAAAGGAAGCAAAGTGATAATTGCTACAGAGATCATTACAGACCTGATTAGACCTGATGCTACACCTAGACAACAAAGACATAAAGACAATTTATGGAGTTAATCATTAGTATTGTCGAAATGGGGAATGTTGTGTATTTTAAAATTTAGATTCAGTAAGAATATCATCTACCGATATTCTGTTTTGAAGGGGAACATTGACCTCTTACCATCCAAGAGCGTCAGAAAATGACAAAAAAGTTCCAAGAACGTCAGAAATGACTGGACTCTTTGTGAAGCTGAGACTCTGGTGTCTGATTCACTCTGATTATAAGTAGTAATAATCAGAATGATTTTTGAAATCAGATTTTCCTTTATGCAGAGCATAGAGGAAAATCAGATTTCAAATCCTGCCTAGAGTAAAGCTGATGTATGGAAGGATAGTCTGTTTGACAAAAAAAAAAGATTTAGGGACTTGCAATAATGTAAAAAATGAATCAAAACTTTAGTAATGTGATTCAAAGTCTATACGGCTGAATGCCTTGGTTTTTTATACTTTTTATGTGTGTAACTCTGCTTTTCTTTGTGTCTTTTAATTGCCTCTCGAGAAGAAATCAAGTGATTGAATTTAAATGTCTCCTCATGTGTACTTGTAGCGTTTAGACACAGACTGTACGATTAGCCCTGAACAGTGTTGTCACAGGTATGTTAACAGAACCTGTCGAAGGGCACAGTATTCTTTCTGTTCAGACTGACACGCAGCCTCTGGCCTTCTTATTCATCATGGATTTATCTCTTTAATTTTCTCAGCTTGATGTTATAGAGAAAATATTATTTTCTCTGCACATAATTGAGCCTTTTCAATCGGCTCAATCATGCGTTCCATAATTTCTCATATGTCCTTTGACGACACATATTGACTTAATTCTTCAGTAGCGCATCAATCAATTAAAGATTATGCAGGGACAAGATGTGCATTTTACAAAGTATTGACTGAGAACGTTTAGTGCTGCTGGATAATAGCACCTGTGTTCATATACAATAAAATAACAAGATTGTGCACTAAACTATCTTTGTTTTATGTCTGATATATTCCCACATGTTCCCTCTGCTGTTGGCCTCAGGAACAGTTCATAATGCCACTTTAAATGTCTTATTTAATGTCAATGCACATTATTGTGAGCATCATTTTGGAAAAAGTTGATTTCATGCCATGTGCCAAACATGTTTGGCTTTGTTAGACAAGATATTGTAGTTTGAAATGGGGATGAGCGAGAAGGGAGGACATACACCAAACTGTTAAAGCCAGAACTCTAAACTCACGATGCTGCAGCCGCCTTGGCATATGTGCCGCCTTAACCACTCAGGCACTGTGCAGCAGGTTGCAGTGTTTTTAAAAACAAGTGATGTGGTTATTTATACTATGCATGTTTGCGCTCATTCGGCCTGTCTCCCACACGCTAAATTGGGTTTGACACATTCAGCAGTGTTTTTTATCACATGTCTTTTTGGAGCCGTGACAACAGTGGATTCCTATGGAGTGTTAGATTCTTTATGTCAAGATGAAATGTATGGGATAAAATGGACGCTTCTCCACTGCCATGTTTGGATTTATGTTTATCTGTTATCTGCCAGCCGCCCGCAGATAAGATAAATGTAGAATGTAGGTGATATATTCAGTATAATTGGACATGATGTGGTGTAAATGGAGATATTACTCATAGGCGTTTCTGTTTGTGTTCAGACTAATTTGTTTTTATATCAGGAGTAATTAAGAGCCAGGCTCCCGCTGTGGAGGCAGAAGGGGATGGATGTGGTCTGCTGATCGGCTCTGCTCTCTGCTCTCTGCTCTCTGCTCTCTCTCTCACACAAACACACTCAGGATTCTTTCAAAACAAAATAGAGCAATGTGACTGAAATAATGTATTAGGATAAATGTAAAGGCAATGCAAATCTATTTTGTAAACCTATGATGATTCAGATTTTAAAAGTCAACAGTTGTCTTCAGTTCCTGCAATGTCGGCCCAAACAACAAAAACTAGTACTTTTTACTGAGAAATTGGGAAAATTCAGGCATATTGATGTTATACCAACCTAATATTACTGTTCTAGGTCTAATTAAAGGTGTGGAGGCTCATCGCAATTACATCAAATGCAAAATTTCGAATGATTCACTTTTTCATTCAATAAATTCGACATTGTCAAGTTGTTTGTGGCCCTCTGCCCCGTTTAAGTTTCAAAATGCGGCCCTTGGTGAAAACAGTTTGGACACCCCTGCTTTACATTGACCCTTGCACCTGTACTACTTCACCATTTTACACAAATAGCTCTAAAAATGTTTCCATGCTGTTCTAGTACTGTGCTTCCCTTCGAGAGCTGCAGTTTCTGAGATGTTCTGAGATCGAACTCAATCGTCTATGTTCACATGGCACTCAACAAACCCATTCAAATAATATGTTTGCTTCTAAAACATCAACTGTAATGACATTTTTTATTGCTATATCCTTTCTATTAATGCATTGTCTTAAAATAAAAATAAAAAACAGATTTATTTCATTTTCCAACAGTTTGAGTTGGTCCCAACTTAGTCCCAAAGTAACTAACACATTTAAAACGTCACAATTATTCATCCAAAGACGTTTATAAGCTCTTTTCACAACTTTCAGAGCCAGAGCAGAGATTTGCTGTCACATTAATAGATACTGACCAGCATGCTAACAGCACCGTTCCTGGTTCTCGGACGATGTAATGCTTTACAATTAGATGCAGACAGCACACAGCAGTTTCATTTTGACCCTAAGTGCTGCTTGTGCAATATAGCTGTACTGGTGTGACTGTGCGCCAGCAGTTTCAGTCAGACAGTGAAGGGAAACCACCAAAGAGCCTATTTCTGAACAGTAATGATTCAAGTAAGAGATTTCACAAAACTGGCAGGTAATTTGTTGCGTGATGGTGGTTTTGTGTCCCAATGTGGCTATACCAGTGTCCCTACATTCCTCTTTGATCTCGTGAGAACACTGTGTCCAACAGCCCTCCTGGTGACCCGCCATCCCACAATGCCTCATTATCAGCCTGTCACACCGAGAAAGTACCAGCAAATTAAAGTGCAAGGTATCTTCTGAGGACGCTTCCCAATTAACCATGGAGCGTTTCTGAGTTGGGAATAAATTAACTGCTGTATTTCATCATTTCTTTTCTTATACCCATAAGGGGCTGTGGGCAGTAATAGGCTCACCTGGTTAACATTTGATTGGTTAATTAGTTGGATGATTCCTTTCCACTTGGACAGGTTGGATGAGATCTGGAATGAATGCTGCAGGATGCAATTGTTACATTTAGAAATTAAAATAACAGTGATGAATAATAAGTGAAAGCAAGTCGTTTTAGCTTTAGGATATTTTACTCACCACTGTCACTGTCAAAATTAATTAAAAGTGTGGTCAATTCCCCTCTAACTATGATGCAATATCTCAAAAACTGGATTACATGGCATTATTCTTTCTTCCCCAAGATCAACATTTTATTTTATAGACATATTGCTGTCACATACCTAGTTGTTTCATTATTCTAACAAAAGGAAATGTGATTGAAGCAGCAATGGAAAATCTGAAAGACTGATATGGGTCACAATAAGAGGAGATACTGGCCCTGTCAATATAACGAAAGTATGTTCATTGTCAAATGAAAATTGCAGTAGAATGTAAGTTAAAGTTCCCATATATTAGGCCAATGACATCTGAGAGCTTTATTTCTCTCCGGCACATAAATAGGCAGCTGGTAAATATTGCATTGTCTCCAGGCCAAAATAGCACACCACCCACAACGAGACACTGCACTCATTTATATGCATCTGTTCTTCTTTCACCAGTGAGGGATCATTGATTTTCCTGAGCCTTCTTAACTGAGCTATCTTCTTCAGAATTACCATTGGGAGCGATATGCATTACACCACCGAGAACCAAAAAATAGCTTTCTAAATGGGCTTTATTTTCAATAGTGATTTGATCTGAATATGTGTGAATGGGGTATTATTTGAATACATTTGGGGGGTAAATTATTTTGCTCCATCACAGGCTTTATGTGCTTCATTTCAGAGCTAAATGGCACCAACATCCATCTCTTTTCTTGCAACTACAGCCATTCTGCCTCACTTCTTGCATGAACGAGAGTGCTATGTAGATGAAACTGTATTCCTAATTTCTGAAAAATGACGATAGAAAGTCTTGAATATGCGGCTGTCTCGAGCTGTTAGGAATGCTGCGTGTCTGAGGTGCCACAATGGCTCCCCTGGTGACTGCTTCATGACTCGAGTGCTGCTATTCTATTAAAGAGCTTCTGTTCTCCTTTGCTCTGATACTCAGTCCCATATCAACTGAGGCTTGATTATCTGGCCTTCTCTTTGGCTGGCCACGGACAATTTTCTCTCATTCAGACACTATCAAAATCTTGAGAGAAGAACCAGACAGAGGAAATACGTCACCTCTACCATCCCAAAACCCCTTCCTGTTACCACTTATTCATCTATGTCTTCCAATGTACACGATCTTTCTTAATAAGATGACATACGTTACACTGAGGGCAGAAACCTGTTTAACATGACTTCATTCATTTAGGTATCCATTGTGATTGATGGTAATTTGCACATATACAGCCTGTAGCACAAAGACATTTCAGAGAAATACAGATTTCCCAACTTGTCTTAAAATAGAACCTCTCAGTAGCTTTATTTATTGTCATTAAATAACAAAGTCTATTAATTTACTGAAGCTATCAAATTGGAACACTAACATGATTCTTACCAAGGTCAAGCCTTCCCTATTACATGAAATAAATTCAATTTCATGTGGAAAGTTTTTCTGCATATTTTAAGTGGTAGTGTATTTTTTTTTTTTTAATTATTGCTAGATTGTCACAGTTCATTTTCAAAATCACAAACAAAAATATGTTTTTCTTTTGGAGATTGATTCATTGATTTGGCAGCAGTAATCCTAAAATAATCTTATTGACAAATAGATTTATGCTCCATTTATCCAGTCTGTCACTTCCCAGTCTGTGTTTTACACTATCGCTCTCCTCAGATCAGTTGATCCGGCTCTTCTGGTGGTTTCTCAGTCCAAGATAAAACTTAGAGGAGATAGAGCGTCGTCGGTCCAAGATTGTGAGTTTCCCCGAGCACATTAGGCACGCTGATTCTTTTTACAACACATTTGTTTTCTTTGGCTTTTGAACCAGTTTGGGGCGGTTTTCACAGTTTCAATAATTGCATTTCTTAATATTGCCTGTTTTCTTGACTTTAGATATCATTGGAAAACATATTTTCTGTGGGCAATAATTACCATCTCATTGGCATTATTACTCCATCCTTGAACTAAACTTCTCTTACTCTCCGCTGCCAGTTGAAGGTCCACCCACAGTCTCTGGCCTCTTGCTCTGAGGTGCAGCAGATTAGCTGAAGGCAACAAACTCTTTGATTGAGTATTGATCCGGGTTTGTCAGACAAGAGAAGATGACAAAGTTCACACATGAGAGCGGCGCTAGCTCCAGCTGTGCATTTGGTGCTCTAATCAGGTGTGTGGGCCGAGGACAGACATGTCTGTCAGTCTGCAGCACAGAGCTGTCATCTCTGTGGTCAGCTCGCCTCACCTCTGCTGTCCAAATACAGTCAACACCACTAATAGAATTGTCAAACCTGCCATATCATAGCACTAGCTGTACATCATCTTAAGTGGAATATGGGTCATGTGTGGTGTGGTTCCATGCATAAAGCAGTTTATTCTAAGCCTGGAAAGTCTTAACTTCATTGCAATAGGTGTATAAATGTTCCAACTCCCCATGTGATTGCTGATGTGGTCATCTCTGACGAAAAGGGGAGCAGCCAAATAAAAAGAAAATAAATTAAAGAATAGCAGACAAAGATCCGGTTATTTTGCATTTGATGGAAGCTAAATATCTGAACAAAGGTTGTAGAAACAGTGAACTCTGCCGACTTCCATCTCTGCAGCACCTGAGCGTGTCCAGGACTCGAGGACGAGCAGGTCGGATCTCAGCTGAGCCTTCTCACTATTGTCTGACCAATTGTACATTTTGTGTAAATACTCCATCCAAGTCAATGTTTCTTTTCTTAGTAAACTCTTAAAGGTGGTATGGACGATTTTTTTCAGCAAATTTTTTATCATATTTCCTCGTGGCGTGGATAAATCATTAGTCCTGCCACGTATCAATCATAAAACGCACCTACCGCTCACCTGCAGCCATGTGTGGTTCGTGCCCACGTTTCCGCGTGCCTAAGCGCATGGATCTATCATAATATAGTTCCCTCAGTGTACGGGGCAAAATGAAGACGGAGAAAGACAGTTCGAGCTGACGCAGAAGTGGACAGAAATCTACGGGAGACAAGCGATGTGATGCGCTCCGTTGCGTTGAATATCCTGCTTCCGAAGAGTGCACACGCTTTTTTGCTCGCTCCGCTTGCTATCGCTGCTTTCCTTATTTATTTTGCTTTTTAATCAGTTTTTGTCTTCCAAACATTTTTGCTTTAGACTTTTTCAAGTAAACCAAGGATTTTAAGAACATTTTTCCAGTTTTAACGACATATCTGACACCAGCGACATGTCCGGGAGAAGAAGGGAGAAAGACTGTGAACGCTGTCGGAAATATCAACAAGAAATTAATGAGCTGAAAACACGGATATTTGTTTTGGAATCTGAAAAAGTTCTTCACGATACCATTCCTGTGTCAACCGATGGTAAGAAGAGCATACTTTTTACAAGAAAAACTGCTACTTTCAACCTAAACCGCAGTGACTCTGTGTCGTTTCCAAAACTGTCTAAAAACCAGAAAGACCAGGCTGTTTCTTGGAACAAACTTGGAGCAAAGCCTAAACGATACAAAGATAACGTGAAGTCACCTAAAATACAGCTCACCAACAGATTTTTACCACTTTCAGAGATGGAATTAAATGAAAAAAGGAAAGATGACGTGGCCAAAATACAGCGAGGAGGATCTGTGCCAGGAGCCAAGGTCACGCAGATTGTTTTAGTTGGGGACGGCGCGATAAGTCACGTGACGCATGAAAAGATAAACACACATTCTTTTCCAAGCGCCACTGTTTCTGAGATAACGTCACTCCTTCCAAATATTATGGCTAAGCATGGAGGAGCTAAACAGCTGATTATGCACGTGGGTGCAGTGGACATGCGGCGGGAACAGACTGAAGTTTTGAAAAAATACTTCTTGAAGTTATTCGACGTGCTTGATAAAATGGAAATCAAAACATGCATAAGTGGACCTCTTCCAAACATCAACAGGAGGATAAACAAGTTCAGCCGGCTTCTTCAGCTGAACACATGGCTGTCCAAAGAGTGTACCCCTAGAGGACTACACTACATTGAGAACTTCTATCTATTCTGGAAACGAGAGGACCTGTTTAAGAGAAATGGCCCCCACCTATGCAGAGGTGGAGTGAGGGTGCTGACAGAGAACCTGCTCCACGCTCTGAGGCATTGGACTGGGCCTGGACAGGGTCCTGAGCAGATAGTTAGAGAAGAGAGGAATGAGAGAAGAATTCCTGCTCCATCAGCCAGAGACCGAGCCAATGTTTCAACATCAAAAGCACCACAACCTCAGCCTCCACCAAAGGATTCATCAGCAGCTGCTCCACCACCACCAGCAAAGGATTCAGCTCCAGCTGCTCCACATTCACCTCCACCGCCTCCAGCAAAGGAACAATCTTCAAAGGCCTTGGACCCATCTGTGACAAGCCCAACAACATCCCTGTCATCGCCCCTGCCTTCACACCAGCCCTGGGTTCCCCCTGCAACATCTACTCCCACTAAAGATTCATCATTCTCCTTCTCATCTTCACTCTCACCCATGGGCCTTCCCAGCCATTTTGAAAGTCTGATCAAATCAGGCATTAAGATGGCTCCACTCACGCCCAATATAGCAAGGGCTATGTCAATACGTATCAACTCTTCCCTGCACAAGCCGACTACACCAACAAAAGCCCCACCACCCATCCCCCCTCGCCTCTCACCTGGTCCCAAACTCTCCTTGGCTACAAAAGCCCCACCACCCATCCAACCTCGCCTTTCACCTGGTATCTCCCATAGCTAGGATGCACTGGGTCTCAGCGTTGCCGGGACTTATTGTCACATTAAAAATCAAACCAACCCGGGGCCCTATGTAAAAAGAGCCCCCCCTAGTGCTATTTCTGTAGTCACATCATCACACAGATGGAAAAACAAAATGCGAGCCAGGCCCAATCTGAGAAATGTGATTCGTATTCCCTGTGAAAAGATAAAGCCCAGTCCCACTGAAACTAGTCTGAAACTTGCTGTGCTAAATGTCAGATCCTTATGTAACAAATCTCTCTTAACTAATAATTTTATTTCTTCTTATAATCTTGATTTTATGTTTTTAACTGAAACATGGCTTGACAAAAACACAGGAAATGTAGTTCTGATAGAATCTGCTCCACCCAACTTTAAGTTTGAATCTGAAACACGAGAAAACAAAAAAGGGGGTGGAGTCTGTGCTCTCTTTAGAGATGAAATAATTACCCGCAGGTTGTCTTTTGGGGTGTTTTCATCATTTGAGTATGTGTCCTTTAAATTGGAGCTAAAACGGTCTCCATCCATTCTCTTCATTGTTTTATACAAGCCTCCCCAGCACTGCCAAAGTTTTATTGATGATTTTACTGAGATGCTTTCAGTCATATGCACAGACTTTGATGGTTTGGTCATTACAGGTGATTTCAATGTGCATGTTGATAATATTTGTGACAGAAACGCTAAAGAGCTTGATGCTGTCCTTGAAACCTTCAGTCTTACTCAGCATGTGAGAGGCCCCACCAACAGCAAAGGACACACTCTAGATCTCATAATTACAAAGGGGGTAAATATTTCAAATGTTAATGTGATCGATGTTGCTCTGTCTGATCATTTCTGTGTCTTCTTTGACCTGTCTGTTTCTCCCAAACCTCCGGTTGGTCCTGCAGTTCTTCAGAGGAGACACATAAGTGATGGCACAGGTGCACTGTTTATGGAAATGATAAACTTTGAAAATGTCTCATGTTCTAATGTAAATGATTTGTTGAACTCTGTTACATCTAGGGTTTTGAATGTTCTGGACACCATCGCCCCTATAAAGGCTAAAATGGTTAAAAATAAGCAGAAGGCGCCGTGGAGAAATGACGATTCGGTCAGGGCACAGAAAAGGGAGTGCCGCAGGGCCGAACGGAAATGGCGCAAGTCAAAGCTCCAGGTTCAAAAAGAGATTTACAAAGAAAAGCTGAACATGTACAACCTAATCTTATGTAGAACTAGGGAAAGATATTTTTCTGAAATAATTGGAAGCTGCAGTA
The DNA here is from genome assembly GCF_026437365.1 of Eucyclogobius newberryi. Taxonomy (NCBI): domain Eukaryota; kingdom Metazoa; phylum Chordata; class Actinopteri; order Gobiiformes; family Gobiidae; genus Eucyclogobius; species Eucyclogobius newberryi. The sequence continues at coordinate 10,040,655 of NW_027316389.1, forward strand.
ACAACTTGCGTGTCCTGTTTGCCACAGTAACAGATTAACAAACCCTCCAGCTCAGCTGCCGTTAGAACTCATTTCCACATCCAAGTGTAATGAGTTTGCATTATTCTTTAATGACAAAGTTCAGGGCATTAAAAATGCTATAAATCCCACAATGCAAAAAATTACCCTAAAACCACCAAGACACTTAGAGCTAACTCACTTTGCACCAGTAACTGACAAAACTGTCCATGAGATCATCACCAGTCTGAGTTCATCTACATGCTGCCTTGATGTGTTACCCACCAGATTTCTAAAGTCTGTGCTGAACAGTTTGTTAGCACCATTCACTCACATAGTTAACATGTCGCTTCAATCTGGAACATTCCCAATGTCTTTGAAAACTGCGGTCATAAAGCCTCTCCTAAAGAAGAGCAGTCTTGATGCCGCAGTACTGAGTCATTACCGGCCCATCTCTAATCTGCCATTCTGGGGCAAAGTCCTTGAAAAGGTTGTTTACCAACAGCTCACAGATTTCCTCTTAATAAACAACTCATTTGATGTTTTTCAGTCAGGTTTTAGACCTCATCACAGCACTGAGACTGCTCTTGTCAAGGTGATAAATGACATCCGCCTGAACACTGACACGGGCAAAGCCTCAGTCTTAATTCTGTTAGATCTGAGTGCTGCTTTTGACACTGTCGATCATGGGATCCTCTTACAGAGACTAGAGGACTGGGTGGGCATCACTGGCACTGCCCTAAACTGGTTAAGGTCCTATCTGGAAGACAGGAAGTACTTTGTTGAAATTGGTAGCTGTGTCTCAGACCACATGACCCTGACCTGTGGAGTGCCCCAAGGGTCAGTCCTGGGTCCCCTTCTGTTCAACCTCTACATGCTGCCGTTAGGTCAGTTGATACGCAGTGAAAATGTGTCCTATCACAATTATGCAGACGACACTCAGATCTATGTTTCACTATCGGCAGGTGACTATGGACCAGTAGATTCACTCTGTCACTGCATCCAACAGATCAGTTTGTGGATGCAAAACAACTTTCTCCAGCTGAACTCAGACAAGACTGAAATAATCGTTTTTGGCCCACAGAAACAAAGAGAAAGTGTTAGCGGTCACCTCCAGAGTCTCGCTCTAAAACCTACAAACCAAGTTAGAAATCTGGGGGTAATAATGGACTCAGACTTGAACTTTAATAGCCACGTCAAATCAATAACATCAGCAGCTTTTTACCATCTAAAAAACATTGTCAAAATCAAAAATATAGTGTCAAAACCAGATTTAGAGAGACTTATCCATGCGTTTGTCTCCAGTAGATTAGACTACTGTAACGGCCTGCTCACTGGCCTCTCCAAACGAGCTGTAAAACAACTGCAGTACATCCAGAACACTGCTGCTCGGGTCCTGACTAGAACCAGGAAGTATGAGCACATTAGTCCTGTTCTCAGGTCTCTGCACTGGCTCCCTGTGGCTCAGAGAATAGACTTTAAAGCAGCTCTGCTTGTGTACAAGTCTCTCCATGGCCTAGCACCAAAGTACATCTTGGATATGTTAGTGCCATATGAACCATCTCGGACTCTGAGGACCTCAGGGACCGGCCTCCTGCTGGTGCCCAGAGTCAGGACAAAACATGGGGAATCTGTGTTTCAGTTTTATGCAGCTAAAATCTGGAACAGTCTTCCTGAAGATGTGAGACAGGCTTCTACTCTGACAATGTTCAAATCTAAGCTAAAAACAGTTTTGTTTAGCTGCGCATATGACTAAAACAATTTTTTCTTTGCACTCTTCTCTTTTGTTTGTGATTTTATTAGTTTAGAAAATCAGTTGGATTGATAATTTTTAATTTAGTTAATTTTATTGTATTTCTGTTTCTGTAATTTCTTTGTGATTTGAATGCATTTTTCCTGCTGTGTGAAGCACTTTGAATTGCCTTGTGTATGAAATGTGCTCTACAAATAAACTTGCCTTGCCTTGCCTTGCCTAAACAAACGCACGTGTGTGTTGTATCGGTTGTTGTGGAAAAAATATAATCTGGGCCTTTACGTTTTAACTTTCAATCCTATTTCTAATCAGATTTAGTTCTAACAGCCTGACAACCCCCTTTGGCCTGGAAATTTACATGTCCGGACCTCCTGGAGTGGTTAGGAAGTCCCACGTTATGTTTCACACTAGGCAAGACATGTGAATTGAATTAATGCAAATGTTATGTACTGTCTCCTTCCTGAAACCACTGTTTCTTTGATGTCCCATTTGCTCCTTCTGTGTGTGTGTGGTCATGTGACCATCTGTGATTTAAGGCAGGGGACAGACGTGGGACGGAAGGATTGGGGAGACACACATTTTGCGAAGCAGGCAAGAGACAGACACGTGGACTCTGCCTTCTATGAGAATGGCCGAGTCCACACGAGTTTCTTTCTGATTCAGCCACAAGATTAAACAGTTTACTTTTGAAACGAGACAACTTGCTTCTTTGTCTTAACTAGAGATTTTTGCCACCACACGGTCCACACGGGGGAGTGCGCATGCGCATTTCCACCTGCGTTCTCAAATCGCCGAAAAATCGTCCATACCGCCTTGAATTTAATACATGACTGCTATAATTATTGTATTTACTGCTGTATGTTGCACCTTACCTCACAACTCACTGCCATTAAACAACCGCAGTCGGCTGTTTTGCGCTCTAAAGTGTGTGGGTTGAGGAGAGACTTGTCCATCAGTCTGCGGTACCAGCGGGGTGTCATCTTTGTGGTCAGCTCGCTGCACCACTCTTTGTCTAAAGTAAACCACACTAATAGAATTGTCAAACCCCACGCAACACACCATCTGCTGTACATCACCTTAACGCAACGGAATTTAGGCTTGTGTCATTTTAGCAGTGAGTAATAAAAGCATGGACAAGGATCGATACGAGTCGGCCTGTGATGGAGACAAGTGTGCGAGCCGGCGGCAGCTACTTGTTAGCGCCGTGACACTGTATTGATAAGTGACGCGGAGAGTGATGGCCAGACGGATTTGGGTGCGTTTTGTTTTCTTCTCTTCATTTATTCCTATTTTCTTGTTGACAGGTTGAAAAATGGTGGAGCCCAAACTGAAATAAAACATATAGAGCTTGATAAAAATAGAACGCTGTCAGAGTCATATTTCCCAGAAGCTTTATAAGAATTGCTTTTTCTGCATTCATTTATCACAAAAAGCAATGGTATTGTTTAGGCCCCAAGAGGCAATGCTGGCGCTGTATTTATGTTGCAGACTCTCAACGCCGGCTCTCCTAATTGCGTTCATGAATGTCGTCTTGCTGTAGAGCCGGCTGGGTAATTTTGGCATCAGAATTGATTCTCGGATGATTTAGTTCCTAATTGGTTGAAACCGTTTCTCCAGAGCACACAGCATATTTTATTCATAATTATTGACAGGTATGGATCACAGTCGAGAGCACCTGTCTTGGATAATGCATCAGCAACGTGCAACAGGTATTGTTGTTATTATGTATAAATAAAGGCTTCATTTGATCTCTTGACTAACGCTACAGTGATAATGGTTATTTTACACGCCGTCGTATTGAGTTGATTGTTGAGTGGTTTGCAAACGCCTGTGTGGTTCTATATTTAGAGACGTATGATTAGGCTGTGGGTAAATGCTCAAACTAGTCACTTAGTCACAAAAAGTTCTAACAAAACCAGAAAAAACTGTAGATTTTGATATCTACCCCAAAATAATCTCGGAAGCAAAACAATGATTATTATTTTTATTTTTTTTAAACTGAACTCAACAACTTAATTTCCTGTCTTTCAAGTTCTCAGAGCATGTCACAAAGGTAGTTACAACTTTTGACCCTGATCTTAATTTTCACAAGTATATTTTAAAATGAGTAAAACTGTCTTTATCCACCTACACAACATTTCTAAGATTCAAGAAATGAACTTTGAAGATTTCAGAAGATTTACAAGACACACTGCCCAATTAATAATATGTATTTAATTGTTTATTGATCTTTATTTAACCAGGAATGTCCCACTGACATTTAGAATCTGGGGAGCCTATTGTATATGTTTTTTTTTTTTTTTTTTTTTTTTACATTTGTGCAGCGCTTTACAAAATACATAGTACTCTGTTAAAGTGTTTTTTTGTTTTACTATATGCATGCTTTTTACACAGTATTATATGGTGGATATATTGTAATTATAGTTTATTGAACGCTAAGCTATTATATTTTGTACCAGACTAATGACAATGTTTATTACAAAGTCAAAAATACATTACACACAAAGGCATAAAAAATGCAGCAGAAACAATGTACCCTTCATGATACAATGATGAAATCGGATCCTCTTTCTATGATTCGAATCAAAATCACAATTGGAACGGCAAATCGCAAAGGCAATCATAATTTCCTCCACAAAAAAACAAAATGTTCCATATTATTCTACAAAAAACTGCAAAAACCCTTTAAAGTAGATCCGTGCGAACATGAAAGACATAAACTAAAACTGAAATACACAGCTGGTCAGTTCTTCATTTTATTATTTTCATTTCTCCTGGACACATTTAACTGATGATCTTTTCCCTTTACACTCCCTCTCTCTTTGTCCTAAGATTAGCTTTGCTTTCATTACAAAATTACAAGCATTTTTTTTTTTTTTTTTACTGTCCAGTCCTTGCATTATTGTTCTTTGATACATCCCATCGCCTTCTTTGGCACGTTTGCATCTGCATCCTCCTCCGCTTGGCTCCGCCTCCTGAGCACCAGCACTAGATTGCAGCGTGTTGGCTCATTTACTTTCATCTCCACCATGAGGAACAATGACCTCGAACCTGAAATGAAATTACCCTAATGACAACACTTTAGATTAGGTCATTGGCGCTAATGTCGCACTGTTTCCCTCTTAATGAATAACCCACTGCCCCACTCTCCTCTTCGGGAGTCTGCAGCTACACTTTATAATTCTGTTGCAGTGACAGCATGTAAAGTGTGATGGCACTTGGGTAGGAAAGGTTGGACTCTTTTTTGATGGAGCCAGAGATTCACACGGATTCGCTTAATATATTTCTGAGTGACATTTTATCTTGGGAATCTGGTTGATCTTAATGAGATTTCTGTCCTCCAGTCGGTGTGTGTGTGTGTTTGTGTGTGTGTGTGTGTGTGTGTGTGTGTGTGCGTGCGTGCGTGTGCGTGTGTGTGTGTAACATGCATGTCTTTGGTGACTGCTGCTAAGTAGAAAAAGTGCTCTGATCAAATAATTTGTTTCTGACAGTGACGGCTTATGGCACAGAAGAGGCGGACCCCACTGACCTTGCACTGCTGACTGGACTAAAGAGGCTTATGACACTTGCAGGATTGGGTGCTTCTCATTATGTCATTTCACCTCACTTTCAAGTTGACCTGGGAGTCTTTGCCGAGCAGCCATTATGAATGATGTCACAATTGGCTTTGTACCTCGAGGAGGAGGAATTGAGTTGCAAGGGTTCAGCATTAGTGGACTTTACCTGGAACATCGCATACTTTTGAGATTTGTAAATGTGATCCGGGGCTAAAAGGACATTTGGCAAGTCGGACCAACTCTTAAAGAAATAATGAGAGCATTTGGACCTTGCGTAGTTGCTATGCGCTGTGGCTCTGCCTTGGCTGTTCCCTGCTTCATTTTTTAGCTTAATTTTTTTCTTTGTATTATTTATTGACACATGTATTTATTTATTTATTTAATTCATTGTACAATTTTAATGGAACAATTACATATATAATGAATTAATATGTGTGCATTTAATCATTTATCCTCCATACATTGCGTAGCTTCATTTATACTTCCAACCATTTCTAGAGACATGACGAAAAATGGAAGAAAAAATGCAACTAGCAAAAACAACTCCATTGCTACATATCCTCCATCAGCTGTGAGGAATTTTGGTTTATTTGAATTAATTGGTGACTTAAATATGCATTGACTGAGTGTGCTCATGTGTGTTTGGACATGTTTCAGTCGAGAAAAGCGACTTTGTTGTTCACTCTCTTTTTTCTCTCCTTGCTCCATCACATGTCCTTTGGACAGTTGCGTGCGGTCAGGGCAATCAAGGCAATCAGTGATTGGCCAATAAAATCTAAAATTACCGTGTGTTATAAATATATATGAGTTGTTCCAAATTTCCCCTTCTGCTACTGAAGCTTGGCTCACAGTGTCTTTCAGTGCCCTCTACAGGCCGCTGGGAAGTACAGCGCAGGAAGCATGATTCTGCTTTTCCCACAGCGACTCAGTCCGTGGCCGTGTTCAGAGGCACGTTCATGCTCCGCTCTCTAACATAAACTTTTAGAAACAGAGCGGATGCTCAAACCACACTGAATAAACCTGTGTGAGAATCGAGGATGTTTGCAGTTTTTGTCCAAACTGCACATGTGCGAGGAGCAGTGAAGCAACAGCAGCGCCAAGTTTCAACAAATGGACTTAAAATCATTTTTTTAGAAACAAGTCTGTGTTTGTAGCTAAGGCTCTGTTCATGTTAATAACAATTAGACGTTAGTTAGAAATACAACACCTGAGCGCTAATTTGTGTAATGAATTGATCGATAAAGTCAGGTTATTTAATCCAATCAGCATCTATTGCAGATATGAACATTTAGCTTGTTAGGAAAGGCCTTTGCCCTTCACGTGAGAGGCCTGGGTTCAAAGCCCCAACATTTGTTTTTACTTTTGTGTTATTCACTAAATATTGAACACTCCAAGTCCGCTTGCCCAGCCATAAAAGTCACGACACGCTAATGCCTTTGGAGCCCATATTTGGTTGTTTAGAGGCTGTGTCTCAGCACTTACATCATTATTTTAATGTAATAAACATGTAAATGAGTGACGTGGTGTTTTTAGCTGCATTTTCATCAATTTGGCGCAACTCTCATTTAAGAAGGAATTTGGCTTCTTAAATGTAGAGTTCTCTCAGCATCTTTTTAAATTGGAAGTTACGAACATTTTCTAAGAAAACATTCTTGAATGTCTTCATTCCTTTCATGTCAATACCCTTTTATGTAAATCTGAGATTAGCAAGTCTTTTTTGCAGCTCTTTCTCAGCATACATTAATGCCTACTTTATGCTCCAGACACAGCCGGAGACCAAATTAATGGGAAAGTGTGCTGCTTACTGTATTAATCATGCACTTTGCTCTTGCCTGTGGTTGCATCAAGTACATGAGAGCCAGAGAGGACTGCCGTTTCTCCATTACACAGCGCTCTTGCTGGTCTGGCTTTGATAGAACATTAGCTCTTATACAGCAGGTGTTCTGAAACTTATCTTATGGCTAAATGTGATTTTAAAGTCAATTCTTATCAGTGAAAGAATTTTCAGCGCCGTCACTGTTTCTGAGAGGGGAAAAGCTGCTTAAGCCAAAATATATGACATTTTGAAAAAAAAGGATATGCAATGGAGTGAAAAGAGGTGATTCTTAGCAAGTAATAGTAACTTTTATTTACATGTTAGTGTTTTTAGCACATTATCGATTTGGCCTTTGCTTCCGACCAAGTAATTCACCAAAGGTGGGAAGCAGTCATTTATAGAGGCTGCAAATGGTACTGGACACATATGAAAAATAAAAAAAAATATAGCCGCAAGCGGCAATGATCGGCCCTCGCTACGCCGCCGCCACGCCGCAAGAGGAGGGGGCGCTAACGCGCCCCAATTGTCCTTTTATTATGCCTACTGCTGAATCTGTGACGCTGTCACATCTTCTCCCCTTTGTTTTACCATCAAAAAGCAATTTTATTTTGAATTCTTGGCAAAATGTGCGGCTTTCACGCACAGACCGTGACTCTTAGAATAAAAATTAGGATAACTTTTGATGGTCCACACCTGAAGATGAGTCTCCCCAAATTTCACGTTAATAGGGCTGACGCCCTAGGAGGAGTTGGTGAAAGTATTTATAAGTGTAAGCATGTTCTGGTGATTTCCCCATTGGAATAACATGGGAGGTTTCGATCATCGCTACGGCAAAGCCATAACAATTATGACATGGGTCTCATTTACTTTTTTGATGGGGATGCTAAAATTAAGTTGTGTGTCAAATTTCAGATAATTTCGCAAAACTAAACATTTAACCTCCATATAAAATCTATAGGGGGCGCTGTCGCGCCAAATTAATTAATTTCACTTCAAGTAGGTTTAGGGCAAAGAGTTTAACAACTGATTCTAATTTGATGCAATTCGGACTTTATCTGCGCAAACGGCAGAAATTTTAAATATGGGAGATCTCTGAAATTTTAGTTACAGTTTGCGGCTTCGCCGCACAGAGACCGTGAGAGGTATCAATGTAATTTGGATAACTTTTGATGTCCCACTCCTCAGTAGCATTTTCACCAAATTTCAGCTTTTTAGGGCCAACGCCCTGGGAGGAGTTCGTAAAAGTACGACGTTTGGAAAAACTCCGAAGTCATGTTTAGCCATTTTTGAAGCAATATGGCCGACATTTGGTTCGGGGGACGGCGTTGCCGTAATAATATTTTTTACTTCTCTTGTCACCATCTACCTCTGCGCCAAATTTCATGATTCTACGATCAGATTTTTTTTGGGTCATTTCCCATCTCTCAATGCATTTTTGGTACATTTGGTGGCGCTGACGCGCCAATTTTTTTTATTTTAGAAAAGGGAAATAGCCAGAATGTAGAGAGGCACGATTTTTAGAGGTGTGCAAATTTTTGTGACTTTTCGTCAATGTTCACTGGGTGAAAAATAGGGGGGTTGGTCCCGAGAAGAAGAAGAAAGAAAGAAAGAAAGAATAATATTCCGATGCGAAAACAATGTTTCCCATTTTTCAAATATCATAAACTATACATTTTCGGAAAGCGCTCGCGCTTTCCTACCTCATGGTGTGGGTCCCTGGTCACTGACGGGTACTTTCGATAATTTTGAGTGGGCTCCGCCCACTTTGTGTTTTTGGCCCTCTATACAGTAATAATGTTCAATTTTTGCATTACATGCTTATATGCACGGAACATGCAAGAGATGGGGAACGTATTCGTGAGCTACTTAGCGCAAATGAGTGCTTTATATGGGGATCCCAATGTAAAGTGCTCGTTTAGTGCGAACTTTTGCACGGGCTTCGCCCGTTTACAACGGTAATGTTCCATTTTCCTACAACTAATTAGTATGCACGGGGCGTGCATGAGTGGAGGAGTGCGTTAGTGAGTGTTTGGAAGTGGGCGAGCGCTTCGCGCTCGATTTCGTGCGCACTACGTGCGCACTTTCGCAGCCGTGCTTCGCACGGCCTTACGAGATTAATAGGCCTCTCGCCAGCTTGTGGCGCTCGGGCCTAATAAAATAAACATAGACTACTTGCAGACAGTTTTAATTTCCAACTGTCTGGGAGTAATATTTTAGGATCAGACAGTCACTCACCCGCACACAAAGGCTGTGCTCTCGGAGGCTTGGAGGGCTTGTCCGGTGCAGAGGACTCGTGGACGAGGAAGCTTAGATATAAATGTACACAAAAGTTTGCTGTGGCAATTTTTCACTGCTTTTACCGGTGTTGTCAGTGACTCACCGCTGTAGAAAGGGATCAAAACCCATAACTTCTGTGTTCATGAAGTATCAACCCTTTTCATTTTCAATTGTATGCGCTGTTTTTTATGACTATCTAAGCACAGAGGTAGTTAACAGCATGCGGTGATGTCTTCAAAATAGCAGTGACAACAAATCCCAAGTTACATGACCATAACAATTCATTATAGGACAGTAATCATCAGTATCAGTTACATTATTTAATAGAAACGGTAAAATCGAAACCATTTCTGACTTAATATTGCACTTTATTTGTGAACATGCTTTACATTCCTTCAGTCATCTATTTAAGTTAAGATAAGATATGCCTTTATTTGTCCACAGAAACTGATGATGTGATTTTGGTCTTTTCATGGCGTCTACTTTCCGTAGATTTTCAGTTGATGGAGGTAAAGTGATTGCTTTGGTTGTAGCAGTGGAGTTTGATAACTGAAACCAACATTAGAATTTCCGTGACAGTGTTCAGCTTGCTTAAAAGTAAGAGAGAGAGAGAGCGAAAGACATAAATCACGAAATAGGCGTTTATGAACATATGTAAAAAAGTTCTGTGTACACATAGCTTTAGAGTTGGTGTAAATAAATCTTTATCCTTATTGTGTATTTTTTGAAATTGTTGAGTGTAATTATCAGGATTAATTTGATTTATTCCACAGCCCTGATCATGGTCATTTCTACAAGGAAATGATTTTCCCTCCACTTCCGGATCTTGGCCTTGACCGTGCTCACTGGAACGTTCTGCATTTTTGACATGATTATGTTAATTAATACAAACCGATTTCCGCGGGTGTCTTGGCGTCCTATGCCTTTTTGCACCTCCTTCTCTTAATGTGTTCAATATTTTTCCTGTGCTATTTCCCATCGTGACACAATTTATAGACAATAAGGAATAAGGAACAAGTAACAACAATGTTGTTACTAATTCCTGGTGAAAAGAACACGTCAGTGGCACTTTTGCAAATATTTAGTTAAAAATGTGTTTGATGTGCTGCCTGGTGGTCGAGTTAAGGTACAGCACATATGCCACAGTGTCGTGAGTCCTGACTCCGACAGTTTACTGCATGTCCTCCCTTCTCTCTCATCCGCTCTCTCTCTCCATTTTTTTTTTTTTAAACGTGTTTGGTTTTATTATTATTATTACAGTGTATTTATATAGCGCTTTTTTACCCTCAAGGTGTTCAAATCACTTTTCCAAGCAATGTGAGTGTCTTGCCTGAGGACACAATGCGATTTCTTCCACCTGGTGTTCCAGAGGTCTCCCATCCATGCACTAAACAGGCCCTGTCTTGCTTAGCTTCGGGAAGCTGATGAGATCGGGCATTGGCAAACAGGTACGATCAGTATCTATATAGTACTAGTTCTCTTAATCAGCCTGCACATTGACACACAGGGTAGTGTAGGTTGTGACCAGTTGTGACCATTTTAGTTTGGTCCAAAGTGTTTTTAAATGAAGCGAGTTGGGTCTGACCTGGGGAGCAGATGTTTTGTACATTTTCCACAGTAAATTCAAAGCTGTGGCTCGATGCATCCCATTGTTGTGCGGTTGATGGCTCTGCCACCGCACTTTCCATGTCAACTCTGCTCTGTCCCGCAGTAACTCCGGTCACCTTGGATCTAGTCATGGATTACAGGAGTGAATGTGTGCAATCCCATTTGTTGTAACAAACACCCTCGATCTCTGTGGGCTCAGAGACTGTGCACAATCCATCAGCTGTCAGCGTCATAGTGTCACTCTGAGCTTCCCCCAGCGCCTGTCGTTTCTGTCCATCCTCTGACTATCCCTCTGCTCTTAAAATACAGCCTGCAGTGCATTCTCACATCCCGCCCTTATTCTCCACAGTCTGGTCTATGTCATACAGGAAGGTTTGAAGTAGATGGTCCCAGAACTTGAATTTCTAGAAGTTTTTGACTTTGTGTTTAAGTTATCTCCATACACCTCCTGACTTTGATTGAATAATAAACTTAAGTATAATTTACAATGCAGACCATACACGTCACCGGGACAAACCTTGTTGATGGCTAAGGTGTTGCGATTACTTCCAAACTATCCATACTCATTGATTATTCTGAAGAAGTTATGATTAGACTATATAATTTACCACTTGCTGTAAACAGTACATTGAAACACTAAAATTATTCCTATACATCTAGTTTTATCTTCATCGACCGCAGTTAAACAATGTCCTGGCTCAAAGTGTGCTGTATATATTCTGATCTACGTTATCATAGAATTAGCATAATTATATTTCATCGCTTCACTGCCTACATTATCCAGGTCAGTGTGGACCCCCAAGTCAAACTGATGATAGAGTATTAAAAAAAAAGAGCAAATCAAATAATTCATGAAGTTGGTTTTCATACCACACCAACCAGTTTTTTTTTATCTTAAATCTTAAAACTCAGGCATATTATTAGCCTCCAGACAGCACAAATAATATATAAGACAAATAACAAACAACTACCTAAATATATTCAGAAACATTTTATTGAAAGGGAACATATTTATAATTTAAGGGAACCTTTTCAAAATGGCTTATGCGGTGACTATGGAACGCTCCTGAATGTAAGCCGTACCAACCAAATATAGAACGATTTTATTTATCTTTTTTACAAACTATACAAGCCACAGGTGTCCACGCTGTAACATGATATATTTACACAGAAAAATAGTATACAGTAGTGATGCGCTTTTTGTCTTTTGAGGCGGGCCAAGAAAATCTCCTTTAGCGCCCCTAGAGGCCGTTGTTTGGGCCACAAAGTGTGTGAAAAAAGTAGTGGCTTAGTACGACTTTTACAATCATTTAATTTGTAAATTGAGTAAATTGTAGTATAATAGACCAGTAAAGAAGATAAGATAAGATAAGATAATCCTTTAATATCCACACAAGGGGAAATTTCGTTGTTACAACGCAGTAGAACAGGAGGAAAGGACTGATTATAGGAAGTTTAAAAAAAAAAAAACACTCTTAATATAACTCTTGGGAACTCTTAGGAAATAAAATAAAATAAAATAGATAAATAAAAAATAAAAAGATAAAGATAAAAATAGGATAATAATAATAATAAAAAGAATAATTAAGTATAGGATAATCTTGATTATTGTTATAAGTGGTGGGGTGAATATGTGTTTGCTTCATCCCACTCCTCTTCAAAATTGTTTATGCACTAGGGTATTTATTGAAATGATAAATAAGTTGTCCTTAAATGTATATTTGTTATTTTGAAAATGTGAGATATGATCCAACTATCCAAATAATGTCTATTTACTAACTATATGTAGTACAGCATGCCTTTTATAAATTCCAGACATACCTAGGTTTAATTGGTTTGAACAACAAATGCAGACTCGAACCACCTCTTACAAAAAGTGTTTTAACAGCATGCTCCATATGTTGTATTCAATGCCAGACCACTGTGTCATGATCATAACATTCTCAGACAAGGACAAATGAATATTACTCTGAGGCTGCAATAACTGACGAACACACTGGCATGAGAGAGCCAATAAATTATGGAGAAGCAGAATGTAGAAGGAAATCGACAATAGAAACACAGTAAAGAGATGTTCTGTGTAAATAGACATAGACATTACAGACAGTTCACTCTCACATTCATTCACGAGGGCCAATTTAGAGTCACCAATTCTACCTAACACATCATGTCTTTGGATGGTGGGAGGAGCCGGAGAACCTGGAGAGAACCCACGGTAACACGGGGAGAACATGCAGACTCCACCCAGAGAGATCTGGTCTGGGAATCGAACCCATGATCTCCTTCTTGGGAGGCAAGAGTGCTAACCGCCTTTGCCACTGTGCACCCTCAAATCAAACCAAATGTAGGATATTCTTTCTTCATGGCGCAACACAGTGATTCATATTGCCTTTGTTCTCAAACTGTGGTTTGTGCACCACATTTTTTAGCTCTTTTGGATTAGTTCTTGGTTAAACTACTGTGGAACTTTCTTCTGGCTGCAGGGGAATATACCTGACAAAATCCATCCATCATGTTATCTGGGGGCCCAGTCGCTGTGGCAGCAGCAGGGACTCCCAGACTGTCCACACCACAGACACTTCCTTCAGCTCTTCCCTGGCATTCCCAGACCAGCCGAGAGACATAGTCCCTCCAGCATGTCCTGGGTCTTTCCTGAGGCCTCCCCAGGGAGGCGTCCAGGAGACTCCGGAACACATCCCCGAGCCTCCTCAGCTGGCTCTTCTTGACGTGGAGGAGCAACAGCTGTACTCCGAGCTCTTCTGAAGTGACTGAGTTCCTCTCTCTCTATCTCTCTCTTTTTTAGGATTTTTTGGCTCTATTAGACAGGACAGTGCAGTGTGAAATGGGGGTGAGACTGGGGAAGGACATTGCAGCAACTCGTCAGGACCACTCCTATCCACTCAACCATCTCTAAGTGAGGCCACCCTGCGGAGGAAACTCATTTCAACCGCTTGTTTCCACAGTCTTGTCCTTTCGGTCATGACCATAGGTGAGGGCAGGAACGTAGATTGACCCGTAAATCAAAAGCTTTGTCTTTGGACTCAGCTCCATCTTCACCGCAACAGGCCGATGCAGCGACCGCATCACTGCAGATGCTGCACCGATCCGCCTGTCAATCTCACGCTCCATCCGACGGTCACTCAAGACAACAAGATCAACAACGAAATACTTGAACTCCTCCACCTGAGACAAGGACTCCCCACCCAGATGGAGCGGCAAGCCATATTTTTCTGGCTGAGAACCATGGCTTCTGATTTGGAGCTGATCCTGTTCCTCGTTACTTCACCCGCAGCTGTAGGCTGTGGGCCCAATGAATCCACCACAACAATTATCTGCAAACAGCAGAGATGAGAGCCTGTGGTCCCCAAACCAGACTCCCTCCATCGTCTGACTGCTCCTACAAATTGTTTTGTGTGTTGTGTGTATTTCTGTGTGTGTTTTTTGTGGCAGCAGTGCAACATTTCTTTAACCAAAACGATGTTTAAAAGTAAACGAAAGTGCAGTGGAACAACCTGATAAGTGATCTGGCTTTGCTTCCACAATACTTTGCTTTCATCCGGACTGCAGCTGAATTATATGAACCACAAGATTGATAGAACATGTTTAAACTTTATAATCATGTAAAATTGAAATGTTACATACAAATCATGTAAAGAAAGGAATCAGTTTTTAGTCTAGATTTGATCATTGTCAGAGTTGAGGCTTGTCTTACAGCTTTATGAAGATTCACATAGATACTACTGAGATAGGAACAGTGTACACCCAACATTATGACCACACAGAGTGCTTTAAGTGGACAAAACAAAAATAAATGCTGGAACTCTAATTTGCCGTTGTCAGCCATGATCAAATTAGTAAAAAATTATGTGTTTGGCAATTTGACAACTACCCTCTACTGTATTAAAATGGTATATAAATTAATTCTGCCTAAACCTCTGCATACGCTCTTCTAGTGAACATTTCAATGCCACAACACTACTACACATGCACACTACAGATCGAACTGTGTCTGCTCTACAACAACAGCACCTCAGGACAAACACAGACATCTGTGGGACACACACATTTAGAGTCCCTCACCTCTGTGGGACACACACATTTAGAGTCCCTCACCTCTGTGGGACACACACATTTAGAGTCCCTCACCTCTGTGGGACACACACATTTAGAGTCCCTCACCTCTGTGGGACACACACATTTAGAGTCCCTCACCTCTGTGGGACACACACATTTAGAGTCCCTCACCTCTGTGGGACACACACATTTAGAGTCCCTCACCTCTGTGGGACACACACATTTAGAGTCCCTCACCTCTGTGGGACACACACATTTAGAGTCCCTCACCTCTGTGGGACACACACATTTAGAGTCCCTCACCTCTGTGGGACACACACATTTAGAGTCCCTCACCTCTGTGGGACACACACATTTAGAGTCCCTCACCTCTGTGGGACACACACATTTAGAGTCCCTCACCTCTGTGGGACACACACATTTAGAGTCCCTCACCTCTGTGGGACACACACATTTAGAGTCCAATACCTCTGAGGGCCACGCAGGAGACTTGACCAATCTGCATCTGTGGTGATGCATATATTTACTCTCCAAGTGACTGGGACACAGTGAGGAGAGAGTTTACAACAGCAGGAGGAGGGCATAAGCAGAAGTTGCAGCTTTAGTCAGATCAGTCTGAATAGAAGACATATTACTCAGGCTTTAGCTCAGTCTTCTGAATCTCAGCTCACACTTTTAGCTTTGTTAAGAAAATTCTCTTTTGATGTTTGCACGCTTCAGTTTACAAACCGTTGTCATTTAGCCTCACATTAGCAAAGGCTTACTCATGTTCACATGTCCTCTACATCTCCTCAGTGCCTGTGTCCTCAGTGGGGAAGGTTGTTTTCTGTCTGGAGTCTGCTTCATCTCTGTACTTTAAACAAAAGTGCCCTTTATTGTTTTTTATTTTCATCATACCAACGAGCCAAGCTGCATGAGCTGAATCCAACGCTGATGGTGTTTAGTCCTACTTTAGACTACTTTATTTTTTTGTGAGGATTTTTTGTCCCATAGGCTTTAGTAGACAGGACATTTTGTTGAAGAACGTTGCAGCAAACTGTTCAGAGTCAGATTTGAACTCATGTTGCTGCTGATTGCTTACATGGAGCGCATGTGTGCTATCCACTCAACCACGGAGCGGCACAGTCCTGCCTACTTTCCACAGGCGTCTAATCAAAACGCCAGCACAAGACAAACTAACCAATGACAGCATTAGAGAACAGAACAGGAGACCGTGCTCACAGAAAGAGCGCTGTGTAAAGTGGAGAGATTCAGACGTGCTCCGGGCATTTGTCAGCTCCGTGCAGAGCTCTACGGTTAAAGCCCCAGGGAGAACGCACTGACCGCTCAGAGAAGTCGTGGTACTCAAAAGGGGCATTTTTAGAAGTGGTGGTACTGAGTAGTGGTGCATCCTGGTCTATTTCAAGCACGGACGGTACATTATTACAGAAATAATCTTGTCATTGAGAACAAAGTGTTCTGATCCTTATTTCATACCTTCTATCTTCCTCTCCCACAGTCCTTTGCCTCATGGTTCCTTTTTACACATTGTTAGGCCAATGCCCTGTTAAAAGTCTGACGGCTTTATCCCCTCCATGTACTGTATAATCCCCTTTCCCTCAGATATTTCATAGTTTTATCTTGTGTGTATAATATTAAGCTTTATCCATATTGATAACAAATAACATGAACATGCTATTTTTTTCATTAATATATTAATTCATATATTCAAATATATTTGAACACAAAACATACTTTTAAAGTGTAATATATACTCTTGATGGAACTGGCCAAGTGAAATTAAGATACAAAATGAACAGGAAGTCTCTATATATGTCCATGACCTCAACTTCCGCAGGCTCATGTTCATCCCTCTAGCTGCTATAAGCCAATGCTAGGGACTGATTGCTTGCTCTTTCTGCTCACATCAGATGAATGCCCGCTAATATCTTTCCAGTTTTATTCACTGAGCCAGTAGGACAGAATTACAGGGATTTTCTGGGGTAATTAATTGAAGTGTCTTTTTAAAGGGGAAATATCTTTTGTCTTGATTTAGTCGGCGGAGTCATTAGCACTGACATCGACTCTGGACAGAGGAGACGGTTCAGCTGTATGTATAATCCCACACGAGATACAGGAACTATTGAAGGTTGTTACAATAGGCCGTGCCATGCCGGCAGTTATTGCCTAAAAGAAAATGGCTTTTTTGAGTTGTCTGACACTAGTATAGATAGAATATTAGTCTTGGCAAAAATGTTGCCACTTTGAAGTAAACTTTGTCAGGAATCTGTTTTGATATAAGAACTACACTCTATAGCAGAGGTTTTGGGCCGTGGGCCGAATTCCGACACTCGCGGGCCAAACATAAGGTAAAAAATAAAACATGAGATAACGTTAAAGATAAAACAATAACAAATACATAGCTTTATATAGTTATGGACACTGTTCGACAAATCTGCTCCATGTGAAAGACTTTGAGTCCATATTCAGGCATCAGCAGCAGGTACAGGAATATGGACTTGTGATATGATTTCTGAAAGGAAATGTTGATATCAAAGACCTGTTGACTGTTGCTGCTCAAACTGACTTTTCTATATATAATAAACTATTCACATAGTAAATCAAATGAGTTCATTGTGATGGTATTCACACAGTGTCAAGCTCGGATTCTGGACAGGCCTGTCAGAGCTCACAGCAGCTTTACTTTGTCATGTTAATGCTTTATTACACTGCAGTGAGACCTGACCTGTGTGTTTTCCTCCTGATCTGTCCAGGTTTGCACTGGTTTGAATGCTTTTCTCACAGAGCTGTCCTCAGTGAAGTGCTTTACTTG
The DNA here is from genome assembly GCF_026437365.1 of Eucyclogobius newberryi. Lineage (NCBI taxonomy): Eukaryota > Metazoa > Chordata > Actinopteri > Gobiiformes > Gobiidae > Eucyclogobius > Eucyclogobius newberryi. Next base: position 10,058,549 of record NW_027316389.1, read on the forward strand.
CTGTTAGCTCCATATTAGCGCTGCTTTTAGCACAGCTTTAACAACACCATCTCCTCTCTTTCCTCCACATGTTTCCCATGCAACTCTTTGCCTGCTCAGACCTCTGTTCAAGTCAAGTCTGTAAAATTCCGTGCGAGTTGTCACTGTCACTGAGGAGAAACTTAAACCGCATGGCAGCGAGGGGCGGTCGCTGCGAAGGATTTTGGGACTCGTAGTGCTATAAAAACGCTATATATCTGTCAGAAATAAATAAATATCAATTAGAAATGTTTTGCAGGCCGGGTTTAAGCATCTTTGACACCCCCGTTGGAATTGACGTGATTTTTCCAGTGAGCAGAGCTTTTTGTTCCCACATTCTTATTTACATCAACACATATGTAGATGTATTGTTACATTTTGCAAATTAATGCCACATTTCAGTGTTGCTTGTTTGTTTATTGTGGTGAAAACCTTCAAATTATACTGAAGCATTTGTTTGATTTTAACTTCAAAAGAAATCACCCCTGTTAATGTCTCATTAGGTGGTTCCAAGCTAGAGCCTTTCATGTGGCCCACCTCTCCACTCTATTGATTTGTATTTTAACTAGATGTATTATATTAGATGATATAGATAAAGATTTTACCCATAATTTGAACAATATTACTTTTAACGTTTAAATATCACTAAAAACGTTATACATTTCCAATCCAAATCCCTGTGGACAGCTGCGATGCTAAATGAGGAGCTAGCTCACAAACAATCTCTGAGCGATGCACCAAATTAATTGGAAAATTGACCTTTTGAAAAACATCCCCTGTAATTATCAAATGACAAAATCATTTGTTGCCACTCTGTAAACATGAGCTGTGCACCCCACTCCATATCCTCCTCATATCCATAGCATTTAATGACAAAAAGAACAGTACACACCTGTTGTCTCTTTGGACTGTAGACAGACATATGAACAAAAAGCATGTGGCATATTGGTTGCTGAGAAACACTTTTGGTTACACTGTAGTTTAAGAATACTTGATTTTCAAACAGTGCTATTTAAAATTAGATAAAGCTACTTGTGACTCTGTTCCTAGCTCTCTCAAACCCTTTTGTGCATGGATGCATTTTTTGTATAAGCCTAGTCCTGCACCAGCCACGCCTCACAAGGGTTAGTTTGAACTAATGCAAAAAGGTGAAATGTTCAGTTTTATTGTGAATTTAGTTGACATTTGCTACATTATATTGGGCCTCTTTACTGTGGGTAAGACTTTACTTGACCTACAACATTTTACTAATTGTTTTACCAACCAATTTCATCGAGCCTGAAGGCCTATTTTAGTTCGTCATTTTCTACTCATCTAAAGAATTATGCAGCTATAACACACTGATGTAACCACAAATTGATATGGAGAAAGCACCATCTGTGGAAAATGCTAATTCTTCTCTGACTCATTGCTGTAATTTTGAGTTTTTATAGTTGATTTATTGTTTTAAACAGTTTCACTGCCCAAGGGTATTTTTTTTTTCATTTATTTTTGTGCAAATCTAGCTTTATCTTCTCCTTCACTTGGTGAATTCTTATGGAAATACAAACAAATGCAAAAACTTCTTGACAGGGGAATCGTTAATAATTCATACAGTGTCTGGGTATATGGAACGGAGAACGACTGAAAGACTCTTTAAGTTAAATAGAATTTCTTTTTCTGTGGATGTGCTGATTGTAAAGCTCTTTTGGGTAATCTATCTCTTAACGGTAAGTGCTCAGCCTGAATAAATGCAGAGTGAAAGGTTGTGATCTTTTATTTAAATCATTCTCAGAGGTCTGGCATTTTAATGAGCAGCTCTGAGCCTTTAGTCCATAGTTAGAGTTGGAGTTCAGATGGAAGCCTCACCTTTCAGTTTCAACCTTGGCTCAGCGCACCTTCCTTTAACACTGTCGAGGAAAGTAATGAATATAAATGTGAAGATAAATGTATTGATTATTACAGAGAGACTGTAAGCAGTTATTGTCTCAATTACCAGAAAGCTTCAATGAATGCTTTGAAAGTAATGTAACGCTGACCCCTGTATCTCACTCTATAGATTTTACAGGTCACATAATTAAATGTTCTACATTAGTGCTGCTCAAACAGTGGTGAATGTAACAGATGATATCCGGATTACTTAATATAAAAGTTTAATATGCATTTTTGCCCTCAGGGTTAGCTATTGTAATTGTGTAGTCCTATTTTAGATCTGGTTTAGCCTCAATTTAGCCCCTTGGTGAGATCCACTGTTCTGTGCTGTATATTTTAAATGTTTATTTTCACTATCCTTTTTTCATTTCCTGGTCTTATTGTGATATATAGCACTGACTTCAGCAGAAATAGGTGCAACTCAAAGAGAATATGTACGAACTCTGGGTGTACACTGACTCCAGTGCGGCTGCAGTTCAGTGTTACTTGCAGATTGTCTGTTACACCAACTTTGGTCCATTGAGGTCTATTTTAGAAGAATGTCACTGTGATTCACATGGTTTTACGTGAGCATACTCTTCCAATGACCTGGAAGCCACAGCAGGCCGCTGCGGATTCTTATTGCAGACCCGGGTCCCGAACCACACCCGACTGGAGTCAGTGTACACCCGGCATAAGTTTAGTGCAGTCATTTCAAGACATACCAGACATACAAATACAGGATATCCACATGTTTGCAGTCTAATCTTTGCTTCCTTCCTGTTGAATCCAGTTTGGTTAAGCATTCGCACTTCACTCAAGACAATAGTGCGTTTGGTCCAAATCAGAAATGAGTCAGGATGTTTCACGAGTTTCAAGTGGGAATCTACCTGAAGTATCCCCATCATTCTCTCTAACTATCTACCTAATCTTTATCCACCCGTAACAGCACCTGAAGCTGTATTGTGCTCGATGATGAATTAGTCAAAAAACTATTTTCTGCCATTGAGCTCAGATGAACGATCCTCTGGTGCCATTGGCTTTGGCGGAACATTAAAAAACATGCAACATTCGGACGTGGCATCCACGGGGTAATGTGATTTTCTTTAATGATGATGGGATCATGTGGTGAGGCAGATCAAGTTTCCTCTTAATCAATACTCCCAGGGCCAGTATTGGCGACACTCATTATTGCTGCATTTGTGTGCCAGACACCCAGCTGAGTCAACTCGTGTACACCAGGAAACAGGTTAAACGTTTACTTCAATTCAAGCTGTTTATTTTGGTTGAATATGAGAAGAATATAAGTGGAATTAGTTAACCTGGTATGCCATTATTATGATTACTACATTGTTATTGTGTATTGTATGTGCTTGGTCTAAAAAGGGTTGTACACAGCCAGTGGAGTGTATCCTTCATGATCTCACACCCAGACCTTCTCACCTATCCGCAGCTTTGGCTCATCGCTGCAGCTTGGTGCTTTGCCCTTTACAGCCCGAGAAGCACTTAGCTCAAATCTGACACTTACAATAGGTTTTCTGGTTCACTCAATGGGTAAAACAGGTATTAACAGCTAAGAAATCTGGTAAGGAGTCACCCACTACACCCACTGCATTTTACACAAATTTGGTGCCTCTTTTCTCACTCAACTGCTATTTAATGTTTTCTGCCTCAGATTCTTTTGGGTCAGAGAAATTCAGGTTCAGTGTGTGGCTCAGCTAAGGGACCTCTAACCTCCAACAGAGCGGAAGAGCAGGCAGCTTAGTGCAAATGGAGTGGTGGCTACAACCCTGATTATAATAATAGCACTGTTAGTGAATAGGACTAGATCATTATTAGATTTGGGCAATGTTGAAGACCAATTAAATGTACAGTTCAAAACGTAGTCCGGCATATTCACTATCTGTTTATCTTAGTTTAGTATAGGTTAGTATAAACATTTTTTTTTGTTTAGTTTAGTTTTTTAACTGTAGCCACTCCAATGACCACGGGCTCCACTTTTGCTTTCACCTTCCTTCCTTCTCAATTCATTTTTTTTTCTTCAAATTTGTCTGTTATTTGGCAGCATCATACATGGCGTTTAACGGAGTGGATGACTGTTTCGTCACGCTGAACGCAATCCTTGCCGAAGCTCCCTTTTATTGAGCTGGCTTAATTTAATTAATTTATGTTTCAATTATGAATTTAAGATGCAATTTAATTAGGCAGCTCTGATTGCACAGTTTAAACTGGGTTGTTTGTCAGCTTACTCTATTCATTAGCCTCACTATTATTTATATGCCCATTAGTGAGTGTGTCATTGTTCAACTGAGGTGAAAATAATGTCTGCTTGATTCCAGTGTCAGTCACCAAAGATGTGCTAAATATCATGTAGATGACCCAGGATCACTTAGCTTCCAGTTAGTTAATTCTTACCTTGATTGTGGTTCAAGATTGTGGTCTAAATGGGACTTATATATCTTTTTTTCCCCCTCTCTTGTTGTTTTGTTTGTTTTTGTTGTTTCATGTTTTTAATTTTGAAAAAAGAAAAAGAGATTCTGGTTCAGGAGCTCGCCAATGTATTCACCTGCAGCGGTTACTAACAGTATTGTAAAATAAAGCAATGATCTGACCAATATTGCAATACCGATTTAGTATGAAAAGTATGAATGTATGAAAAGCTGTGTTTGTTGACTTTTTGTTAATACTTTCAGAAGTGTTTTCCATCGCTGAAAATCCTATAACACTGTTTTGCTTTACCTCCCTGTGGATTGCATGGAGCTGTAGCCAGTCTCCATTTTCATTATCAGGCCGTTGCCAATGGTCCAGCTGCAGAATGTGTGAGTGAATGGGCTATGTGCATTGTGGAGGAGGCAGAAAAGGACATCTGAACCACATTTGAGACCATTCACCGTCCTCCTGTCAGCCCGGGCCTCATTATTTCATATTTACTGTAGTTTCCACCCCACACGGGCTGCACAATAGGCCCCCTATTTTCAGCTCCAAAACTGACTGTTATTGGAGCAGCTAAATTAATTTATAAAAAGTTTCCCTGTTGGCTGGATTTGCATTCCCCCTGTGAGAATAGGATTATTGCATTGCCAAGGTGAGTTTAAATAAAAAGTCCGTTCAGCAGTGATGTGAGCGAGGTGCCACCAAACTTCAGCAAACTTTGTCGGCTGAGGGATAAATCTGAATGTGCAGTTTATCACACTGGGTTGGATTTGGAAGATGTCATCAATGTAACAGATACCAGCTCCACTCAAAAGGTCCACTACTGTCTGGACTGGATGGAAACGTATCTATCTCCATGAAGAAAAAGCAGGTGACGTCACCAGGGCAACATACCGGTCGGGTTGTTTTTTAAGGGATTTTTGAGCAATAAAAAACACCTGCAAATGAATGTCATACTGTATTATACGCTTTGTGGCGCTTTGCGGCGCAATTGACCCCACTTTCTCTGCGATCGACCGGTCGATCGCGATTGACGTATGGGGCACCCCTGATCTACAGCATCGGGGGCTCTGGTAGTTGGTGAGAAGGTGGAGTTGTTGTCAGAGAACTGCTGCTTCAGACACATATTGTACTGTGATCTAGCTCTCGATACCTCCATGATAAATCCATACTTTGTATATTTGTAGCACTCTCTATCCCCAGCCCTGTGCGCTGCCTCCTTCTGCTTCAGTTTTAACTGTCTCAGTTTTGGTGTGAACCAGAGTCATTATTGAGAGTGACTTTAGTGTGTGATGGTATAATACTGTCCTCACAGTGTCCGTGTACTCATCCAAACTCATCCAACCTCTGAAAACCTCCCAGTCTGTATGACATGCACACAGCTCCTCCAATGCCTCATTGGTCCACTTCTTCGAGGTCCTCACTACAGGTTTGGGGAGGATCAGACTCTGTCTTTACGAGGGGATCGGCTGAACCATGGTGTGATCAGATGAGAGTCGTGATTCAACATATTATAATGTACGCATACTGTATATGTGTGTAGCCCAGGGCTGTGTAACTGTAATATGTGACAATTGTACAATACTGTCCTTTGTTTCATGAAAAATATTGTTATTCCCTTTGTTTTTAATTTCTGATACTGTACAAAGCATTTATTTTTTAATATACATATTGAATATTTTAGTGAAACAGTTGAATCAGGCAGTCTTAACATTTGTTTCTATTCAACCAGCAGAGTCCCATTGAGATTAAAAAACAATTTTCCAAGAAATTGCTGGCCAAGAGGCAGCTAAATTTAACACAGTTACAGCAAAAAAATAACAAAGGTTATGAAAAAGAATTGCACATTAGAGAGGCAACCTCGTCCCCAGCTCTATGTGGGCAAACGGAAATCAGAGAGCAACAGCCGATAATTTGATAGTAAGAAGTAGGAGTCAACACTTTGTGATTAAAGTACAAATATGGAGGCAGTAATCACACATAGACGTGTGCATTAAAGTGTACCGATGTCCCTGCCTCCTTGTGAAAGGTTTGTGACACGTGAATGTCACAGTGAGATGTCATGGCTCTGGTTAGTAATGAACCTCAGAAAATCATGTCCACCATTCAAATATAAAAATATCACTATAAACAAATTAAAAAACACTGAGTAAGAAGTGAGAAGGCGCTTTGTTACTTCAAATGAAGTGTTTCTTAAGTTATTTGAAGAAAATGTATGACAATTTTGTAATTGTATTTACAATAATGAAATATTAAAGGAAACTTCAATTGTTGAAATGAATAGTAGTATGTGTTAGTCTAGATACACAGTACGTTCCCTTGACACTAACTGTGCCTTCAAAAGAAGCATGCACAAGTTCCCCAACATCATAATATTTAAGTTTAAGTAATGCCTGGAAAGCAGACTTTATTAAGACAGCCCCTCTGATGTTGAGTACATGGGTGGGTTTTCAGTTTATGAGAGGCAGGGAGCAAAAGAGAAATGTCCCTCGAGAAGGACATCAAAGGTGGCACTGAAATAACTGTTTGTATTAAATGTGTTCTCAGGGGGATTAGTTTTTAGCTCCCACTTCAAATGTCCTTTTATCTTCATCATAGCATCCATGGGCAATCATTGACAAGCTCTAATTAGATATTTCTTTTTTAGTCTTCTGAACATAAGTGTACAGCACATAAGGACTGCCAGAAATACAAACAATTAATTTAGAGCGTATTGAAAAAAAACATTCAAGGATCCACTCACATCTACATATTTAGCTATCCAATAAGTCTTTGTATTTGCAGAGTTTAGCGATAACTCAACCAATATAAACTAAAAACTGAGGTGTGTTTTTCTTCTGATAATTGCACTCAAAACATATTGTATTGCTTTAAAAAACAGGTATAAGTACTCTTGTGATGAATTGCCAATAGTTTAACACATTTTTACTATTTTTCTTCTATTGTATGGTTTAGCATTCATTCTTATTCCCGTGGAGCAGCTCTGTTGCCATGATATTTTGGCCTCTGAGGTGTGTGAGATGAGCAGTGATATCTGAGCCCAGCTTCAGTCCGTGCACATTATCCACTCCTGCATCTTTTACTCTTTCCATGGATCCCAAGATGTGTTCTCATCTGTCCAATGTTTAATCTTAACAAACTAGATTATGTTTTAACCCTGATTTATCTGGAGATTGTTCTTGTGTCGTCTCACCTCAACTCAAATACATTCTCTTTATATATGAGTGTGCACCAATGTGATTATAAAATGTAAACTGAAGTTGACGTTTAACTAAAAGTATGCAAGTGTATTTATATGTTTACTGTCATTTGTGTTATATTGTGTGATAAATAAATACATCAATTGAATCAATCACAAGTTTTTGATGGACAGCTCTTTTTTTGTCGTTGTTTTTTTTTACTTTTTTATGTAACAAAAGAGCATTTTTTCTGTTTTGGCTAATGTCAATCATGGAGTTGTTGCATGCCTACTTGTAACAAAGATGGCGGATTTAGCGAATGATATGACAAGATTCTTTCTGCATGTCTCAAACTCTCTCACTTTCTAATTAGTTTCAAAGGTCAGGCTAGGATCGGCTTACATTTTTTGATCTTTTGAGCTTGAATTTTTCAACACCTTTCTGTTATCACTTGTTTGTATTGCCTGAATGTCAACTTAATCAACTGAAATCAGAGGCCTACTTACAGTATCAACTTACTGTTTGTCGTCGGATATAGTGTCATAAGTCACTCAGAAGAGGCACAAGTCTTATACTGTTTGTGACGGAGCGGCTCCGTCCCGAACTGCGTGGTCCCGGAGGAGAGCGCGTGAAGATGCGCGCCCCCGTTTCCCTGTTGTGCGCGCCACGCCAAATCATGTCATCGCAAATACACATTTTTAACCCTGTTTACCACACTTCCTACAGCGCGTTTTCCGCATCTAAGAGTGCACACTTAGAAGCATCAGTTTACCAATACCAAACACGCCACATCCACACATACACGTAACTGTGTGCTGCTTCTTCTCCTCTCCTCCCATAGTGCATTCTGGGCAAACCCGGACACATCCGTGTTTGGTTAAATGCGTCACGCGGGCTTAGGTGGTCATGTGAGCCACAAACAATTTACATAGACAATTATCTTTGCTTCGTCCATATTGCAAGGTTGTTTATTTCGTTTGATATTTTTGTATGATAAATATTACAGTGTCGTGTTTGTTGGACAGTGAAAAAGTATCCATTTATTTGTAGAAATGGTGTAAATATTATTTTTCATAATATGAAAAATTATATTTACACCATATGTCCGTTTGTAATGTGGGAGGGGCTAACGGGGGTTTAAAGGCGAGCGCTTCAGCGCTGCCTCAGTGTGTGGTGAGTTACAGTGGAGGTAACATCTGTGCAGTGGTTTTGTTTTTGAGAGAGACGTAAAGGAGAAGTCTGGACAAGCCTATATATATATTTATTTATTCATTTATTTATGTGGTTTTGCCTCAACGTTTGTGGTCACTGTAAATATTGTCTGAGCACCGTTCTTGCACTTGTTTTCACCATTGGAGAGCACAATTAAAGCACCGAAACCCTTAATCGCCGACTCAGCCTGATTTTGTTGGTGAAAATGAATGTTCAACCTCGCTCGCTGAATAAGAAGGATTTGCTATTACTTTTCAGATCACAGATTTGTTTTACCTATTCATTAAAATGCACTTCCATTTTCATTACAGTGTATACAAATAACCAGCAAAGTTCTCTTATTTACACTTTTACCCTTACACTTTTATTCAAAATGTACCCTTGAACTTCATTAAAACATCTTTAAACGTAGAACTCTTAACATAAAAAAGCTATGATTCACTCACATTTGAACTGGAACCTTTCACAACATTCACAGAAACGTCCCAGCAGACACAAATTAAACAAACCCTTTGAGCAGATTTATAAAAAGAAACCAGCAGGTGTCAAACAAGTCAGTTGTGTGCTATGCTCTGGTTCAGAACAGGATCCTGGCGGTTACAGGTTCATATTACCCAGCATGCCGTGTTCTTCACAGCTGACACCAGTTAAACTTGACTGTGTGAGCAGAGAAATCAAATGGAAACCAACAGTCCATTCTATTCTGTGTGAGAAGTAGTGTAGAGCAGGAGTCCCCAACCTTTTTTTCCACCATATAATGTAGGTTTTATTTTCACGGACCGGCCAGATAAATTTGGCAAAAATAAGTGCCTAAAAATTACAACTCACCACACGGCTGAATCAGTGGGAGCCCTGCGCTTGATTCTGTGCGATGAGGTGGTCCTATCCAGGAGTGATGGGAGACAATGACCCGCAGTGTGTTTCTCAAGTCCAGTCTGCTCTGTAGTTTTGTCTTTGTTGCTGTCACTGCAGAAAAGCCGCTTCACAAAGAGGATGTTGGAAACAGTAGTAAGGTTTTTAGTGTTCTAGTCAGGATATTCTGGCTTGATTTTCATCCAGAATGTCGGCAGTGTTGTTGCCTCAAATATACGTTTAAGACCACCAAAAAGATCTCCAAAGACTAGTTTTCTTGTGTGTCTATTTTTGGGCAACGTGTTTAATGTGACGCATTCGCGATGACGTATCATGTATAATGCACGTATCAGTTATGTCATCACGCAGGACAAGAGCAGAGATATAATATACTTGCCATTATATCTAATGGATTTCGTTGGCAATTTCCTATAAGGCTTTTCATTATATATCTACGGACAAGCTTATTAGTGTGTCATGAGGAACAGGCCAAAGTTACGTCGGAGAAAATGCTGTCGCTGATAAATGATTTACAGTTTTTGTGTAGCCCGGTAGCAAACACCTTACGGACCGGCCCAGAGGTTGGGGACCCCTGGTGTAGAGGATACACCACCATGGCTTTGGACATGGGTTGCTGAAATTGTCACTGTGCGTAGTCAATTTTGTGTCTTGTTGGCTTTTTAATTCATTTTAAAATGTTTGGAAACATTTGAATTATGCCAATACGTGCATATTCAAGAGACACATAATTTCGCACTAGATTAAGTACATTGTGAAAGTCTGAAAGTCTATAGCAACAATCATACAGCAATGTATTCATTGCAATACCTCCTGGTTCTGTTTAATGTTTTGGTTTAAAGTGGTTGGATATTCCCATTAACCTTGGATTTTAAAAGTAGCCCCTCATTTCCTAGATAATCACCTTGTATGTTTATATATATATATATATATATATATATATATATATATATATATATATATATATATATATATATGTATGCAACTGTATGCACATGGGGCTCCATCTATCTCCTGGTGAGGTGTGAAGTGGAACAGAGTCAAGGTAATGAAGAAGACGCCACTGTGTAATTACTGGGGCTGAGGAGGATAACCCGTTTACTTCACCTAATAGTTCACCTTGAAGTGCAAATTCAAAGGGGATAAAACACATGCACGCTCCCTTGCCCCCTATTTGCGTTAAAAGAACCTGTGTTGTTTAAAGTAAAATTTACATTTCCTGGTCCATTTCTGTCAGTAGTTTGGATAATGAACTGTGGCAGAGCAGCACAGGCTATTTAAGTAGACGTATTAAGCAGAAATCCTCAGACACTAGAGCTGGTTCTGGGATCTTTATGCGGTCTGAATAAAAATGTGTTGAATATCCTGTGCGGCGTATACAGTCTTGCATTGCACTTAAATATACAAGCCTCAGGTATATACACACTACAAATGTGACTCACATCAAATGTGTCGACCTTATTCTATAATTAATGTAACATTAATGGAATAAAAAGAAAAAAAGAAAATGTCTGACCATATTGAATTATTTAAAAAATCTGAAAAATGTCTTAATAATGGTCTCCATATATTGCTCATTTACCTAATGTCTTCTCAACATATCTGTATGTATACAAATATTGACTGTGATGAGTTTTATAAAGCAAACAGCAACTAGCATGCGAACAGTGCACTTCCTGCTTCGGGGATAATAAAAAGCTCTATAATTAAATGCAAAGAGCAAACAGTGGACTTATTTTAACCCAAATAATAACAAAATGTCTGTATCTTTACTGTATTACATGTAAAAAATTGGGTACAACCTCTTTAACGGTTGTGCAAACATGTACTACAAAGTCTCATCCGTCGAGCAATCCATAACGACATTGATTGCACGTTTCTATTTGGCGCATGCAGCACTTGAAATAAACAACTCTTAGCTCTCTGCCTCCCAGTCTTCAGTCTTCCACGTGTTGAGTGTGTGAGGAGATTGGAGTAAGTGGCACCTGTGTTCTCATATACTGCATATGAGGTCCGCCATGAGCCAATCCCATTGCTAACGCAGACAGATTGAGAATGTGTTCTGGATTGATTTCTATTTCAGATGAGCCGCAGTGTGCAGGGTTTTTAATTTTTCTTCCCATTACCAAATAAAACACACCCCCCCCGCTGTTGGAGGCGACATGCCGCTGAAAACACATTAATAGCAAAGGCAAACTTTTTAAGCAGCTGTCTGTGGCCGAGTCCGACACCGCAGCTCTGGAAATGTGCAGTTTGTACCTCTGAAATCGCTGCCTTTTGAAGAAGAATGTGCTTGTGCGATGGAAATGTGCGGCGCTTTGAGATCACCTGACTCCAACGAAATGCAATGCAAGGACAGCACATTTTGAGTGAAAGCATTGATTGTTGTGTTATATATTTTCCAACGCTGTCATATTGTAGGTTGAGCTTGAATCTGGGTGGGCAATTATTTTCCTCCATGGTTCCTTATTCGAATCAAGGCAAGTAGCGGAGGGCCGGCCCGCGATCATTGGTGTGAAAAAAAAATTAAATACAAAAAATTTAATATCAAATAAAATATCACTTTTCTGTCAAATATAGGCTATTGAATATATTATTTAATTCATTTCACGTCATATTTATTAAGGATATAAGTGCAGACAGATGCCAAAGGGCAAAAAATAATAATAATAATATATATATCTTTTTAAATATTACTTGGCATGTTTGGCGGGCCGGATTATAAAAACAAACGGGCCACATGTGTCCCGCGGGCCGCAGTTGGCCCACCCCTGATCTAAAGTATGAGGTTGGCAATTACGGATGGGATTTGTTCTGTAAAATTGAACTTACCGCACTATGTCAGTGTTTTTTTTTGTTTTTTTGTTTTGAGCATTCGCACGGGATGAGCAATAATAATAATAATAAGAACCTTTTTATTCATTCAAATTGCTAGAGTTTCTTCCTTTTTCAACAATGTTATGTTTGTTTTCAAGCGTTATGAACCTGTACTGTAGCGTTATTGCTATCAGCAATCAGAATGATATCTGCACAATCATATTTTAGTCTATTCGTGCTGACACAGTCCCGCAATCCAAAAGCACACAAACGTTGCTTTTGTTTTTACCTTTGTACTCCTAAGTCATGTCTTTCCCAGTGTTTGTTTTGTGTGTTTTTTTTTTACCTTTTTAATTGTAGAAAACACAATAATTGGAGTAGAGAACAGTGGTGTCCGTGGTGAATCAATATGATTCATTTTGTTCAATTATGGAGACTTAATTCCTAAATTCAGGACAATTATTGGATGAAGTAGGGTTATTTTGTACAAATAAAATGATAAATTACAACCCTGCTTCCGAAGAGTGCACACGCTTTTTCGCTCGCTCCGCTTGCTATCGCTGCTTTCCTTATTTATTTTGCTTTTTAATCAGTTTTTGTCTTCCAAACATTTTTGCTTTAGACTTTTTCAAGTAAACCAAGGATTTTAAGAACATTTTTCCAGTTTTAACGACATATCTGACGCCAGCGACATGTCCGGGAGAAGAAGTGAGAAAGACTGTGAACGCTGTCGGAAATATCAACAAGAAATTAATGAGCTGAAAACACGGATATTTGTTTTGGAATCTGAAAAAGTTCTTCACGATACCATTCCTGTGTCAACCGACGGTAAGAAGAGCACACTTTTTACAAGAAAAACTGCTACTTTCAACCTAAACCGCAGTGACTCTGTGTCGTTTCCAAAACTGTCTAAAAACCAGAAAGACCAGGCTGTTTCTTGGAACAAACTTGGAGCAAAGCCTAAACGATACAAAGATAAGGTGAAGTCACCTAAAATACAGCTCACAAACAGATTTTTACCACTTTCAGAGATGGAATTAAATGAAAAAAGGAAAGATGACGTGGCTAAAATACAGCGAGAAGGATCTGTGCCACAAGCCAAGGTCATTGTTTTAGTTGGGGACGGCGCGATAAGTCACGTGACGCATGAAAAGATAAACACACATTCTTTTCCAAGCGCCACTGTTTCTGAGATAACGTCACTCCTTCCAAATATTATGGCTAAGCATGGAGGAGCTAAACAGCTGATTGTGCACGTGGGTGCAGTGGACATGCGGCGGGAACAGACTGAAGTTTTGAAAAAAGACTTCTTGAAGTTATTCGACGTGCTTGATAAAATGGAAATCAAAACATTCATAAGTGGACCTCTTCCAAACATCGACAGGAGGATAAACAAGTTTAGCCGGCTTCTTCAGCTGAACACATGGCTGTCCAAAGAGTGTCCCCCGAGAGGACTACACTACATTGAGAACTTCTATCTATTCTGGAAACGAGAGGACCTGTTTAAGAGAAATGGCCCCCACCTATGCAGAGGTGGAGTGAGGGTGCTGACAGAGAACCTGCTCCACGCTCTGAGGCATTGGACTGGGCCTGGACAGGGTCCTGAGCAGATAGTTAGAGAAGAGAGGAATGAGAGAAGAATTCCTGCTCCATCAGCCAGAGACCGAGCCAATGTTTCAACATCAAAAGCACCACAACCTCAGCCTCCACCAAAGGATTCATCAGCAGCTGCTCCACCACCACCAGCAAAGGATTCAGCTCCAGCTGCTCCACATTCACCTCCACCGCCTCCAGCAAAGGAACAATCTTCAAAGGCCTTGGACCCATCTGTGACAAGCCCAACAACATCCCTGTCATCGCCCCTGCCTTCACACCAGCCCTGGGTTCCCCCTGCAACATCTACTCCCACTAAAGATTCATCATTCTCCTTCTCATCTTCACTCTCACCCATGGGCCTTCCCAGCCATTTTGAAAGTCTGATCAAATCAGGCATTAAGATGGCTCCACTCACGCCCAATATAGCAAGGGCTATGTCAATACGTATCAACTCTTCCCTGCACAAGCCGACTACACCAACAAAAGCCCCACCACCCATCCCCCCTCGTCTCTCACCTGGTCCCAAACTCTCCTTGGCTACAAAAGCCCCACCACCCATCCAACCTCGCCTAGCTATGGTATCTCCCATAGCTAGGATGCACTGGGTCTCAGCGTTGCCGGGACTTATTGTCATATTAAAAATCAAACCAACCCGGGGCCCTATGTAAAAAGAGCCCCCCCTAGTGCTATTTCTGTAGTCACATCATCACAGAGATGGAAAAACAAAATGCGAGTCAGGCCCAATCTGAGAAATGTGATTCATATTCCCTGTGAAAAGATAAAGCCCAGTCTCACTGAAACTAGTCTGAAACTTGCTGTGCTAAATGTCAGATCCTTATGTAACAAATCTCTCTTAATTAATAATTTTATTTCTTCTTATAATCTTGATTTTATGTTTTTAACTGAAACATGGCTTGACAAAAACACAGGAAATGTAGTTCTGATAGAATCTGCTCCACCCAACTTTAAGTTTGAATCTGAAACACGAGAAAACAAAAAAGGGGGTGGAGTCTGTGCTGTCTTTAGAGATGAAATAATTACCCGCAGGTTGTCTTTTGGGGTGTTTTCATCATTTGAGTATGTATCCTTTAAAATGGAGCTAAACGGTCTCCATCCATTCTCTTCATTGTTTTATACAAGCCTCCCCAGCACTGCCAACGTTTTATTGATGATTTTACTGAGATGCTTTCAGTCATATGCACAGACTTTGATGGTTTGGTCATTACAGGTGATTTCAATGTGCATGTTGATAATATTTGTGACAGAAACGCTAAAGAGCTTGATGCTGTCCTTGAAACCTTCAGTCTTACTCAGCATGTGAGAGGCCCCACCCACAGCAAAGGACACACTCTAGATCTCATAATTACAAAGGGGGTAAATATTTCAAATGTTAATGTGATCGATGTTGCTCTGTCTGATCATTTCTGTGTCTTCTTTGACCTGTCTGTTTCTCCCAAACCTCCGGTTGGTCCTGCAGTTGTTCAGAGGAGACACATAAGTGATGGCACAGGTGCACTGTTTATGGAAATGATAAACTTCGAAAATGTCTCATGTTCTAATGTAAATGATTTGTTGAACTCTGTTACATCTAGTGTTTTGAATGTTCTGGACACCATCGCCCCTATAAAGGCTAAAATGGTTAAAAATAAGCAGAAGGCGCCGTGGAGAAATGATGATTCGGTCAGGGCACAGAAAAGGGAGTGCCGCAGGGCCGAACGGAAATGGCGCAAGTCAAAGCTCCAGGTTCAAAAAGAGATTTACAAAGAAAAGCTGAATATGTACAACCTAATCTTATGTAGAACTAGGGAAAGATATTTTTCTGAAATAATTGGAAGCTGCAGTAACAACTCGCGTGTCCTGTTTGCCACAGTAAACAGATTAACAAACCCTCCAGCTCAGCTGCCGTTAGAACTCATTTCCACATCCAAGTGTAATGAGTTTGCATTATTCTTTAATGACAAAGTTCAGGGCATTAAAAATGCTATAAATCCCACAATGCAAAAAATTACCCTAAAACCACCAAGACACTTAGAGCTGACTCACTTTGCACCAGTAACTGACAAAACTGTCCATGAGATCATCACCAGTCTGAGTTCATCTACATGCTGCCTTGATGTGTTACCCACCAGATTTCTAAGGTCTGTGCTGAACAGTTTGTTAGCACCATTCACTCACATAGTTAACATGTCGCTTCAATCTGGAACATTCCCAATGTCTTTGAAAACTGCGGTCATAAAGCCTCTCCTAAAGAAGAGCAGTCTTGATGCCGCAGTACTGAGTCATTACCGGCCCATCTCTAATCTGCCATTTTGGGGCAAAGTCCTTGAAAAGGTTGTTTACCAACAGCTCACAGATTTCCTCTTAATAAACAACTCATTTGATGTTTTTCAGTCAGGTTTTAGACCTCATCACAGCACTGAGACTGCTCTTGTCAAGGTGACAAATGACATCCGCCTGAACACTGACACGGGCAAAGCCTCAGTCTTAATTCTGTTAGATCTGAGTGCTGCTTTTGACACTGTCGATCATGGGATCCTCTTACAGAGACTAGAGGACTGGGTGGGCATCACTGGCACTGCCCTAAACTGGTTAAGGTCCTATCTGGAAGACAGGAAGTACTTTGTTGAAATTGGTAGCTGTGTCTCAGACCACATGACCCTGACCTGTGGAGTGCCCCAAGGGTCAGTCCTGGGTCCCCTTCTGTTCAAACTCTACATGCTGCCGTTAGGTCAGTTGATACGCAGTGAAAATGTGTCCTATCACAATTATGCAGACGACACTCAGATCTATGTTTCACTATCGGCAGGTGACTATGGACCAGTGGATTCACTCTGTCACTGCATCCAACAGATCAGTTTGTGGATGCAAAACAACTTTCTCCAGCTGAACTCAGACAAGACTGAAATAATCGTTTTTGGCCCACAGAAACAAAGAGAAAGTGTTAGCGGTCACCTCCAGAGTCTCGCTCTAAAACCTACAAACCAAATTAGAAATCTGGGGGTAATAATGGACTCAGACTTGAACTTTAATAGCCACGTCAAATCAATAACATCAGCAGCTTTTTACCATCTAAAAAACATTGCCAAAATCAAAAATATAGTGTCAAAACCAGATTTAGAGAGACTTATCCACGCGTTTGTCTCCAGTAGATTAGACTACTGTAACGGCCTGCTCACTGGTCTCTCCAAACGAGCTGTAAAACAGCTGCAGTACATCCAGAACGCTGCTGCTCGGGTCCTGACTAGAACCAGGAAGTATGATCACATTAGTCCTGTTCTCAGGTCTCTGCACTGGCTCCCTGTGGCTCAGAGAATAGACTTTAAAGCAGCTCTGCTTGTGTACAAGTCTCTCCATGGCCTAGCACCAAAGTACATCTTGGATATGTTAGTGCCATATGAACCATCTCGGACTCTGAGGACCTCAGGGACCGGCCTCCTGCTGGTGCCCAGAGTCAGGACAAAACATGGGGAATCTGCGTTTCAGTTTTATGCAGCTAAAATCTGGAACAGTCTTCCTGAAGATGTGAGACAGGCTTCTACTCTGACAATGTTCAAATCTAAGCTAAAAACTGTTTTGTTTAGCTGCGCATATGACTAAAAGGATTTTTTCTTTGCACTCTTCTCTTTTGTTTGTGATTTTATTAGTTTAGAAAATCAGTTGGATTGATAATTTTTAATTTAGTTAATTTTAGTGTATTTCTGTAATTTCTTTGTGATTTGAATGCATTTTTCCTGCTGTGAAGCACTTTGAATTGCCTTGTGTATGAAATGTGCTCTACAAATAAACTTGCCTTGCCTTGCCTTGCCTAAATTAAAGGACTTTTATATGGATTCCTGAATATTTTTGCTTTATTCCAAGTTCCTAAAACCTTTTTTTGTGAATTTACCTTCAGCTTTTAAAAAATAATTGTCAAAACCCAACAAATGCTCATTTAAGTGTCAAAAAAATAATTTTAAATGTCTCTGTGCAGAGCTTGTTTTTACTTATAATTAGAATAAACCAGACATCAGAGGCCAGAATCACAAAGTCTCAGCTTCACAAAGGCTCCAGCCAATTGTTTGTGCTCCAAAGAGTTCAGGAACAGTTTCAGTTTTAATTGGGGGTCGTTTTAGGAAAAAATAGGCCACTAAGCGTTAGGGGTTAGAATGACCCCGAGGACTTCTGAATTTGTTTAAATACAGTAAATAAAACTTTTTACAGATATTTTCACAGGACTGCCAACACAGATGCAATTCACAATCAATGCAATTTACCTGAAGTCAATAGGATTTTAGATGACTTTTAACATAAAGCACATTTCTGGTGGTGGTGTTACTGCTTCGCCTCACAATACAGTATTAAACTTGTGTATTTTTATGGAGTAACGCATTTGTCAAGTTAAAAGTGAGAGCTGTGGATAAATATAATACCCTTTGGAGCATTTTAGGCAAAGCAATAACATCTTCACTGAGAAAAGTGGTGCACCTTCAGCTCGTTATAGTACAAAACATATGAAAGAAAGACACATTTTCTTTAATAGTTCACTAACAGTATCTTCTTTTGAATCCTGCAGACGCATTTAGTGACATCAGTGTGATAGCCATGTCCGTCTTGTCTCCTGCAGGAACCACTGTGATGAGAATGACGGCGTTTGATGCAGACGACCCGGCGACAGACAACGCCGCCTTGCGCTACAACATCATCAGACAGTCTCCCGACAAACCCTCTCCAAACATGTTCTACATCGACCCCGAGAGCGGAGACGTTGTGACCGTCATCTCCGCCAAGCTGCTCGACAGAGAGGTAAGGCAAACACCTGGATCAGCGCTGTCTTTGGCAGGAGGTAACTCTGGATTATGTCGCCGGCGTCTGGTGTCTCTGAGTTTGAGCCGGTTCTACAATTCCATCTTTCAAAAAACGCTGAACTGACACAGGATAAAATGGGTTTTGAGAGAGAAATGTACAAGATGACTACTAAAGTGTTAGAGGTGAGATCATTTACAGATGTGTGACAGACAAAATAGTTCACACAATTAAAATATATTGGGTTAATTGTGTCTCATAAAAACAAGATTAAAAGGAATTTACACTTTGCAATTCATTGTGTTAATTGCACTCCTTAATAGAAAGACACATTGTTTTTTTATGTGTTACTTGCAAAACAATCCAGGCCTAATCTGATGTCACATTTACAGTTTGTTTGATTTTTTTTCCCTTTTCACTGGGGTTGTACCACGGCAGTTTTTAATGGGAAAAAGTCTACTATGTGTGTGTATATTTAAAATCCTTTCATACCACGGCGAGACAACAGCATGATTGCTTTTCTAAAGGGTGACCAATGCCAGAACATCGATTGGGCCCGCTGCTGGAAGAGGAGCATTAGCTGTTGTCAGACACTTAGCGCATAGTTTAATTGAGGTGATACATGCTCATGCACAGACTCTGGCGGTGTCCAACAAGGCGCCCTGCAAAAACCTGCCATCCGGAACCAAGCATGGCCACTGCACGGCCTGATGAACAGCGCTACATACACCAGTGTTCAACAGGAGAGTAATTGATTTGAAATAAATGCCATCACTGCTGAGAATGTTTATGTGATGGAGATACTGCCGGCGTCGACTATTTTGAAAAGAAATCCCCAAAAGTAGCTACCTTCAGTTGTTTGGAGCCAAGATTTAAAAACATAATGTCCAAGTTCTGTTGCTGGAATATGATGCGTTGGAACGAGGCACTGGGCCAGACAGTAACTTGTTTGTGGACATGATGAATGTGTGAACTAAAACAGTTTCCCGAGGTACCTTTATACTCCATAGGTGATGACGGCAGTGGTTATGAACGAGCTTTCCAAGATTTGTGTTTCTGGCTCTGAAATGCGTAATCTCTCTGGATGCATTTGGCTGAACTGCTATTTGGATATTTTTCCCATTGTTAATTGCAGTTGGCACAGATTTGACTTTATAAACATTGTGACATTAATCACTGTCAAGTATTTACTCTGAACAACACTGAACAACTAGATCGCAAGCAAGAGATATTCAACATATTTACGTCTCTTATAACTTTCTGATCTAATTTCATATAGCTTCTGCAGAGGATTGGCATCATATCAATTGGAAGTATGATTTCTGAAATGGTCAGGCCGGTCAGTATAGCTATAAGGTGAATAACTAACCATTCCTCTTGGCTCCCCATAGGATAAAAGGCAAGGTCAGCAAGTTTAGCATATCATATAAAAAAGTAGAAAATAAATAGAAAAGTTTGTTGGTGTTAAGTCTTTCGTTACAGTTGAGTTAGAGTTGTAAGTGTGTTTGGATAGACACTTCACCTGCCCTGGGGAAAGCACAAAGCAATCTGAAGAAAATTGGAAAATCCATTTTGTCACAGAGAAATCAGCAATTTTGCCTGTAGTGCTGTCTCTGGGGCGTAAAATTCTGTCTTGATATGCACATTTATTCCACCCCTGTGTTTGTACCCGTCACTTTTTCAGGCTCAGTCTTGTTTTACATGAGACAGGGTTGATCAATAGCAGCTTGTTATTTGACTAAGATTGCTTTCAGGGAGATCTGTTTCAGTTTTTTTGATACATGATTGCAAATCGTATTTATAGCCATATTTAAGATGTGAATGGTTTAAAATTGCACTGTGTAACTCTTCTGGGGCAGGGACCACCACCTGCTTGTCCCAATGGAAATGTTATGGCTTCACCTGGAATGTTGCACAATCTGGCATTAAACTGTCTTTTTTTGTTGTTGCATTTATTCAATGCATTTATTGTTGCTACAAAACACCTTTAAAAACATGCATTCTTACTGTGAGTGGGCTCGTTGCTTCTCCATAGATTTGTCCTGGATTTGTTCCATGAAGATACACAATAATGAAACAAAAACATATCCATGGAGATAAGCAGGTGGTGGACCGTCGACCAGAGTATCTCTGTCTTCAAGGTCTGCCATTCAGCATGGAATATAAAACCCATATTACTAGTCTTTACAAATAGTTCATTTTCTTCTTTTACAATTAACCCTCAGACTTTAAAAATGCACATAATACGAATATATAGAGAGCTTTTACCTTTTTACGTAATGTATTATCAATCAATGGCTTCAATTACCATAATAAAGTAATTTCCTCCCCTAAATATCCAGTCTTATTCTGTATCCTACGGGCATACATTGCAAATGTAATTGTGACGCTTGACAGAAAAAAAATCACAATTACATATTTTTCCTGAAGCATTTTGCACTCGTGAGTCTAAACTGTCAAGTTGTAAGCAGAGTGAAGCAACTTTTCCCTGTGGCATTGAACTTGCCCTTGCATTATACGGTACATATTATGTAACGTTAAAGGGGGGATATGGTGTATGATTGATTCATGTTAGAGTCGTCCTCAATTGTCCTGCATTTAAGGCTGGACAATGCCTTTGCTATTCTCACCCACTTCCCATCTCTAAACTTACTTGCAATTATTCCAGGACTGCAATAGTTGATGACTGCCCGTCATACATGCAGCGTTCAAACATGTCACATAGCTATTTTCCAATTGAAACACAAACATTTGAATCTGATCAGATTCTGCAGTTTTAAACAGGACATGAATTAACTCGACAAGACACTTTAGATGAACAGTTCTGTGTACAGTAAATAATAGGTAAAATAATGATTTACACATGTTATAAATAAACACAAAATACCAGAGAAAAAAACATATTATTTCTAAATGAGGTTAAGCAACACATTTGTAGCTACATGATTGAAATATGCATGTCCCAATATGGTTTATCCATCATCTGTGTGATTTTTGTGAATGCATAGTTTAGTAACCCTCCGTACTAACATATATCAGCACCTAAAAAGCTATGTGGATGTATGAAAACATCTTTTTACACCTAATTTGCTGTGTGCCTGGAAGTTTAACTGGAGAGGAAATGTGCTTGATGCTTGGAGAAATGAGTCACAAGCTGCAGTGAGTGTACCCGTCCTTTTGGCCCTGATGAAAGACAAACATATGGTGCTATCAGACTCTAAAAGGATGTTTCGCCTGACAGAGGAAGTCGAATTTTCACAGGAACGCCAACTATCAAATCCGGCTGATCTGAACTGCTAAAGAAACAAATTATTCCTGATGGCTTTTTTATCCATAGTTTTACAGTCAGCTGTGCTTTCATACTCTCTACTGCGCCGCACTCTTTTCAGAATCAGAGATGAGTTGAGGGAGCTCAACGGGGGAAGGAATATTTTCTGAATAAAATCTCCTTTATAACAAGATGTGATTCATTTGCATTGAGGAACATATAGAACCATGCACTGAAAATAGCATAAATCTTTCAAACAAGGGCCCGCATTTTGTCCCCAATCTTAACGGTACAGGAGCATTGACAAGTTCATCTGCTGACATCAAGCGTTGTCTTAACTGCTGAGAATGTGTGATCATGCCAAAAGAGGTGGAATGAAGCAAATTGAGGGCATGGTGTAGTGCATCCTGGGAATGGCCAGAATCGTGAATAATAGTACATCCAAAAACCAAGACTATGGAAATAAAGAAACAACAAAAGAATGAACTCTGGACAGCTGAATTAGCTCCCAAAAATGTATTGTCGTGCACCACAATTAACGTTTTGGCATCAGCCCTAGAATCGCTGCTAATAAACGTGTACACTGAAAACACAACATGGATAACATGCCCAATACATTTCTTGGAGTCGTATTACTATCCCCACATGAACGAGATAATAATAAAACAGGATTCATAGGCATAAATAACACAAGTCGATATAAGCCGAGATGTCTGCGCGGACTGCGATGCATTCTGTGCTCAGCATCTCCAGGTTTTGTCCCTGGTTTAGTCTTGGTTTAGTCCGGGCAGACTGGGAAAATGCCCATGAACGTATACTCCATTCCCTGGGGGTGAACATGAGCTGCTCCCTGCATTGCGCAAAACAAATCAATCTTTATTTTTAATTAAATGAAGAAACTATACTCGAAGGCTGTATATCAATTTTTTTATTTTATTTTTTTCAATTTTGGGAATAAATTGGAATACTGAAAATCAAACTGTTTTATTGTGATTCATCTTTGTGAATCAAAATCAACAGTGAAAATGTTTCCTTTTTTCTATTTATTTTAAAATCGAAAATCAACAAATCATACAAGGATCCATGTTCTTTTTCGCTGTTTCACTTGTTGAATGACAACAAGCATCTCCTCTGCTGAGAATGACTGCAGATATCATGCACACAGTGGTACTTTTGAATGCCACAGTTATCAGTCATTGGATCAAACCTTATCACCATAATGGACTGGCACCACCAGAAGGTAGTAGAAGGTAGCTGAAGGTAGCTGAAGGTAGCTGAAGGTAGCTGAAGGTAGCAGAAGGTAGCAGAAGGTAGCTGAAGATAGCTGAAGGTAGCAGAAGGGAGCAGAAGGTAGCTGAAGGTAGCTGAAGGTAGCAGAATGTAGCAGAAGGTAGCTGAAGGAAGCAGAAGGTAGCTGAAGGTAGTAGAAGTTAGTAGAAAGTAGCAGAAGGTAGCTGAAGGTAGCAGAAGGTAGCTGAAGGTAGCTGAAGGTAGTAGAAGGTAGCTGAAGGTAGCTGAAGGTAGCTGAAGGTAGCTGAAGGTAGCAGAAGATAGCAGAAGGTAGCTGAAGGTAGCAGAAGGTAGCTGAAGGTAGCAGAAGGTAGCTGGAGGTAGTAGAAGGTAGTAGAAGGTAGCTGAAGGTAGCTGAAGGTGGCAGAAGATAGCAGAAGGTAGCTGAAGGTAGCAGAAGATAGCAGAAGGACGCAGAATGTAGTAGAAGGTAGCTGAAGGTAGCTGAAGGTAGCAGAAGATAGCAGAAGGTAGCAGAATGTAGCAGAAGGTAGCTGAAGGACGCAGAAGGTAGTAGAAGGTAGCTGAAGGTAGCAGAAGGTAGCTGAAGGTAGCTGAAGGTAGTAGAAGGTAGCTGAAGGTAGCTGAAGGTAGCTGAAGGTAGCAGAAGATAGCAGAAGGTAGCTGAAGGTAGCAGAAGGTAGCTGAAGGTAGCAGAAGGTAGCTGGAGGTAGTAGAAGGTAGCTGAAGGTAGCTGAAGGTAGCAGAAGGTAGCTGAAGGTAGCTGAAGGTAGCAGAAGATAGCAGAAGGACGCAGAAGGTAGTAGAAGGTAGCTGAAGGTAGCTGAAGGTAGCAGAAGATAGCAGAAGATAGCAGAATGTAGCAGAAGGTAGCTGAAGGACGCAGAAGGTAGTAGAAGGTAGCTGAAGGTAGCAGAAGGTAGCTGAAGGTAGCAGAAGGTAGCTGAAGGTAGTAGAAGGTAGTAGAAGGTAGCTGAAGGTAGCTGAAGGTAGCAGAAGATAGCAGAAGGTAGCTGAAGGTAGCAGAAGGTAGCTGAAGGTAGTAGAAGGTAGTAGAAGGTAGCTGAAGGTAGCAGAAGATAGCAGAAGGACGCAGAAGGTAGTAGAAGGTAGCTGAAGGTAGCTGAAGGTAGCAAAAGATAGCAGAAGGTAGCTGAAGGTAGCAGAAGATAGCAGAAGGTAGCTGAAGGTAGCAGAAGATAGCAGAAGGACGCAGAAGGTAGTAGAAGGTAGTAGAAGGTAGCTGAAGGTAGCAGAAGATAGCAGAAGGACGCAGAAGGTAGTAGAAGGTAGCTGAAGGTAGCTGAAGGTAGCAAAAGATAGCAGAAGGTAGCTGAAGGTAGCAGAAGATAGCAGAAGGTAGCTGAAGGTAGCAGAAGATAGCAGAAGGACGCAGAAGGTAGTAGAAGGTAGCTGAAGGTAGCTGAAGGTAGCAGAAGATAGCAGAAGGTAGCAGAATGTAGCAGAAGGTAGCTGAAGGACGCAGAAGGTAGTAGAAGGTAGCAGAAGTTTTTTTTTTTAGCAGAAGGTAGCTGAAAGTAGCTGAAGGACGCAGAGGATAGTAGAAGGTAGCTGAAGGACGCAGAAGGTAGCTGAAGGTAGTAGAAGGTAGCTGAAGGACGTAGAAGGTAGTAGAAGGTAGCTGAAGGTAGCTGAAGGTAGCAGAAGATAGCAGAAGGTAGCAGAATGTAGCAGAAGGTAGCTGAAGGACGCAGAAGGTAGTAGAAGGTAGCTGAAGGTAGCTGAAGGTAGTAGAAGGTAGCAGAAGTTTTTTTTTTTAGCAGAAGGTAGCTGAAAGTAGCTGAAGGACGCAGAGGATAGTAGAAGGTAGCTGAAGGACGCAGAAGGTAGCTGAAGGTAGTAGAAGGTAGCTGAAGGACGTAGAAGGTAGCTGAAGGTAGGTGAAGGAAGCAGAAGGTAGCTGAAGGAAGCAGAAGGTAGTAAAAGGTAGTAGAAGGTAGTAGAAGGACGCAGAAGGACGCAGAAGGTAGCTGAAGGTAGCTGAAGCCCGACCGGGAACTTCCCCATGGTCAAGTCTCAAAGCTAAGATCAGGGGCGAAACACGGCCCAGTGTGTCACAGATGCAAAGCTCAAGAAGCTGGCGGTCAAGTATTGGACTGAAATAAGTTTGGACATTTACCAAATGAAAACATTTTCTTGAATGTAACTTGAATACTGGCTAGTCTATTTACATTTTATTTAGTTTTTTCACTCTCTGGTCTTGAACTATTTGTTCTTTTTTGTTTATAAGAAAACATTATTCATCAAAATCATAAAGCCATAAATGTGTGATGTTTTTGTACTTGTGTAAGCACAAAAACATAACCCTTTTAACTTAATAGTGCTTGTGTTCTATTGAAAGTTCTTAACAGAATAAATTACTTGCCGGGATTGACTACTTAAATTAAGACCATAAAGAATGTATTTGTACTTTTGTATTAACTTCACAGAGCGGTAGATAAATATCCGTCCTTTCACATGTGGCTGTAACACTAGTCTGCTAACACCGGCAAAATGCATGACACATCGGTGCTAAGTCTGCAGAGCTAAGCTCATTTTCCTATCTCCACACACGCACAGCAGTCATTGTGTCATCTATTTTAGAGCGTGCGGACGGTGTGTAAGCGGAGAGGACAGGCACTAATGGCACACTGACTTTGTGACTAGGTAATGCTCTGTGGCCAATCTGAAAGCTGTCAGAGCAGAGGACGGCCGATCGATGGACTCCGCCATCACGGCATGTTCCACTGAGGTGAGGTACACATGGGCAAAATGGATACCTCTTTCAGCCACGATGTAGACAGGAACCTATTTGTAAGCTTATGATATTTATTCTGGGTTGGTTATTTTACATGAAAGCATTGAAAAACATTTGATCTCAACTCAATTAATAAACATGGACAGATGCAGTACAAATATATTGAAAACAAAAATCTTCTATTGCAATCTTTGTGCTCTGGAGAACTTATCTTTGTTGACTCTTGAGCTTATACATATTTGTCTGCCTGCATGTGGTATTTTCCTGTGTGTGCACTAATGTATGTACGCACGTATGTTTACATTACATGCCTAAATTCTGTGTATCGGATTGTGAAAAGAAATCATGATTTTACTAATATTCACAATTATTGACACCATGAGAAAACAAGGGAAATACTTCGCTTTCATTCATATTGTCCGTCATTGCTCTAGTATGTGACCAGCTTTAAGAAATTGACCTTTCGGAATTATAAATTTAATGTTACACTGCCAGATAAAGCAAAAAAAAAAAAAAAACATAACATTTAGGGTACATTTTTTGGAATATATAGTTGCAGTTGATATTCTCATTAGATATAGGGTCAATCTTGTGAAAACATCAACTGAAACTAGGCTTCCTGTTTAATAGGTTCAGATGAGTAATACATGTTCTGCAAGTCTGAACATTCTCTGCCATCATAAACTTAGTGTGTTTTAACTTTTGCCCTTTTTTTGTCCTTTTTGCCCAGAATGAGCCTAAATGTATTCTTGCTTTGATCCTGCTGTAATTTACCCCTTTAGTCCTGGTCTAGTCCAGGTTGTGGTCCTAGTTTAGTCCCTTTGCCAGATCAGATTTTTTTCTCTCTGTAAATGCCAATAGTGTATGAAGCTCGATTGGCCCTCAGCTTCCTCTTGGCCCCTGGTGAAAAAAGTTTGGACACTTGTACAGTGTACATTCTCCACAATCCCTGCCAAAAGGCCTTTGCATTCCGTTTGTGACAATAAACCAAACTCTATCTTGAACACATACCGACATACGTTTAAGTTGTGCTTCTCAGTCCATTAATTTCTTTACATTCCCTTGCCTTGCCATCTGCCCGCATCTCCTGTTTCTCCTCTGCATCTGCATCCTCCCTTTTCTGTCAACTCTCCTCTGTGGACATCCAATTACTGGCAGGTCATAGAGTAGCAATTCTATTCAGAGCCATGCCATTCAAACAACCATTCAGATTACATCCTTCAAGAGTCACCGCTTGCATCACACGGCAAAATGTTGTCTCCGCGAACTACTTTTCTCTGAGGTCCGGCCGCCTAATCTGATCCCGCAAACATAATTGAATGTCAGTCGTCACATAAGCACGCTCCCCTCTCTTCAATTAGCATCTCGTTTCCTGGTGTCACCGCACGCAGACACAAAGTGGGGCAGGGAAATATTTACTCCTCCCAGGTAGAAGCCAGTTATTGTATTATGTCATTTATATGCAAATAATTCAGCGGCAAGAACACGCTGATAAGATTTCATTACAGCAGATCTGATGCTCACTTCACTTTATAAACTCCCCTTTCATTGTCCTATTAAGATGAAGAGAATGGAATAATATGCAGGCGGCTGAGTGGCGGCAGGGTTGGAGATGCACTGTTTAGTTATACGCGTGAGAGAATTCCGATATTGTCGAAAATATCCACCAGGTGTCTTGAGAGCGCCAACGTCATGTGAAGTGGTTTCCGAGGAGCAACAACAACAAAAAACGGATGAATCGCAACAATTTTAGCAACACAACACATGTTTTATTTCTGGCTCTGCTCTTAGGATTGGAATCTGCAGCATCTCCAGCTAAACATGAGAGGAAGTGTTGCAGAGGTAGATGTTAATGAAGTGCGCTTTTGTAGTGTGGGAAGCAGCAGGAGTTATTATATGGGTAAACAAAATGCAGCGGATGCAAATTACCATGGAATATAGTTATGCCTATGTTTGCTCCGAAATACCCATCTGGATCAGGGCTGTTCCACTCCGTTTGAATGTCGTGGCCTCTGTTCGTGCACAACACAACCCCTCTATCGACACAGTTTGGGGTTGCACCACATATCCCCAAACTAGATCTGTTAATAATAATACAACAACAACAACTGCTATATTCATTTATTCAATTGACAATCCAATGCTGAACCAGAATTAAACTAGGAATCAGAATCAGAAAAGGTTTATTGCCACTGCCAATGAACAAAAGTCACAAACATTGGGACTTGCTTTGGTGATTCGATGCGATATAAAACAATGAACAATGATAAAGCAACATATATATAATAAAAAGGGGAATGCATTAAAGAAAATAATTTACGGTAAATCTACCATAGGATGAAAATAAAAATTGTTAGACCAGTATCAACCAGTTCTGAACCAGGACTGTTCCAGAATTAAAGTCTAAACTAGGACCACACTAGATCTAAAGCCGATTTAAACAAGGACTAAACCAGGACCAAAGTTATTTTTAATGTAATGTAAGGATATGATTTTATTATTTGGAAGATGTGCCAGATCAGAATGTTTGGATCCTGCTGCAGATGGTACAAGGTGTGGTGATGTGACCAGCAGATTGTTGCAGATTAATTGATTTGAATGATAATGATTATATGAATTAATATTCGTATTAATATTTCCATCTATTACAATAGGTCTTTATGCATACGGGGCAAATAAGAGCACCAGTTTAAACATTTGTACAATATACAACCGACACATGGTTTTCAATGTACCGGTACTCAAATTGTGTTTACGCCACATGAAAGTAGCAGCCTAAAAGACATAGCCTCAAGTATTCATTACACCTTCAGACGGTTTCCTGCCATAAGAGGACTAAAAGCACTCAAGTACACTATGGGTACTCAGTGTATTCATGGATTACAGCTTCCTGTTAGGAGAATTTTCGAGGACTTCACCCCTATTATTTGTCCCCCAATGTAGAAATGTCATTGCGTACAGTTCAAGAACAGCAAGAGAATAGAGACATGCAACAAAAAATATACCTACGTCACACAGACTGTGCAGGTAGAGCAAAATTATAAGGCTAAATAAAATGCCTTATTACGTGCAATATGTGGCTCTAATCCAAATGACTGCTTGCGTATGATGCAGCGTACGGACAGAATAAATGTCTGTCAGTGAATTGTACAAGAGTTTTGCATTATTACTGACTAGGTGGAACCTAACAGTGTTATACGCTCAACAGTGACTTTTACCTCACCTAAATGTGGTCCATGGGTTAGTTGGTTTATTCATAACTGTGTTATTTAGTGGATGTGGGTTAAATTACAGGGGACTTGCTCCGAGTCCTCCTAAACTTGCAAACTAGTCGTGTTGTTCAGTGATCAATAGCATTAGTATTTAACGTTGTGACTATTAATATATATGTCTATTCAAAATATATAATATTTAGTTTTAAACTGTATATCTCTATGGCGACTGCCCTAAATTCTCATCATTCTGATTCCCGCTGGAGTGAGTCTGCTCATGCCTCTGCCAGTTTCCAGAACTCCAGCAGGTCTAATCAATGCCATGTATATCACGCTCATTTGTTCCCTGAAAACAACAAAGTGCACCCACTTCGGAGGCACTGATGTACCCCCCTCCCCTCACATATACCCCCCCTTCCTCCTTTCACTCCTTCTATCAGGTCTGTGTCCAGTTGCATTAGTCAGGAAATGAGATTCCTCCTAATTAATTAGATCTCCGAGTGCTAAAGATGAAGATTACATCCCAATGAAGGTTAGAGGTGTCAATCACAGTTTTTTTTTAGGCTGAGTATTCCTCTAGATAAATTGAGTTCCCAGGGGATTGTGGGTAAAAGTGTGTTGTTAATCTAGTTTTCCCCTGGCTTTAATTGAGTCTCAGCAAGGCTTCGTTTGAGTCTGAACAAGAGAAATGTGTTCCAGCAGTGGCTGTTTTTGCACGGTCTACGTACAAAAAACACATTAATATACAATGTACAGTCGAGAAGAATATAATCCTACGTGTTGCAATGCTGTTCAGCCAATTAAATCCAGAAAAGCAAATAGTTTAAAGCATTTTATTGGACAAATTATATTTACATAGTTTTACTTCTGCCGTTGTGAAGGTGTAGCATAGAAGTCATTATTACTTACACTTATTTCTGAAAATATACTCATCTGTACCCTTCTTTTGCCTCTTTTCCTCCAACTCAAATAAACACCTTTTTATGAAACACATATGGCAAGAACTCTCTCCAAATCATAGAACCAGTACACTGCACTTTCAGACTAGCAGCTGAACAATAAAATACATTATGTTCTCAAATCAGCCAAGTGGCAATATAATCTGAAATTCAAATGCATCACGAAGAAAATACCTGAGACCTTTTTAAAATTCACGACCAATCTACAGGAGTAAAGAGTAGTGACTTGTCCCGCGGACGTACTGAAAGAGCCACGGAGAGAAGGAGAGGAGAGAGGAAGGATAAAGGAGACCGGCAGTAGTGCAGAGAAGGCAGGTGGGGGCACAGGGCAGAATAATTAAGGCCAAACTGGGGCTCGGGCTGGAGGGAAGAAGAAGAAGAAGAAGAAGAAGAAGAAGAAGAAGAAGAAGAAGAAGAAGAAGAAGAAGAAGAAGAAGAAGAAGAAGAAGAAGAAGAAGAAGAAGAAGAAGAAGAAGAAGAAGAAGAAGAAGGTGTGGTGAAAGTGTCATGAAGCAATCAGAGAAACATCGTAGCATTTTTCATCATTGTAATCGTCAGGGAGTGTTTAAACCTGCCGCGTTCCTTTCATTCTTTTCATTTTAGTAGTAAGATTGTGCCAAAAGTCTTCAAATGTATTCAAATGTAATGCTGTATTTCACAAAATGCACTTTGGATTCAACTACTAACCAAACAGAGATAAACACGCTTATCTGAGGAGCTGCACTGAGACGATAACTACAGTAAAGCTAAAGTGCAATTAATTTATTTTTAATCACATTTTTTTTTACATTTTGACAACTTCAGAAAGTGGAAGAAGCTTGACTTTGGAGTTGATATGGAAGCCGGGTCCCAGCTGTCACAGTGCGGCACAGGAGTCCTGCTTCAGTGAGTGTGGCTGATATATTCTGCGGCCTCAAAGATAAGACGTGCACCTGGACAGTGGACCTAAGTCACTCACCATTCACTCTTCTTTGCCTTTCGTGCGAGCTCCACACCCCTTGCCTTTTCATGAACGTGTTGTCGTGTGACATCGACGGTGGGGCCATAGGTCAGGCTGCCCCAAATAAATTGTCTGTTTGCTGTAACCCGACCCAACATTTTTCAGGTGAGTCGGTCGGTTGGCAAATTCTTATTTTTTTTACTTTGAAGGCAAAAAAAAAGATTCAAATTTTGCCATTTTTTGACTCGGAGTGACCGCCAGGGGTCAGGCTTCAACAGTCCAGGGGTCAGGCTTCAAAAGTCCAGGGGTCAGGCTTCAACAGTCCAGGGGTCAGGCTTCAACATTCCAGGGGTCAGGCTTCAACAGTCCAGGGGTCAGGCTCCAACAGTCCAGGGGTCAGGCTTCAACAGTCCAGGGGTCAGGCTTCAAAAGTCCAGGGGTCAGGCTTCAACAGTCCAGGGGTCAGGCTTCAACATTCCAGGGGTCAGGCTTCAACAGTCCAGGGGTCAGGCTCCAACAGTCCAGGGGTCAGGCTTCAACAGTCCAGGGGTCAGGCTTCAACAGTCCAGGGGTCAGGCTCCAACAGTCAATGACGGAGAACGTCTCTATCAACCCGATCGGGAGACTAAATCTCGACCTTTTGTCCGCCGTTATCCTTTATTTTGGTAGCGAAGGCGAGCTGGGGAACATGCGGGGGACACGGGCGCCGCCATGTTTGTTGTGATGACGCTGCTGGGCGTGTTTCAATCCCAGAATGCATTGCGTAAGTCAAATTTGAAAAATCAAGTAACACCGTGATAGAGCGTGACATGTACTATGGACACTCCAGTGGCGCCGACAGAGACAAACCTATTTAGAAAAGAAGATATAACTTCTGTCTTGTGTGTTCTGTTTTGTTACAGAAGCATATCGAGGTTCCAAATATAGAAATGCACATGTGTTGCGCGGTGCGTTATCAGTCCTTTGGGATGAAAGATAGGTTTACCAGCGTAATAAAACTATTGGACACGGCGATTTAGGAAAGACCGGTCGGTGAGTCGGCAAAATAATTAAAAAATAACAGATTTGGACGTTTTTTTCAACAAAATGCTGATATTTTTTTTTCAGTCGGCTAGTTTCATAGTTACGGCAAACAGACATATTATTTTGCTCAGCCTTATAGCCATCTTTTATGCTAACAGAGGCATTTGAATTGACAATGCTTATACTTTCAATAATATCTTCTAGTTGTAGAGCTGGTGCTACAAATGTGAGGACATTGACAACTATAAGGGGGGTTCAGATTCGTCACAGCTGAAGTGACTGAAGAAAGTGCCACTCTGACAATACCAGTGCCATGTTCTGTCTGTCTGAAGCAGGAGGAGCTAAGGGGGGAACGCGTCTCAGAATCAAACGCTTCGCTTTAATTCTGGTGTCAAGGATTATAGCGATTTGAGCAGATCCCATTGAAAAGCTTACATACTCTTTGTGGATGATGTGTGGAGCAATTTGACTTTGATATAAATCCCCCGAACACGAAACAGAAAACTTGTAACACTGCCACATTTGATGTCAGTTGTGGGTGTAGAAGCCGTTTGAGTGCTTGTCATCTTGTATTGAGCTGTCAGTGCAGTGTGTTCGATGTATCACACTACTTCAACACGCTTCATATAGAGGCATAATTACAGTAAATGAGGAAGGGGATAGTATGCAGAATCAAACTACACACTATTTAAAACAAGGCCCAAGGGAAACACCCTACAGGAACTACAATTAGGCCATTCCCCCTGTCAAACTAACTCTAATCCTTACATTTGCCTACTACTCTTTCACATTCTAGTATCTAATTCCAATTGGCTGGACATGATAGTACTTCTATTACTTTGTAGTTTTGTTCATGGTTATTATTAACAGAGCTGTCAGAAAAGGTATAAAAGTCTAGAACGCACAGGAAACTGAAATGGTGATAACAAAGATTGTATATTGAATTAATAAACTAAGATATGCTTTGAAAATAGCAAAAAACAGTGTAGTCAAAGTATCATAAGAGGATGCAAATTCACAAATGTGCTAATTAACCAGTACTCATTATTGTTCTGTCGTCAGCTCCTATATGCTTCTGGAACGGACGCGCGACACACAATCAGTACCAAATGTACGTGTAATTATTTCTTGTGCCAATTCCCTGCTTTATCTGCCGCGGTAGTGTCATTTTAATTGGAAGTTAATGAGGTTTACCTAGTGATTCTACTTAACCATAACATAGCCGCTGTTTGGATGTGACCCCAGAGTTGATAAAAGTGTGAGAATACAGTGGACAGTGGCAGCGCACAGAGCCGTGTGCCCGCCTCATCCGTCATTCACAGAGGAAAATGTGAAGCCTGCCGCAGTCCCAGGGAGAAAATGAAATGAGCCACACTTCAGGTCAAGGACGAGGCACGCAGGAGATTGGAGTTAGAATTGTGGTTTTCGGGGACTGGCTAGATTTAAATTTTCAAGAGCTCAGGCGTCCATTTATTTAGCCATTTTAATATTGTTTTTCTTAAATATCGGGTACACCGGTGCATTTTGAAACACCAAAAGTGGATATTTAAACTGTTACCCGCGGTTCCTAACATTTTGCGGGCACATTCTTCTTATTTCAAATGCAAACGTACAGCTTATTCAGACACCAAAGCGATGCTGGTGGCACAAACGACACTCTCTCATCCCAAAGCAATAGCAACAAACTACTTTCTCAAACAGATGCTAAATAGACCACATTGCCTAGTGACATGTTGTTGTTGTTTTTTGCAAATGAGAACCAATCGATGTTAATAAGAACCAATAGATGTTGCTTACAGTTCAATGAGGTTCAAATGGTTTTCAGATCATTTATTTGAAAGGTTCTTTTTTGTTTGTTTACCAGAGCGTTTCATCTGCTCGCTCTCAATCTTCTTCAGAGTTTCACGTGATGAAGCTGTGACGTGTCTTGTCAGCTGATTTACACAGGTTATGGTGAAGGCAAGATGATTCTTTAGGACACTAGACCAGGTGTGAGAGAGTATGAAGGCCCCTGCATCCCGGTTTGATGTCACTTATGTTGATTTGATGTCTTATCGTTGGAATTTCAAATGTGTTGGCGCAAACTGATTACAAACTGATGCCATTGTTAGCTTAATTTCTTCCTGAACATAATTTGGATTGAACCCTGTAGAGTGCTCTTTCTTCCGTCACTCCTTCCACAGTATGCTGTTCTACGAAGAGTTAACATTCTTGAAGCTGAAGCTATTTTAGGGCTGAGCGTTGGTGAATATTGATGAGTCAGATTGCCAGTGGTTGGTGAGAATCAATCCAGTTGAAGAATGGGAGTGTCACACGGCGGAGGCTTAGGCCGGGGCGCCAGGCTGTTGTTCCATTCGCCCCAAAGGCAGACGTGAGTGGCCTGGCTAAACCTTGGAGTCCTTCAATCAGAATTCTGTGTGTAGCAGGCAGATGCTCGGACCATGAATAGCATAATTGCATATTGTTCAATAGAAGCAGCTGTCCGTGGAATAAGGTAAGGCAGGTCAACAGCTTGTGGTGAGTGAATGGTGCGATACGGGAAGGTAAGATTGAGAATGCACATACTTTCCATACAATACGTGCGTGTCAAACGTTAGCCTCAAATTACTCTATGAGGTTGTTGTTGTTGTTGTTGTTGTTTTATGGCGGTTGGCAACCGAGTGTTGCATTACCGCCAGACTTTATTCCTTAGACTGTTGTTGCTGTTGTTATTGTTTTATGGCAGTCAACAGCCGAGTGTCGCATTACCGCCAGACTTTATTCCCCAGACTTTGTCGTAGTCCTAAAAGTTGTTCTTCCAGTGCTTTGACCTCCAGTGCTTTGACAAAGCCCAAGAGGAGGTTATGCTTGGGAAAATAACACCATGACAGAAGTAACTAGAAAATCTGCAATGGCTGAAAGAATAAAGCCTAAAGAGTAAAGTCTACCTCTCTCCCTCTCTCCCTCCCTCTCTCTGTTCCTCCTCTTTATTTTCCTGCCTCTGGACAGGCGAAGAATAAAGTCTCTTTAATTATAATCATGAATAAACGTGATTATTTTACATAATCACGTTCAGTATACAATTATATAATTAGAGTATATATATTGCATCGATGTATATAAAACACAAGATAATCTTACCTGTTGTTGACAGAGATCCCAAACTACTAAAGAATAAAGCCTAAAGAATAAAGTCTACCTCTCTCCCTCTCCCTCTCCCTCTCTCTCTCATAAGGCGCTGGTACAGCTGGCAGCCCGGTGTAAACGCTCTCTCTTCTTTCTCACACTTATTGTGCTTTATCTCCTATATTTTGTAAATATAGTTAGTATATTTTTTCTATTTTACTGTACGATAGGGACACGCGCTGGAATAGTTTTTTAATTCAACTGTTTTTGACTTTTTTCGGCTGGATTTGAGCGTTTTTCGTTGCGTTCGTTGTGTTGTTGTGACGTGAGCTAGCTCCGAGCGAGCCCACCAGCCCCCCCCCCCCGCGCCCTCCGGCCGCGCTAAAGTACGGCGTGACGTCGGTACACGTTTATATACACGTTTATATGAAAGAGGAACTTCACGAACGATCGGGACACGCACTGGAATCGCTTTAAATTAACTTGTTTTGACTTTATTCGGCTGGATTGAGTGTTTTCGTCGTGTCGTGGCGATGTGTTTTGGCTCCGCCCCCCGGCTCCGGCCCCGCCCCCCGGCCGGCGCCGTACCGCGTTTCCACAAAGGAGGAACTCATGAAACTGCGGAGAACAGTCGTCTTACCCGGAGATCGTCACTTTATCCCGTCGCAATACTGACCTAACCTAATACTGATGTGCAATTCTGTCGTATGTGCAATTACTGTGAAATTCATGTGCAATCTATGTGCTGTCGTGACACATATTCATGTGCAATTACTGTCGGGATCACATGACATGGTATTTATGTATTTATTTGTCTATGGGAGTTTTTGTTTATTTATAGGAGATCTTCTACTGAAAGTGTTTTTCAGACTTCCTATAAGTGATCTGTTCTTCTGTATCTACCTCTGTATCTACCTGCGTTGCACCAATGAAATTTCCCCATGTGGGACAATAAAGGAATATCTTATCTTATCTTATCTCTCTCTCTCTCTCTCTCTCTCTCTCTCTCTCTCTCTCGCTCGCTTGACTGGCTCCGTCACAAAATTCTAAAGAATAAAGTCTAAAGAATTCCGCAGACACTCAATGCCCAAATTCATTTAAATGGGGAAAAATAATACTTTTGAAAATTCGACAATTCTGCAAAAAGTACAAGTTGTTCAAATGTCAAAAGTAATAGCACTCATACTACTGTGAAAGCGATCATAATGAGGTATAACATGTTGAAATCGGTTGAAGCGTTAAGGAGTTGAAACTGGCTAAATGGAAAATCATGGAAAATATAATAAATAAAAAATACGTGAAATACAAGAACATATAGTGCCTGCGTGACATCACGCAGACACTCAATAAACATGTGAAAAGAAGAAAACAATAAAGTAGCAAAAAGTAACAGCATTGCTCATGGTCAGATCAGAGAAAAGCGTGGACCTAACCACGGGGATCTCAACTAACGCTATAGAATGTGTCCGTGGTTTAGCTCTGCATTCGCAAGGTCATTAGCAAAAATGACAAAAAAAATAGCTAAAATGATCACGTTTATGCCCTTCCCAAGTCTTAACGTGCCACAGTCTGAAAGGCAGTTTTAATTACACTCTCAATGGGGGCTCTGCAGCTACAGCTGGACCTTCCTAATAGTGTCATACTCAAATTTTCTTCCCTTTTCACAGACTTGGCACTACTAATCTACAAACTGTTTTTTATTGCGAGCACGCTTGATGGCTACTCAGCGAGAGGGTAGACTAGTGGCCTGAAAATTAAAATGGCCTCATAATGGATTGCTGCTTCTTACAAATATTGTAAAAAGGTGGTTTCCATATTTGAACAGGTATCCCCTGCTTCAATTTGGTTTGTTCTATCTTCACAATTATCTATTATATTCTTCATGTTGACACCTGCAAAATAGAGCTTGCATTTTTAATGGTCTCAATGTACACATCAATGTCAAAACCATGTATTAATGGCCTCAAAGCCGCCTGCGTGTGTTAAAGCTGAACATGGGGAGGATTCTTACAGGCGGTTGGAAGATTCCCTCACATTGACCACTTAGCTGCGCATATTGGCAGCTCATATCTGTGTATTTCAGTCATTAGGACCACTGTCTGCCGAGTCTGACAACACGCACCATAAATTTGCATGTGTTTACGGGAAGAAGTGGAGCGGAATGAGCCTCTCCCATTAGTATGCATGAGCGTCATTAAAGATGCTCATCAACTGCACTTTTTATGCACACTCCCTTGCACTAGTACAAATCACTGGTAATCAACTGGGCTGACATTTTCCAGCAATTATAAGCAGCCCGTCCTGATTTTTATAGCCTACCATGGATCACTAGATTTGGCCGAGCGTGCCCCCATTGACAACATATCTCTCCCGAGAGAGATGGAGACATTTTGTACACAAGAAAGACTGAGCAAACACACTGGTTCAGCACATTGAGCCAAGAATCACATTTGGAATTAATTATAGTGTTGCCAAGCATAATGTCCTCCAAATAAGCAACTCAGCAGCTAATTGTTGGTAAAAGTTCAAGAGGTGACTTTGATTAAAATGGCATCACTGAATGTTTACTTCAGATTAAGTGCCCAGTTTGAACCACAGCTATTATTATTCTTGATTTGATTTGCAGATTATTGATTATCTTCTGATAATAAGTGTTTACCAGCCTAAATTAAATAATAATTGGGTAGAACAGAATAAGCATCATCAGAACAATTCAGATTGTATTACCTTAACCAGAAAGGGTCAGACTAATATGTAGAAATGTAAACAAATACATATTACAACAAGAAAAAAGACAAATCTGTGACATTTATGAAGAAATTAAGTAAATATGCCCAAATCAAATATTGATTTTACCATCATGAATGGAATGAGGAGTTATTCAATATTTTTTTCAATAATAAACATTTTTTTTTAAACTTTTATTTATTTACACACAGTTAATTATTCTGCATGTTGGGTTGCCAGATACAATGGCTAAAGCCAGTTTGTTTAAGTATTCAGTTAAATTTCATAACATGTACATCGGCTATTCTTTTGATGGGCAAGTCCGTTCCAAATCCAGCTATTCATTTCCTCACTTGAAAATATGAACTGAGCAAATAACATGAGTTGAGCGACAGGCCTCTGCTCTTTTAGCTCGCGGTGTGCGCTCTTCTCCCTGATGAAAGAGGGTTTTAGAGATGAGCACAACACAAACTGACCTCCCGACGCAGCGGCAACACATTAAAGACACGCTTCTTTGTGATGCAGCCACAGTATAATTGGGTCCTCTGCTGCGTGCATTAATGTGATGCTGGAGAAGCCTTTTGCACGAGTACAATATGTGCCAAATAACACTGCACCGAGATAGCAGTCCCACAGGTTAAAGAGTCACATTTGCATATTTACAAAGCAAGACACTATTGGGTTTCTTCCTTTTATAGGCTCTCTTAAAGGCTGTAATGTTCATTCTCATTCCATCAAGTAGTTTAATCAAGTTCTGTTGGGTTTGTAGTTGCCTGCCCAGCCAAGACCTTAAACGTTGACAATTCTTCACAAAGACATTTGGGTCTGGAACCACAACTTATTTCCCTGATTTCTGATTTCATGCGGACAAAATAATAAGAGAAACATATGGTTCGTTTGTGTCTATAAAAGTCTATAAATACCCATTCATCATGCAACCCAACCACTTTTACTGGACTTGGCACCAGCACAAATGGGACAAAGTAGTAGTTTGGTTATGATTTCCAGTTCCAGATCCATGTCCATTTGCATGACATTTAATCATCTCTGTATTGCTTTACCACCACCTGTAAATATTTTATACGTATATGTTGTATGATATATATTATATGTCATAATTTTCATGGTCATAACATGAATTATTTCTCTGCCCCATAGCAGACGAATTTATTATTCATCAACAATGTAATTGTTTTGATTTTGGTCCAGGCTGATAAATATAAAACCAGCAGCTAAGTGTCAAAACCCACCTGCAGACTCTGACTCACTGTGCACGGAGCTCCAGATTTAAACCTAGAATACTTAAATCTAGAATACTTAAATCTAATCCAAAGAAAACATCATGTGCTCAGTACAATACTAAACTTTCACCCAAATGTATAACAAAAACTACATTTTTACACAATATAATGTACTTTTCAACACATAATAACATTAATATTACCAATATTGAGCAGGGCCATTCAAAAACATAAACATGTACTCAAAGGAGTATAATGTGATGATGAGTGGTCATTGTGCTCCTGTGTTCAGATTGTATCTTTTTTTTTTCTTTTGTGTTCTTGTAAATGCTGGTCTCAATGTGTTCATGACGGTTCCAGAAGATGTTGTGACTTGAAATGAAGTGTCATGTCAGGTATATCATGTTTTTACTTGACTTGAAGAATGGAAAGTATTTAGAGTTTGCCATTTGTGCAGCAGTTGGGGGCCACTTTCTATTCAGAGTTGGAGCTTTAGACTTTGCACAGTGACAAATGTGGCAATGAGTCGTAATCACAGCCAAGTTTCAGACTCCAAATGAACTACTGTGACGACTGATAATGGCTTTCTGTTGTCAAGGAACAAAGAGAGAGAGAGCGAGACTGGTGTTGAAATTGAACAAATGACAAATCACATTCATGTTCATGAAGTAGTCTAGAATTGAAAGTATCCTTCTAAAACCATCTTCATTTTGACATGATCATTTTTGTTGTTGAACAGGATACTTCTATGGCTGGGAATTGTATTTGTATTAATTGAGCCAAGTTATCAACTCTAATCAATGTCTTTAATTGATTGTATCTTGTGTGTCACTTATGTATTATTGCACTTTTCTGTACAGCACATTGGACTTTTAAAGTTGTATGTGCGCTTTATAATTTGAACATTGTTTAATCTGTTCCCGGGCTTTACAAAAATACATTTGATTGAAATATAAACAAACTTATGTTGTGCTCCAGTCGTCCTCAGAGCTCATATTTTCCGAGTTCTGACTTGTACATTTCCACCGGATTAACTTGTATATTTATTCCAGTCTCTGCCTATTTCGGCTACTTGATGAGTGGAATAAAACAGATTTATATGGCATGGTAAAAGGCCTTGTATCCGATTCAAAACTCTATATCTACTAAAAGAAAAAGGGTGGATGAAAAATAACAATATTTTAGCTCAAGTCATACTATAACCTGAAAAATTACGATTAATTATTACAAGATAAAATCTTGTAGTAGTAAGTCAATGATGAACACAATATATAGATTTTTTTTTTAAATCTCATAATACCGAGATAATTTTCTCATAATTACTAGCTAAAATCTCATTTAAAAATATATCTCTGGTCCTGCCCGATTTAGTTTTGTTGTTTTCTGTTCTTAAAAATGAAAATTTAAAAAATTATTCTGAGCCCGAGTTTGAAAATCCAACATAGCTCCGCCCTGCGCTTAATGAAAGCTAAACACCCGACAGATTTATGAATGATAGTACTTTCTCTCCACTGTCCACTCACTGTGTGTGAACCTGCTCCTGCACAGCCTTTGAGCTTCTACAATTATGAACGTGTTCTTATGTGCTGTTATGCTAATAATACTGTGCCGTTATGCTGTGTACATTAGCACTGTTGCTAATGTACACAGAAGCAAAATTGTATCCCCTTTGGCTAGCAAAATGCATCCAGCTTGTAAACTACTTAATTCAGGTTTGGATCTAAAAACAGGTTTGAACTAAACCAGCGTCACTGAAAAAGGTTTGGGAAAATGTGTCGATGTTGGTGTATGTATTCACAGATAAACTTACTGTTATTCCATAGTATCTCTGTGATATTGAAGAGATAAGCACAAGCTCTTTGATAATTTCAGCAAACATCTGCTGTTGTCCCCCGTTGCCATGTACACACTTGAGTTTGATGTGGGGCCCTGTCCTGCTCCTGGTACTGGGTTCTTACGGCGCTGTAGGAAGCAGACACACTTAGCTGGCTTTGTTTGTGCAGCATTCTGGACCCAGATAAAGCACAGGG
Source organism: Eucyclogobius newberryi (assembly GCF_026437365.1). Classification (NCBI taxonomy): domain Eukaryota; kingdom Metazoa; phylum Chordata; class Actinopteri; order Gobiiformes; family Gobiidae; genus Eucyclogobius; species Eucyclogobius newberryi. The sequence goes on from NW_027316389.1 coordinate 10,099,860, forward strand.
CGACCAGCTGAGAAGAGCAGTGTGAGTTTGTTTCTCTGCGACTGGTCTGGGGTAGAGACACCGCCATTAGGCCGGCTTAAAGACACACTATGTCTTCATGTTCCTCTATGATTTGTCTAAAACCACACAATTATACTTAAGGAAACAGACAATAGCAATTGTGCAGGGGACTCAAATTTGTAGAGTATATACAGTACTTTGGAGATGCTTAATGTCTTATGGAATCACACTTCAGACTAACTAATGTCAACTTGCATGTAGTGTCACAATACTAACATTTAAAAAAAATACTTTCTTCTCAATACCAATTTAATTACCACAATGATCATTTAAAAATGTTCTTATTGAGGTAATAAAACCATAAGTTTACGTTTTCAGCTCTGCTAAAGCTCAATATCATTCTAAAGCAGTTCTGGAAAGGACATATTTTGTTTTGATAGTTTTTGTATCGATTAGTATCTGATTTTCAATACTTTTGACAACCCTACTTACATGTAAAAGTAATTTGAAGACTTACAGCAAGACTGTATATAGGCCTAAGGAATAAACTGGATTTAAATCAGTAACATTTTAGTATAAAGTACCATTAAAAACATCTTGCATAACAAAAACAGGCCCCATATGTTATTGTAGTCTTTATTGGTTTCATAAATGTCCAAATCACCTCCAAATTTGTCCGCCCTTCACAAGGTCATATTGTTTCATAATATAGTAAAAGCTCAACAATAAATAATCGCCTGTGTGTAAAATTTATTGAAACTGTAACCGTTTTGTGGAGGTCATATCTGCAATATTTATCCACCAAACAGTGCTTTCTGTCTCTGAACATCTTGGTTGGACAACATTGTCTGGACCAAAAGGGTCACAAGTATCTTAGCTCTGATTAAGGATATTGTCAGGAAGTAAATATACTAATCTCAAAAAAAAAAAGCTAGTGCGGCCAAGTGTGCCACAGTAATAGTAGAATGTCTCAGAGGAACTTTGCTAGTGACTGCAAATGATTTGAAATCAACCAATGACACAATACGTAATACCAAAACTAATTCCTCTTAATTTGGAGATGACGAAGTGTCTAAAGTGGCGGCTCCGGTGGGACAGCTCTGCCACCTTCACTCCCCAGCGAACCTCGGCCCGTTTGATCCGTTCTAATCTAATTAACACTTAAAGAGGAACACCTGGGCTCCTCACCAACCTTCTCCCCTCACACTGAGCCCCCGTCCCAGATGGGCCTTTGATAGCTCTGATGGTGACAGGCACAGGATAATGATTGCACTTAACTCCAGCACTCGCGCACATAAAACAGGCTAGTGTGTCACTATGTGCTAATAGCACCCAATATACATCTAACTGCTTGCTAAATGACACAATTAGACCGTGCTCTGATGGTGCACCTGATTAGATTAGCCTCGGCTTGTGCTTTCTGCTCTGGCTTTAGCTTTAGCTTGAAACCCCAACCTTGACCCCAATTAGCCTAGCGCTCATCAGAGGGCGCTAAGGGACCATGGTAGCAGCCGCTTATCACCCCGATGCTAATTGGTCTGATGAAGCGGGTAAATATGGTCAACAGTGAGGCGACGCAAGGTCCCAGATCAATATTTACTGTGGAAAAAGAAGGAATGGGGAGAAAATGTCTAAAAGCTGGCAAAATTGAAAAAAAATTATAAAACCTATTTCATCTTTCTCACTTGTAGTTTCAACAAAACAGCAGGCTTTTACACGTACGTCCTTCATGATGCAGCCACTTCTATTATGTTCCTATATTATGTTTGGCCCTCCATCAGGTCAAATCCTTTTAAGGATGTTGTGAAGATAAAATCTTAGAGCAGTGATCACCAAGCTGCTGATTTCGATCTACCAGTGGATCTCAGAGGCCATCGCAAAGGCCATTAGTTTGTACTGTATGAAGTTTAACGTCTTGTTTACAAGTGAGTGTAGATGAATGTACTGAATGACCACACGGAGGTCGACTCTAGCCCAAGTGATCCGTGAGCAACAATCAGCGTGAGTACACATTTTTGATGGCTTCCTCGTGAGTTTAGGTGTGACCCGCTCGACTGTCAGCGTCGAGTGCAGCTGTCGCTCAACGTGAGCCTCGGAACTCAATCGCTTAAAGGAGGGGGGGAAGAGAGGGAGGAGGAGAGGAGAGAGGAGGACAGGTAGTGCCAAAGCGTAGCCTCGGGCTGATTCCACATCATGCTGCTCCGCTGCGCTGCGCCACAGAATAGATCACTTCAATAGCAGTGCCATTGTAGGGCAGCTGATTACCTGCACGGTTTTGTTGTCGAGAGCAAGTCTCAAGCCCCTCTCCTTTTCCTATCTCAGTTTTATATTGCAAGTTTATACATGTTAATACAATATTAGTATTAGGCTATTAAAGTAGGCCTATACTGTGTTTCTATTGCCTACAATTCCAGTAAGAAAAAAAAAACGATAATATAAATCTAAAGTTAGATCCCCTAAAGGTAATGCAGAAGCAAGTTCATGGTTTGTGGACTTTTTTCACTGACAATGGCAATAAACCGCCTTCTGGTTTGGGACCACTGTCTTAGAGTTCATACTGAGATATTTTTTATTATAAAATTAGGAAAAGGGCGCTCATTGTCCGTCTTTTGTTCCATTGCGTTTACATGTAAAGTCTAGGTGGGACGCGCGGTAGGTCGTTCAGCATTAAAGCGTTCACACTTCCCAGGCGTCAGACACCAGAGTTCGAAAAGCTGAACCGTTGGGACAATTTGCATTGCATTCCTCTGAATAGGAGTAATTGTACAGGCAGCAAGACACGGATTAGCGATTAGTTCAAACGCACGTCCTCTTTTGACTGCCCTCAAAAGCAAACTCTTAGAACTAGAGGCGTTCAGTGCAATTTTGACACCACAGTCTGAACGTAGCATTAAAAAAACAGGAACTTTGTTGTGCAATGTCATTTATTGTAAGACCAAATTCTATTATTAAAAGTAAACAGTTTAGGTTTATCAAGATATTTTCTATAGGTGTCCACATAGGCCTACTGTTAACTGTACATTAGAAATACCACCAAAGAGCCCATTTCACAATGAATTACCTCCCAATGCTCTGTGGATACAACATGAAATCATCTTTGTTCTACTACAGTGTTTGTGAAAGAAAAACAACACTTAAAAGTCATCAGGTACAGAACCACGAGCAAACAAGCCACGGTGAAGAGGAACAGCAATATTCATCAGAACTAACATTTGGTCTTCAAACAACAGCTCTTAGCAAAGTCTCTGCCGTGTGCTTTTTAAATGTCGCAGCAGATGGCTGCAGAGGAGGAACTGGTGAAGTTTTCAAAGGAGCTAGACTGGCACTTTTGGAGGTACTGGATTTCAAAGGCGCTCTTGAGTAGCAAAAAAGTGTTTATTTTTTAAACAATTTACAATGTGATGTAGTGAATATTTTAAGACTCAAAATAATTAGTTTGATGTTTTCAATATGTGCTTCTCGACAAACATGGAGACAACAGACACTTCATTTTGTGTGCATGACTGGGCTTTTTTAAAGGTGCCATAACATGCTTTTTTCACGTTTCGTAGTCTATCCTAAGTGTAGAATTGATAATAATAAGGGTTGTGCAACACCCTTAACATAATAGTTAAGAAATATCACCCAGACCTTGGACCCACTCACCAACCCGGAAATGCAAACGGCTTGGTTTGATATTCGCCCCCACCCTTGCGAAGAGCGATCTGGCTCCCCCGCCCAACCCGTGACGTAGTCTCAGAGCGCGTGTGTGCCCCGCCCATCCGTGACGTAGTGTGTGCCCCACAGCTGTCTGCTGTAAGCTCCGCGGTGCGCCGCTCCGCGCGACTGAGTGAGAAAGAGTCTACTTTGAGACTAAATAAATCTGGTGTTAATTCTACAGCGTGCGCAGAACAGATATATCTATAGATCTATATATCTCTATCTCTCTCTCTCTCTCTCTCTCTCTCTCTCTCTCTCTATATATATATATATATATATATATATATATATAAGACTTATGTATATATATAAGTCTTATGTCCATCGCGCTCTTATTTCCTGATTTTTCGGTATCGGATAGAACTTCTCTCCGTTTATTTTCCCGGTTGCTGCATCAACTGCCACATAAACCTTCACCATTGTGATAATAGTAATGAGTGCGATATCATTAATGAAGTTTTGGGCCTCTTCGAGCCGTGTTTCCTCGTAAATCGAAGCAGAAAAACTCCGGTGCTTGTATTGGGAGACGAGCCTGCAGCAGCGCGGAGCCGGGGGGAAGGAGGCGGGAGGAGGGAAGCGAGAGGGGGGAGGGTGAGGGGGGATGATGATGCGTGCCTGTGGTTATGACGCGGTCTTGCCCCACCGCCCGTCAGTTTGGAGATTCGAGGAAAGGAGATAGTCTGTAATATAGCTAAAAACTGCGGGAATCAATCAAAAAAACACTCTGGGTACATATATGAAGCACAAATAGCAATGTAAGAAGGTTAAAAGCTCTGAAAAGTCAATTTTGCATGTTATGGGACCTTTAATCTGTGTTGGAGAATACATAATTTAGTATAAATGTGACATCCAATCATTCTCAGTGGACAAGCCTTGAACTATTGGACAATGGAAATAAAGCAGGACATATTTATTTTTCCTTTGCATAACTAGCATAACGCCGGGCTCAGACATCATACGGTCCAGCTACCGTTGCTATGCTGGAGTGATCTGGTTGCTGTGAGCCAACGAGGAGTGGAGCACTGCAAGTTCTGGCAAACAAAGCACTATTTACTCACGGTTTGGGATTTGTTAACTTCAGTGCTGTTTCTACTTGATGTGTCTTCAAACAAGAGGTAAGCACAGACATATTATTTTAGCTTCATCTCTCGTCGACCATGGTCTGGAATAACAGAGTTGACGCAGTGCAAAGCTTTTGTGACCCCGTATCTCCGGTTATGACATCATGTACATGTGCGGCGCCGGTAGTTAAGGTAATAAAGTGAATATATGGGCTTGATTTTGAAAAAAAACATCAGATGCTTTAACCCACGCTTGTTTGATTTCCTGTTTGTCTCGCCTCCTTTTGACACTTGACTGAAAAGGCCCGTGGTGGGCTTCAGTCTGGTGAATGTTCGGTCCAACAGAAAGGACGGTGTGCAGTCTGAGCGCCTCTCGCACTTTTAATGCTACGGAAAGACTGCGGTCACTGCAGCTCGACTACACGCCGTGTGAGCCCGGTGTAACTCTGCCTCTTGTTAAATGTTGAACAAAACTGTGACATAGTGTGACCAATGCCCGCTCTCGGAAGCTAAGCAGGGATGGGCCTGGCTAGTACCGCATAGGGATGGGAGACCACTGGGATGTCAGGCGTCACAGTGAGGAGGGAAGTGCATACTGCCGCTGTATCCTTGTGACCTTGTGTATAAGTGAGAGTGTGTTTGTGAGAGCGAATGCAGGACAATGGTTGGAAACTACTGGACATATCACGTATGTTAATTAAGAGGCACTTCCCTACCAAATAAACAACTTATTGTAATTAGAATAATAACACTGACAACCTTTTCTCTTGTTAAAAAAACAACAACAAGACAAGTGCAATTAGACATAGTTCTGCTGTTTCACACTTCTTCCAGTATTTAAGGCCATTTGCTATTTTTATCATTGCATGTTTTTTATTGGATAAATTATAATTAGATGTGATTCAAGCCATTTCCATGAAACAGCCAGAATAGCATGCATCCCGACACAGTAGGAAAGTTGAACATTGGATATTTTTGTACAGTGTATATCATGAAAAAAAAAAGCTCATTCTGTTTAGATCCTCTTTAAGTTTGAGTTGAACCTGGTTTGGAAGCTGTATTGTGTGATGCAGTTTTCAATAACAGTAAGATCCTAAAATCCCTGTTAGTTTCCTGCACTGTTACTTCTCACTTACCAGAAGAAGCACAATATTCTCAAGGTTGAAGAGAAGAGCGTGGAAAATACATCTTCAAAAACGTAACTCAAAGCTGGAAACATATGTAGCAGTCAAAAATATGGAATGAGAGGAAGTGAGACAGACAGAGAGAGGAGCAGATCTCGCTGACAATCCTCTGAACCGCCGCCGTGGGGGAAGATTGGGACTTGTTTCACTTGAATGCATGCTGAATTGCTGCCTGTTTTGTGGTGGCGTTTCGCTCCAGCTGAATCATTTCAACTATTCATTTTGTTCTCAGTAAGCGCGGGGGGAAACATGCAGGCCTGACACTTGTACTTGTCAAGACCATATTTATAAAACGCTTTTTACTGTAGGCATAGATCTGAGGAACTCCGAGGAACAGACAGACGCAGTGAGCCCGAGCACAATAGATCATCTAATGTTCATAATGTGTGTGAGATAGGAGGGTGCATGGTTGTGAGGGCGCTTTTATAGCCCCTGGAAAGAAAGCCGTGAAATAAAACAATGGCATTGAGTTTGATTGTTTTGACAATAACTGCACAGCTGAAGTGTGGTCCATCGGGTAAATGCAGATCTCAATGAAGAGGAATATACTTCTTTCTTTTTTTTAAATCTGCCAATTGGTGTAGAGATGATGTTGTGCACTCGGTCTTCCTGATATCCAGTCATTTCCATATTGATCTGTCTTTTCTGATGTACCCTCAGCCGCTTTCTTATTTCTAGTTCCTTCTTTGATTGAAATGTATTGCCCAGCTTTATGTTGAATGATAAAAACTCAAACAACTTTCCCCCAAAGGTAAATAAATAAGCATGATGTTGATGTGCCATTAAACGGGTTCTCATTTATAAAACTTCACTTGAGATTGTTATTAAAAGTGCACATACGGACAGAACAAACCTGTTTCCTCATGTTCTCCTCAATTCCTCAAACTTGCTTCTCGTCTCTCTGAGCACTGATCATCTTCTGCCCCGTCTTCCAAAGCCCTGATGTGCAAAGTTCAGGGTTTTTGGACTGGACCAATCATTTTCATGTCAAGTTGTCTTTTTTAATCAGAAACTTAACATGGAAAGTCCTGTAACATTTTTGTACATACAATGAAACCCCAGAACAGTGAGCAGAATTAATGCCTAAGTTTGTGTGAAAGATTCAATTGAAAATGTTTAGCTCGGGTCCTCCAGATGGGTTCACTTCGGAGCGTCGCTGGCCGCTTCTGTTAATGGCAGATTGCATTTCCATGGCCTGGCCCAGCTTGCAGAGGTCGGCTGCATGAGCAGCTGACGTCACCCAAACATAACCAATGTTTGTGTAATAAATACAATCAGACATACCTGAATTATTCCAGACGATGCATACAAAGTTGTTTCATGTTTGTGGACTTTGTGACGTGGCTGCAAGAGTTAACAAGACACAACTTCTGGTTTATTGTCACTTTTTTTGCATTTATTTCACTTTTCTGCACCTCTACGCGTGTTTTCACATTTTCTTTATGTATCGATGTAATTCCTCATTTGTCCAGGAGTGTTCCATTGAAGAAAAAATAATCTTTTTCTACAACCATCTCTTCATGTAATGCTTTGAATTTAGATACTGGTAGAAGCATTATCTACTGTAAATATATATTTTGGGTCTTGATGTGAACTACAGCATGAGTCCTGTGCTTTTTGCTAAGTCTATTGGCTCAACAAATAATGTTATCACTGGAAATGTGGATGTTTTTAACCAGATCTAGTTAGTTCTTGGTGGGTACTAGTTATTTTCTGTTTATATCTGACTTTGCTGTTTCATTTTCACCTGAGTCTGCATTCTCTTCTGTTTGCTCTTGTCTAATCATCTTGCTTTTGCACATTACATTACTTTTACCATTAATCAGACATTGAAACCTTTCAAGTGGCAGCCAAAACCCATAACTTCAGTTTTCTTGAAGTATCAACCCTTTTAATTTTCAGAGAGATAGGCAACAGTATGTGGTGACATCTTCAAAATGGCTGAAACCTATGGAGGCACCTTGATGGTTGGGTCCTGAACAAGGGGATGACTGAATCACTGAAATCACAGCAGGATTTAAAAATTATTTCTGGAATGTGTGTTTTTAAAAGTCATTTTTTTATGGACAAACTCAATGGGCCTCATGCATGAAGGTTTTCTTGGAAAAAAAAAACTTGTAACTCCACTTTAAGAAGACACTAAAATGTACAAATTCACACTAAATCTAAACTTCTACTAAGACGAGTGCACTGGTCATGTGGGTGCAAGGCTGTTCAGTCCAGGTGCAGAGTCTGTGTAACAGTGACCCATGTGTGTAATGTACGCGTGCTCATGACTATCATTAGGATTTTTTTCCCTCTGAAGAAGATTTTTAAGGACAAATTTCGTAAACGCCAAACATTTTCATAATGCTTCATGTACAAGGCTCAACTTTAATATGGTGTGACGTGCATCAGCATTTGTGGCTATTTGTAAAGAGACTCTGCAAATAAACTATTGAAATTAACCTGACTGTTTGCTTGACCGAAACCATTGTTGCCTAAAGAGAGAAAATGTAGGTTTCAATTCAGTAAAAAAGATACTGTATATTGTTACTTTTTATTTTACTTTTATTTCTAGCATTGTTACAACTTTCTTGACAAATCCAAAGATGGTCTTTTTTAGAGTCTCCTTACAATTTATAATGCGTTTTTGTGGCTTCTTGTAAAGAATGTGAGTTTTGACAATCGTTTGAAAATTCCCATTTAAAACTCCAAACTTTAACATCATCTTATCTGCAGTTGTTTTTTTGTTCTTACGTACCAAAATCCTCTTTAACTGTATAAAAGATAAAAAATATACTTTTTTTTTTTTATCCATCCAAGTGATCTGTATCTTGGTATATTTCCACATTAATACCAGCACAAAAGCTTTTGTTTCACTTTTCTGTCTGATAATAAATGAGAGAAAAATGGAATTCTTGCAAAAGATTGAATATTAACAATTGCTTGTGCAAAGCTGTCAAACACCCCGACTGAGAGAATTAATCAGCGTTATTATTTCATTAAAAACAAAGAAATTAGAAATTATTTTTAAAATTAAAGTGCATCTTCCCCGTGTTACCATGGGTTCAACTCTAATTTGGCCCTAGTGAGAGTGAATGTTCGTCTGTGTGTCCCTGAGCTGGTCCCCATCCAGGGTGTACCCCGCCTAAGGCCCAAAGTCACTGGGATGTAGGCTCCAGTCACCCGCGACCCCTAACGGGAACAAATGGTCGACAATGAATGAATGAACTAGTTTTCAATGTCAGATACACTCTTTGCCACTCTTTGAAACGGCTCTGTGACATTATGTAAGTGCAGAGATGCATATTAAAGGTCATTATTCAAAGTAATACAATCTTTAAAAATAAATCTAAATTGGAAATCTTCCCATAGAAATTGCAAAGCTTTTCATTCACATAAAATATAGCATTATTTTGTTAACAACGTTTTGTACAACTTGATGATGTTTAACTTTGTAAAGACTAGAAACATGATTTTTATCCACAGAGTTAAATGAACAGCAATGTTTTGATTAGGCTCGGTGGTGCCCTCAGTAGTTGAGTTCTGAACCTTATATTGTGGCGTAGAGAGTGAATATATTTCCAAACACTGTTATCAGCATGTCACCCTGCCAATAGCAAGCGTATGTGAATGCTAACCACGCTGATGAAAGGACTGGACTTGTCTTTGTACGCTGTGGCAGTGCCCCAGATAACAGTCTCCAAAGCCCACTTTCCTACAGTAATTAACCATTGTCAAAGTGATTAATCATATATCCACAGAGGCAGAGGGCACTGGGCAGCAGCTGACCCGTAAGGTGAAGTGGAGCTTAAATGTCTGGGACCTAAAGAGACATTTACAATCTAATTATAGCCCAAAATAACAAATGGAACACAATGAAGGCTGAAAAGGTCCCTCAATAGTGCGCTGAAAAGCGTTATTGGCGTTTTCTCAGAGGGGAATGAGATGGAGATGTGTTCGGTCACTGAAAATACACGTTAATGTAGATTGCTGATCTGCGCACACTGTGTTGGGATGTTGGTGTATTGCGTGCACAATGCAGGGACAAAAGAGTGTTGTATAAATGTGACTATTCATCAATGACTTAACATTGAGGTACAATATACGGTTGAACGCTTAAGTTTTTTGATTTGGATGGCTGAAGGAAAAAAGGCAAGAAAGGCAGTATCTTGTTGTGGCAGAGTCACAAAATAGAGTACAAAATAATGTCACAATAAACTACATTGTGCCTCACTAGTCACTAATTTGGCAAAAGCCCCCGACTCTAAAGCATAATCTACTTTAACAGAGGTTGATCAGAATAGGACTGTGTAATATGACAGTTGGATGGATTATCTCACTAATAGATCTCAATGCATTAAATCATTTCATATCTGCTCCAATATTCTCTCAAGGTTGTGTTCTGGGGCCACTTCCATGTACTATTTATGCCAATGATGTTGGTCAAGATCTCGTTATACCAATTATCACCTCTATGCTGATGATGTGAGTCTTCATCGTTTTGCTAGTGTCCTTGCATTATTCACAAAAACAAGAGTAATGCCCAGAACATTCCTCCAATTGTCACAGAAATAACCCATCATGCACTACGGCAACACCCTAAACTAATTTACAAGCAAAACGCACATGTCAGCTGCCCCTTCACCCAATCGGAGTAAGAAGTAAGCTTTAGTCCAGGTCTTTACAGTTCAAATCGACTGGGCCCATAGGTGGTCGAGGCCCTGCTGAGAGTCTCCTGATATCTGGTGCACACCACAGAGAGGTCTATTGCAGCCATCTGTATCCGGCTCACAGCTAACTAATGAAGCGTCTTTACTATGGCCCCCCGCTAAAGAGCTCCGTGTTAGATGAGAGGATGTGTAGATCTGCACCTGCCACATGCTCAGACCGTCCTGTGTCTCCAGGTCTGCAGTGGTCCCAGTGTGATGGACGAGAGACGTGTCCTGTGTCCGTCCGTTTGAAGCGCACATACATCAATCGCTGTTTTCTTTTACCGTGAGCCGGTTTTGGCACCAGAGAAGTTCCAGTGGCTTTATCACCTGCACTGGTTCAAACTCTATATCAAAACAGTGACATATTTATATTATTTATTCATTTGTCTCTACATAGAATAGTGCCACATTCTACAAAAGCAAAATTAACCACTTTTAATACAGTATAATATGATAAGTGTCACTTACAATTTTAGTAATCGACTGTCAGCAATTCTTTTTTCGATTAGTCAACGAGTCAAATGATTGTTTCTACATCGAGTCTTTTCAAATACATTATCAACCGAATAAAGGTTGAAACATGCTGAGTGAAGGCTTAAGAGTGAGAAGATTCAGTTTGCTTTTAAGTTCTCTACCAGACGATGATGCCAAATGTAAATAAGTAAATGCAAATATATGATTATAGGTTTGTTGTTTTGCAACATTAAAGTCTGCATAATAACCTGTGTTACATTTTAGAACCACTGTTGTTATTATCTTTGACCTTTATAAAGTGTTAAAGTCATACTCAGTAATACTAATCTGTTGAAATGAACTCTATGTAGTGCTTAGAAGTATCATTCGTCCTTCTTATTCCTTCTATTGTCCACTGGGCTCAAAACATCCCTCATAAAAATGATTCATTTCCATCAGATTTATATGCTTATTTTTCTACTTTTCCTTCTCCCACCATGAAAAAGCTAAATCTGCTGCACACTTCCTCACCAAGGATAAGGACAAAAGAACATATCCTTTTCAAACGTGTGAAAAAGACAGGAGATAAAACAGATGGGGGCTCAGGGTGAGCCGTATGTCGCTCATGTATAAATACGCTCACTGCTTGGTCCTCACATTACACCTGAACTTTTCTCTTTTTCATCCAACGTCTTTTTATCCCTTTCATCGTTTCTCCAAGCATTTGAATAGAGCGGTGAGAATAGCCTCTGGTTCGGCCACACAACTCTTCATCAAACGGCCAGAGCCGAACAAAGAGGCCCACAGCCAATTTGATTATAATACCACACCTTTTCATAGAATTAATGCAGCGTCCTCTCCTCCTATTACTTTTTCTTATGTGTTGGGAGCTTCTCTTGTCTCAGCCTTCAGCCTTCTTCCTCTGTCTGATCTCTTTGTGCACTGGATTGAGCTGCTCTCCTGGGGTCTTTGGTTCAATCCTAATTCAAGGCGGAATGGGAAGTGTAAAATGTCAGCATCAGATCTCCAAAACAAGGCCAGCCGTACTGTTTGCTACGCTTGACTTCATTAGCATTGTGTTCTCTCTGGCTCTGACAGACGCCTATGGATGGGGAGTGTTCATCTTCACGAATTACCATGATACTTGATAGAAAAGGCAATGCTTTCCAAATAGAAGTCTGCGCATCATTTCAAGTGGGAATGTATAAGATCAGAACGTGCAAATGTTGTTTAGGATAGTCTGATACATTTAGGTACTGTAGGGCTTATAATGTGTCCGTTAGTGAAACAAATTATTCATTCATTCATTCAGTTCATTTTGAAATTAAAAATGATCACAGTCCCAACTATTTCCCTGATAATAATCTGCACCAATGACACACACATATTAACTGCTGTTAATCCCTTTACATTTACACTACGTTCACTCTGTAGTTGTGGTATTGGTCATGGCCGCAATCAGATGTAAATAAACATAATCAAATAGTTTGAACAATGGTCATAAGTATTATTCTGTTTTCTCTGTTAGGGATGTATTGGCTTGGATCGGAAAAAGTGAATAGATCGGGCTGATACTATGAATTGCTCTGAACTGGGACGTTTAACACAGTATCTTTATAAATAAGGCCCGACAGATATGGGGGCCAATACGAGACTAATATATAGATGTCTTCTTCCTGTGCCTGCAGCCCCGCCCCCTTTCGGGTGAAATCAAAATGCTGTGTCCATTGAAATGCATGGGATGTAATTGGTGGTAAACTTTGTGCATCAGATGCATGTGATCATATCAAACCCCTGTTAAAATATTAATTTAAAGTATTAAACAGTATGATTTGTGTTTTCATTCTTGAGCTTTTTTTGGTATTCCTACCTGTAACGTTTACATTGTGTGGTTTTATTTATGGGGGTAATTTAAGAGCAGTATTTAATATGTTAGATTTCATATAGTTAAATTAATTGTTTGCAGTCTTCTTTGTACAGTGTATTGGTTGAGAAACAAAGTATGTATGTATGTATGTAAGTATGTAAATCTATAACTGCATGTCTGTAAATTCATCACAAGCTACAGTTAGCAGGATAACTACTCAGTATTGCTAACATACCGGTACATGAATAACAGAATACATTTTTGGATGCCTTAATCAAACACGTTTAGCCTGGTTGAACATTTACATAATTTATTGTCTCAAAGCAACTAAATGGATGAATGAGCTTGTATTTCTGCTCCTGGGGAATCGGTGCATTGTTGACTTGTTGGTCACATGAACATTGGACATTTTAGTCTGCGTAATCCCTGAGTGTTCCATGGTAGAAAAGCACTGAATATGAATCTTTAACTACATTGGACATTTTACACAAATCCATCTACTTTTTTGCATATTTTAGAGGCAACACTTTTCCCTCTATCTCCACTCAAATGGACGGAGTTTCCGCTCAAACGAAGTGCTGATCCGTGGAAAATAGTGGGTGGGGCGGAATAATGTGAATAGGGAAGTTGGAGGTGCCACTATAACTGCTGATATATATATGTAAAATAAATTGTTTTTAGGCAGCTGATTATATAAAAGTGTGTCTGGTTCTATTCATTTTAAATTGGGTTTTATTAATGCAAATTGTATTGTTATTCTGCCTCCTAACAGGGAGTTTTAAAAGCTGAACGTAAATTTACACATCTTTTTGTTTTTGATAGATTGAATTTATACAAGCCAGCAATAAGCCTAATTAATGTGTGTGCGTCGAAGGAATAAATATGCGTAAATTCAGGCTCTTTTCACAACTAATTTGCATATCAATGTCAGCTAGTAAACGCGAGTACAGCCATTTTACACTTTACAGCAGCCAATGAAAGAACATGTTTTTAATGATGTGGTAGCACTTCATGTGCTAAGCGCTAACTAAAGATGACACTAAAAATGGACACATTTACAACGCTCACCACTCAGACAGGTCACTTCAGAGCCCATAACATTTATTTTAATCCACACTTCAAATGTTTGTCTGTAGTGAATATAATCCAGCATGTTGTTGTTGTTGTTGTTGTTGTTGACAACAGCAGTAGCAGCATGTGCGCTAACGTTAGCTGACCAGAATCTTCTCTCTTCTCCACACTGACTCTTGAGTTTGTAGCTGAGTATTTAAATCCATCACTGCCTCAGTCAGAGCCATGAATAGTCAGAGCGACACAAACAGGAGCGTCACTCTGGAGCTGTACTACGGCATCTCAAACATACAGCCAAACTCTTGCACAGAAAATTAGCCATTAATCGGTCAATAAATTGGAATTAAATGATTGTATTCACGCCCAGGTGGAATAACGGCCAAACTCTTGCCGATAGCCGATATTTTTCCAAGTGCCCAACTGGAGCCAAATTCAGCTCAGTTAAACCAAAGAGGTGTTAATAAAAGCATTAAAAATAGAAGACTGGTATAGGATTGGATATCAGAATCTGATTGGTATAGAAAATTACAAACATAAAACGATTGGGAGCCAAAAAATTGGATCAAGAGATCTCTGCTTTAGATGCCCTCCGCTGTTGTGATTTTGGGCGTTACAAAAATGTATTTCATTTAATTGAATTGAGATGACACTGTGCTTAAATAATCACCATAATTTCCTTAAACAATATTGCACAGTGTGAAATCCCCAGATTGTGTTTCGTGGCAAATTAAAGAGAAGAGGAAATTGAAGTGGCCGTCCGAGCCGCGGCTCAATCAGCACAACTCATGTTTGGTGACACCTGCAGTGAAATCTCCCTGTTGCTCTAACTCAAGCCCAAAGTGGATGTGAACATTTTTCCTCGGCCGGCGACTGGCAGGGAGTTTCTAATTGAGTTGAGATTCAGGAAACACTCATTAAGACGTTGTCAGTCGCTAGAGAAGCCCACGCTGCTTGTGTAGAGACAGCACTGAGACCGCGGGGTCCCAGAGCCCTGCTCGGCTCCAGCTGGAGGCCAACCCCAGCAGCTGTGAGCGCTGTGCTGCTTGTTTGCTGGGCCTGTTTACACTTGGCAGGCGTGCACACAAAGTTTGGAGAATGGGAGTTTATTAATGCTTGTTTTATAATGTTAATAATGCATGTTTTATGATGTGTTATAGTGTAATAGTGTAATAATAATGTGTGTTCTTTGCCTTCTTTCATGCTTCGAGCTGCCTTTTTATGTCAGCGCTTTGAGGTCGGTGCCCTGTCAGAAATGAATATAAAATGATCAATATCCATAAAATATGCGATTATGGCGAACCTGTATTATTATGTCTCACACACAAAATGTATTTTATTGTGAAAGGGTGAAGGAAGTAGTAGAGGGGTGATCACGTAAGGGTCACCAATGTGGAAGTTTGAATAAGCAGACGAATTTTAGTCTCCATCAACCACACCTGTGCAACAACAATCACCTTAAATACCTTCACCCCCCTGCTACTTCCTTCACCCTTTCACAATAAAATATATTTTGTGTGTGAGACATAATAATACAGGTTCGCCATACAATGATGTTTTTCAATGTTTACCTATTGGCATTCATTTGCTAATCTTATTATATTATATTTTTCTAAAGCAGTTGGCTGCACATATTGAATTTAAATTTCTAAAGCGGCTCTCGTGGATTCACTTACTGTATCATGAGTCACTTGGGGAAAGATTGGGAAACTTTGGGCAGTTCCTTTTACATTGAGGTTCTGCATGTTTACAATGGACATACTTGATGCATGCGTTTGAAGAAAAGCTGGTCGCAGGGCCCCTCACCGTCTGTCTCTGTGTCTGATGGAGCTGGAGCAGCAGTGAGGGATGCCCCTGTCTGCACCAGTGTGACTCAGTGTGTAGCAAACAGCTGTTTATTGTCCTGCTCTCTCCACTATCTGCCCCTGAGCAGCTGTGCCACTGGACACTGCCGTAACAACCTCCAAGACAGGCGGTTAAATCAAGCATTAAAATGCTCCAGTAAATATTCAGCTGAAAGACATTTATGATGTTTGGGCACAAAGATATACACAGTCTAAACTTAAATTAAAGATTCACACATTCAGCACATCCAAATTTAAAAGTTGTTTCAATTGTTTTCTTGATTGTGGGAGGTTTTTGCCGTTACGTTTTTTGTTTTGAGGGCAGCAGTGCCTGAAGAATGAAATAAAGTACTTGAACTCTGTGACCCCAGACTAAATCGCTGTTGGCCACGACAGCCGTTCCTTATGCTAAATGTAAATTTACATCGCACTAAATTATACAAATGGTCAGAGGTCGGCTGTGCCTTGCACTGAAGTCCCACTTTTGATTACATTGCACAAAACCTATTCATACCATGTGAAGTGAAATGTTTAAAGTGATGGTATATAAAAGCTGAGTGTACAGGAGAAGGACGGAGCAACAACTCATTATGAACACTTTGGACGTATACGAAAAGTTTTGGCCTTGCTGATAAGTGATAGTTCATCTATAGACCTACACAGGATCGAGGCCTTTTTTAGATAACTGAAAGGAGAAAATATATCAAGACCAAAAATCCAAATGAGTGACCTTACAGTGCAGGCGTGAGTTGATCCCAGCCCACTGTTGATGCTATAATTAAAATAAGTTTGACGCTGTCTCTGTATTGATCTGTTAATCTGCCAGTGCCTGCCTGTGATTACATTGATCAGAGCGCTCTCATTGATGCAAGCGTGTGAGGACTGGCAGTGTAGCAGAGGATGTGAGTGAGCACGCAGAGATATGGGGTCAGAGCTCTCGACATCAGCAAACAGTATTAGCATCAATAATCAAGTTGGTTTGTCTGAAGGGATCAAACTCAGAGAGTTGTGAGTCCGGAGAGGTCTGTGTGGCTAATTTAAACAGTGAATTTAAATGAGTAATTGAATAAATAAATACAAATAAAAAATAAAAAAGGCAAGAAATATATATATATATATATATATATATAATAGAAATATCTATTCAATATACAAATATGTTATATATTTATGTGTTATATATGTAATATGTATACATCTTCATATCTTGAGCTCGGTTTGGTCCAGTAAGAGGACTTGCTGAACAGGTGATCTAAAGGCATGTCGGCTTTGCTGTCAGTGCAATTCTTCTCTACAACAAGGGCCTCATTTATCAAGCGCTTGTTCACAAGCAAACTAGTCACGCTAAATGTGGCGCAAAAACCCTACACAATTGACATTTGGTTCTCACATTTCACATATTGAATCCTCTTTGTCAACAACTTGGCTTTTCTTGTTTCCGTAACGAGATGTTTTTATGGGGGAGCATTGTTCGTACCCCCAACAAGAAGCGTCAGAAGTTGATTTTTGTCTGGTCTCTAACTCGGAGCCTGCTCGGCTTGAACCTGCTCAGTGACATAGCCCCCGAGGGCTTTTGAGTGTGTGTAAGACACACACTCAAAAAGAGGCAGCACAGTTTTTGCTAATTCGAGTGAATGTGAATGAATACACAAAATGGGGAATTTTTGCAACAATCACAACATGTTAATTAAGGTGTTTGGCTTATGCAGCCTGATCACAACTATGAAAGCTCAAAATCTGTGATAGTATGATGAGTGCAACTGTGTTGTAGGTTATAGGATAGCTGCTACAATGTGTGCATCAATAGAGCATTTGATTGTGACTTTTCAAAACAGTGGTAATACAAAATAAAACTCTTACAGTACCTGCAACACCCTGACTCCTTTGACAGTATTTCACATTTCCACTGAATCATAGCATTCCACAGCTGCTGTTCATCACAGAAGACTATCTGCAAATTTGAGGTGTCTGCACTACTGTGGTGCAACAGATGTTGCACGTCTTTGTTCGTCTATCACCGTGTTTCATCATCTCACATTAAAGTCCAAAAACAAAATAATTTCAACAGTGGTGAAGCTGCTGTTAAATGTTTTCATATGTCAGACGATACAAATGTTGTGCATAATATAACTTTTATCTGTAACGCTCAAAGATGTTCAATATAGGAAGCACACGCATGTTTGCACTCGCTGAACTGACATTAGTTTTGCAGAAAAATAATATATAACCGATGTGCACATTTTAAAAATAGTAAATGAGGTGTAACACACCTGCATATAGTACCTGCTGTCTTTTCCGGTTATACTAGCAGTTTAGCACTTGGATTGATAAATGAGGCTCATTGGCTCATCACTGGAGCACCATAGCCCTGTGTGCAGCACTTCCCAGCCAGACAGTTGGATGGAGTTTATTAAGCATGTGACAGTTGACACCACCAGGCGGGAGAGTCACACCAGATAAATAGACGTTAGTTTCATCTGTCTCCTTCTCTGTTATTTATTCACTACCATCACCACTTCTGTATTAGGCTTGAATGATGGCGACAAAATCATTATTGCTCACATCATTACGAAAGCATCTTCACACCACATGTTTGAAAGATATACTTTTTTGTAATTGTAATACTATTCCAGATGCTAGCTGGTGAAATTGATTACATATCCAATTTGCAGCACTGATTTACACACTTTGTAATCAGATCCGTGTGTGGCATTAAACTAGATGAAGCTACATACGACTGCTACAAGGCATAATTATTCTTATATTACTGAATCACAAATTGTGATGAAAGAATTGATACAACGTGATCTATTTCATTTTGTATTGCTTCTACTTTCACACTTTTCTATTGCCAATTCTGGCTACTTCTGTTGTGATGACTACAAAAGCTACTAAAAATACTATAGATCACTATAGATACAGGGCTATTAAATAATTAAACTTTTTAGGTGTTCTTTAACACATCTTGTTGCTTTGAGAACAAACGATAATAAAGAAAAATCAAATAATCATAAGTACAGATATTTGCAAGCCTCAAGCGATTTATTTGAGCACGTTTAATGTTTATGTGCAACACAGCATTAAATGTGTGCATTTGCTTCTTATTCTTTTGCATGACTTTCAATTAAAAATGAGAGTTTCCTCATCATTGGGGGATATCACTTGCCATTAAATTGTTGAGAAAATGTTGACACAAAAGTTTGGGGTAATTCAAAGTGAAAGGAAAATCTATGTAAGCATAAAACTAGCATTTGAGAGACAATGATTGCCCAATTCTGCAAAAAATTCTGCTTTATTCTAAGACAACCACGGCTCATTGCATTGACAAAATAGCATAGATATTATTAGGCCCGAGCGCCACAAGCTGGCGAGAGGCCTGTTAATCTCGTAAGGCCGTGCGAAGCACGAATGCGAAAGTGCGCACGTAGTGCGCACGAAATCGAGCGTGAAGCGCTCGCCCACTTCCAAACACTCACTAACGCACTCCTTCACTCACGCACGCCCCGTGCATACTAATTAGTAGTAGTAAAATGGAACATTACCGTTGTAAACGGGCGAAGCCCGTGCAAAAGTGCGCACTAAACGAGCACTTTACATTGTTCGCGGTCGTCATCCCCATATAAAGCACTCATTTGCGCTAAGTAGCTCACGAATACGTTCCCCATCTCTTGCATGTTCCGTGCATATAAGCATGTAATGCAAAAATTGAACATTATTACTGTATAGAGGGCCAAGAACACAAAGTGGGCGGAGCCCCACTCAAAATTAACGAAAGTACCCGTCAGTGACCAGGGACCCACACCATGAGGTAGGAAAGCGCGAGCGCTTTCCGAAAATATATAGTTTATGATATTTGAAAAATGGGAAACATTGTTTTCGCATCGGAATATTATTCTTTCTTTTTTAGGCCCGAGCCCCAGCAGGGCGGAGGGCCTATTGCTCCCGCAACGCTGCCGAAGGCAGCGTTGCAACTGTCTGCACCAAACATGCGGGCTGCGCCCGCATGTTTGGTGCCCCGTCGCCCCTGGCAAGTACAGTGAACTAGCCCATGCCGAAGGCATGGATCATGCATACTTACTCCTGCTATGACAGAAATAGTCAACAATTAGTGAATGGGCGTAGCCCATTCACTAATTGTTGACAACAGCAGCACGAAGCGCTGCATTCCTCCAAAAACCCTCCTGGCATCGTCCCGTACGCGAAAATCCATGCCGCAGGCATGGGCCATGCTTGTATCTGCTCAAATCAATGGAAGTCTATGGGGAGTGGGCGGGGCATCCCGACGGAATAGGGAGTGACGAGCGCGTAAGCGCTCGTAATGATGATTCCACCCCATGGCGGTATCGGGAAGGCTTAGAGCTTTCAAACGATGTATAATTTGTTGTTATAGTGGAAACGGCTATATTGTTTTTGCTAAAAATATTATTATTTATTTTTATTATTATTTTTCTTGTTCTTCTGCTTTTTGAGCTCTAATTTGACCCCCTGAACATGCTCAAAAACTCACCAAACTTTGCCCAAAATTCTGAATCGGCGAAAAATTTGATTTTTTCTGGGCCATTTTTTTTTTCGTTAAAAAATGGCGCGACAGCGCCACCGACAAAAGTCAAAATACATTGCGCCTATGGGAGACGCCCCGAGGTCAACTTGGGCGTAAAGCTACGAAATTAGGGACACGCATTCCTCTCGTGAGGACAAAAAACAAATATTATTGTGGCCACGCCCCGAGACTTACCCTATGGCCGCCATCTTCCTTTGAAAATGAAAACACGCTGTGTTAGCCATTTTGTTCACGTGAAACTTTGACGAACTCCTCCTAGGGCGTTTTGCCCACCGACTTCAAAATCGGCGGACGTCCTCTGGACAAGTGGGGCATCTAAAGTTATCCAATTTTTTGAGATACCTTTTACGGTCTGTGTGCGGCGCAGCCGCAAAGTTGGACAACTTATTTTGGAATATTGCAGATCTAAAAATTGCTCCCATTTGATCAAAACCAGTCCGATTAGGACCAAATTTGAATCAGTTGTTAAACTTTCTAGTTTGGACCAGTTTAGGATGACAAAATTGAAATGGGCGCGATAGCGCCCCCTACAGAGTGACCTTTAAATTAACATTGAAGGTCAAAAATTTGTTTTACCAAAATGTTCTAAACTTTACCCAAAATTCTATTTTACCGTCCCGATCAAAAAAGCTTATCAGACAAATGCCTTAATTTTTACGGCGTAGTCATAGCGATGACAGAAACCTCCCATGTTATCCCTATGGGAAGACCGCAAAATGTCTCAAATATCCACATTTTTATGTTTCACACTTTAACGAACTCCTCCTAGTGCTTTTTGCCCACCGACTTCAAAATCGGTGTACGTCCTCTAGACAAGTGGGGCATCTAAAGTTATCCAAATTTTAAGGATAACTTTTACGGTCTCTGTGCGACGGAGCCGCAAACGTTTCCCAGAATTCTGACTATTTGGCCTTCAGAGTGGCCTATAAACAATAGAGTTTTTCCAAATGACATGATATTTTGAACAAAATTCTAATTTGCCATCCTGATCATACAAGTATGAGAGCCAAAGTCATATTTTGTACGGCGTAACCGTAGCGATGACAGAAACATCCCATGTTATCCTTATGGGAAAATCGTAGAATCGCTCAAATCACCACATTTTTACGCTTCACACTTTAACAAACTCCTCCTAGGGCGATTGCCCGATCAAGCTCATATTTGGGGAAAACCATCTACACAAGCGGAGCATCAAAAGTTAGTCATATTTTGATTTTAAGTGGTACGGTCTCTGTGCCGTGGAGCTGCAAATATACTGTCACAAATGGGAAAACGCCAAATCTTTAAAATGTTCACATTTACGCTTCACACTTTAACAAACTCCTCCGTGGGCAATAGCTCGATCAAGCTTTACTTTTGGAAATATCATCTCCACAAGCGGGGCATCAAAACTTATCCATATTTTGATTCTAAGTGCTACAGTCTCTGTGTGGCGGACCCGCAAATATATGTCAGAAATGGGAAAACAGCGAAATCTCTAAAATGACCACATTTTTACGCTTCACACTTTAACGAACTCCTCCTAGGGCGATTGCTCGATCAAACTCATATTTGGGGGAAATCATCTACACAAACGGGGCATCAAAACTTATCCATATTTTGCTTTTAAGTGCTACGGTCTCTGTGCCGTGGAGCTGCAAATATACTGTCACAAATGGGAAAACGCCAAATCTTTAAAATGTTCACATTTACGCTTCACACTTTAACAAACTCCTCTGTGGGCAATAGCTCAATCAAGCTTTACTTTGGGAAATATCATCTACACAAGCGCGGCATCAAAAGTTATCCATATTTATATTCTAAGTGCTACGGTCTCTGTGCGGCGGCGCAGCAAATTTGACTGACACTTGTGTTCATTTGCACTGTCGCCGTCTGTCAAGTTCTTTTTTAATTCAACACAATAAGGGCGCCATCTTTATCAAGTCGAAAGCGCAGAGTCGGAAGGCCGGCGGCCCGCGAGGGCCGTTGGATGCCGCTTGCGGCTTTAATTTCTTCTTTCTTTCTTTCTTTCCTTCTTCTCGGGACCAACCCCCCTATTTTTCACCCAGTGAACATTGACGAAAAGTCACAAAAATTTGCACACCTCTAAAAATCGTGCCTCTCTACATTCTGGCTATTTCCCTTTTCTAAAATTAAAAAAATTGGCGCGTCAGCGCCCCCAAATGTACCAAAAATACATTGAGATAGGAAATGACCCAAAAAAAATCTGATCGTAGAATCATGAAATTTGGCGCAGAGGTAGATGGTGACAAGAGAAGTAAAAAATATTATTACGGCAACGCCGTCCGCCCAACCAAATGTCGGCCATATTGCTTCAAAAATGGCTAAACATGACTTCGGAGTTTTTCCAAACGTCGTACTTTTACTAACTCCTCCCAGGGCGTTGGCCCTAAAAAGCTGAAATTTGGTGAAAATGCTACTGAGGAGTGGGACATCAAAAGTTATTCAAATTACATTGATACCTCTCACGGTCTCTGTGCGGCGAAGCCGCAAACTGTAGCAAGAATTTCAGAAATCTCCCAAATTTTACATTTCTGCCGTTTGCGCAGATAAAGTCCGAATTGCGTCAAATTAGAATCAGTTGTTAAACTCTTTGCCCTAAACCTACTTGAAGTGAAATAAATTAATTTGGAGCCACAGCGCCCCCTATAGATTTTATATGGAGGTTAAATGTTTAGTTTTGCGAAATTATATGAAATTTGACACACAACTCAATTTTAGCATCCCCATCAAAAAAGTCAATGATCCATGTCATAATTATTATGGTTTTGCTGTAGCGATGACCAAAACCTCCCATGTTATTGCAATGGGGAAATCGCCAGAACATGTTTACACTTTAGACTTTCACGAACTCCTCCCAGGGCGTTAGCCCTATTAACCTGAAATTTGGTGAGACTCATCTTCAGGGGTGGACCATCAAAATGTATCCACATTTTTATTCAAAGCGTCACGGTCTCTGTGCGGCAAAGCCGCACATTTTGCCAAGAATTCAAAATAAAATAGCTTTTTGATGGTAAAACAAAGGGGAGAAGATGTGACAGCGTCACAGATTCAGCAGTAGACGTACTAAAAGGACAATTGGGGCGCGTTAGCGCCCCCTCCTCTTGCGGCGTGGCGGCGGCGTGGCGAGGGCCAATCATTGCCGCTTGCGGCTATATTTTTGCTTATCCCTTTATATAGTGTTATTGTTATAAGCAAAATGCTTTTGAAAATACCTTTGCTCTCCTTGAGTCTAATGCTAAACATTTATTCACATCAAGGTCCTGTTGTTAAAGTAAGACACTTTCCCCCTGAATCTAGGACTTACCAAACAAACGACTTTTTTTTTCAATTTGCGAAACTATTTACAATTCCAGTCTGAAGTGGTTTCTCCTCTTGTCTATTGTGCAGACTCTGCCCACAACAACCTACGAGCTGGAGATTGTGGCCAAGGACATGGCGGGCAGCGAGGTGGGTCTGACGGGGACGGCCACAGCCACCATCACCATCACAGACAAGAACGACCACAGTCCAGAGTTCACACATCCACTGGTGAGAAACGCCTTCTCTGTCTGTCCTCGCTATGAACATACATTCTGTTTGGATTGGGCACGTGCAGGTGCAAATGCTGAAAAGTGTCGTGAGAAGTGTTAAATATGCTTTACATTTGGACATTTACGTGCTATAAAGAGGTGTTCACCCCTAAATGTCTGCAGCTTCTCAATAGTTAAATACACTATAGATCAGGCATGTCCAAACTAGGGCCCGGGGGTCAAATGCGGCCCTCAAATAAATTTTTGTTGGCCCCCCAGCTTCCTGTTATGTCGGCCCAAACAACAAAAAGTAGTAATTTTTACTGTGAAATTGGGGAAATTCAGGTATATTGATGTTATACTAACCTAATATTAATATTCTAGGTCTAATTAAAGGTGTGGAGGCTCATCGCAATTGTGTCAAATGCTAAATTTCGAATGATTCACTTTGTCATTCAACAAATTCGACATTGTCAAGTTGTTTGTGGCCCTCTGCCCCGTTTAAGTTTCAAAATGTGGCCCTTGGTGAAAAAGGTTTGGACACCTCTGCTATAGATGAATCTTGAAACCACAAATAAACAACAATATAAGTATTTATAGATACTTTACATCCCAAAAGGTCTAAAGCTATAACAACTTTCATTGTCATTGTCCTTCCCAGTCTCACATTTCAGTTCCCAAAACGTTTAGCATGGGCCACATTACACGCTACAGATTATTATTACATTTGATTCTTTAGAATAAGTACAAATGACAGATATTTAGGGAAATAGTAACAGCAAAGACAGAAAGCTCAATAGTAAGATAGTAAGGGATATGACACGTATGAACTACTTATCACAGAAACTTACTTCTGGCACATTTCGACTGGTTCTCTTTGGAGCGGATCGAGAGGGTCCAAACGTGTTGCTGCCTTAAGTGAACCGCAGCGCTCTGTTTGAGGGTCTAAAGGGGTGAGATGTACGAGCTTTCAGAGCCCACGCGGAAACGCTCTAGCACATGATGATTGGACAAGAGCCAACCCAGACTGAGGTGAAAACGAAATGGCCAAAAGTGTGATGTAAATGAAATATAATCATTTCTTTTCGAGCGCTGACTTGATAAACGATAAACCGATGCATTTCCAGTGTTGCATCAGATGTTTCCTGTTTGTCAAAGGCATTCGCATCAAGACTCAAAATGTTATATTTCCAGTGCATAATGTTTCTAACACTATCCAAAGGTAATGCATTACATAAACAGATGTTGAAACACAGGATAGAGGTGTGGATAAGTTGAATAAATCCAGAAAAAGCTTACAATAAACCGGTAAACCCTTGTTTACACTAGCTTTAGCCACATAGCCTCACCAAATCATGAAATGTCTTTTTGTGAGTCGCTCAGATCAGCCTTATTAAGAAAAGAATCCTGTATTCAGACACAATTTAGTGTTACACTGTGTGTAAGTACTGTGTATGATGTTTTTTGACAGTAACATAATACTGATCTTATAAGAGAGCAAGGAACATGGTTCGTTACGTTTTCAATTGACAGCTCTTTTATGCTGTGATCGTGGGACATTATAGTAGGACATTTATAGTCTAACAACAAACCAGCCTTTAACTGCTGTAGGGTATTATACTAGTACAAGTACTGCAAGGTTATGAATGTCCACCCACTTGTGAAGGAGGGGGGGCATTCAAGGTTATTGATTAAAGAATTGTTCAAGAATTCAAACATGACACACTGCCTAAGTGTGGGTAAGTTTGAATCGTATTTTTAAGAGAAGAATGCGGCACCAGCCGGATAATCGGCATTTTTAACAACTCTATAATCAGATATCTAGATGAATTAATTAATTAGAAATTGATTTGCTCGTTGATCTAAAGGTTTGAGAACGTAACCGTGACATTGACCCCTTTTCTGGAAATGAAGGAACACTTAACCAAATGTGGGTTATGAAGATTTAATGACCAAAGAATTAAACAGATAAATATGAATCAGGAATATGCAAATGAGTCGATAACAGATGGAATACACTAGACATGATTGTTCTAGATCTATCTAGGTGTGTGTTAGAGTTAATTCTAAGATGAAATTCAGCCAGCCTGTGAAGTGCATTCATACGAACGGAACCAGAAGCTGTGATTCTGAGGAGACGGACCTGCGTGGGGTCCAAGGGCCTGCGTGGGGTCCAAGGGCCTGCGTGGGGTCCAAGGGCCTGCGTGGGGTCCAAGGGCCTGCGTGGGGTCCAAGAGCCTGCTTGTCGTTCGTGTCTCCTCCAGGCTTCACTCAAGAGGTCACGCTGCAGCTCAGTCCACACGCGAGCTCCAGATCAGGCCTGCTCTGGAGCTCGGCTCTGACGTTGTCTGGCCAAAGAAGGACTGGATCGGTTCTGCGATCTGCGTTCTCCTTGGCTCTGAGGCGTTCCCGAATGAAAAGGCC
This sequence comes from Eucyclogobius newberryi, assembly GCF_026437365.1. NCBI lineage: Eukaryota > Metazoa > Chordata > Actinopteri > Gobiiformes > Gobiidae > Eucyclogobius > Eucyclogobius newberryi. The sequence continues at coordinate 10,126,230 of NW_027316389.1, forward strand.
GTCGTGCTGCTCCACCGATGTGGCTGGTCTAAAAGGCTGTGGACTTGAAAAGTTGCAAAAGGTCCTTGCTTGATTTTGTATGATGCAGCATCAATCACATTTTTTTTAAAAACGAGCACAGACTTCTTAGTTCCGGGAGGGAACATTAGCTTCTGCGGGCATGTTTCTCGGAAAAGTCTTTGTCCCGTAGCTTAGCATTGCTGACGCTAGCTAGGCCCGAGGCCTAGCTAGCCTCCCAAGGCCCGGTGTCATGGACCTTGCTGGTGGGACCCTGAAGGGAGGGTCGAGCTTCGAAGGAAACTCGAATGGAACCCGAGTTAGCTTTTGTCTTGGAGGGGAAATGACTCTCTGAGTTCCTTTGAAAGAAGTCATTGGATGGAAACATTATTTTCAAAGTTCAGAGCGTCTCTGTTGTCTCTTTCACGTTCTCTGCTCTTGAGGGCCGTAAAACTCCACACGGACAGCTAACACCTTTAGCCCGCATTCCTGTCACCATGGCAACAGGGGGAGGACATCTGCATACCCTACACTGCTTTAAAATATAACTATAGATGATGGGACAGAAATAAATGATGATCACTCTTGGTCTTTGTTAGGGCGGCACAATTTGGGAAAAATAACTAATTGCTGACAAAATTGTGTAATTGCGATTAAATTCGTGACTTATGTTTTAATAATAGGATTCTGTTCAAAGTTCACATTTAAACGCAAATAATTCAAAGACTGAAATAGGCCTATGAACTGATGAATGACTAAAAGACTCCCAGAGCATGTTTCTACAGATCTAAACTATAGTTAGCAGTTTTTATGCACAATTAGACAGGGTGTTTTGTTGTCTGAGGAGGAAATTATGGTACTTCACAAATTGCAGCCGTTGCGATTTGCTAATTGCGTCCATTCAAATTGTGACTTTGATTAATATTGCAGTCTGTAAATTTGTTTCAGTTCAATAAAGATCAAACATTATTGGTAAATCCTTACAATTATTCTTCAAAGGGCAGGATTCATATGTTTTTTTTTAATCCAGCAAGGGTCAGAGAGGATTATTCAACTGAAGTTAAATAAGATTAAGCTTTGTGGCTTTAAATTGAGAAACATTACAGTGCATTTACTGTCGTGGAAACAGTGGTACATACATCATATATACAGTAAGTCCACTCAAGGACTTCTACCATAAAGCCTTTAGGAAGAAAACACATTACTGTCCTTGCAGAGTGTACATCGAATATCTGTAACGTGTACTACATTTTGTAACAGCGTTTCGTAGGGGGGAATTGAGAACAGCACATTCCAGATTATAACTGTGGGTGTATTTTCCATTACTGATGCTAGAAGTTTTCAGCGATGCTCCAGGGTAAGCTTATAGGTTAACGCCAAGCCTCCAAGTCCTGCAGCACCATAAGGAAATCCCTTTTTTTTTTTTTTTAATCCAGCAAGCTTTGATAGATTTTGATGTAGAAAAATTATATATATATCTAGATCAAGTATATAAATCTTGTATTAAACAACGTTCACAGACAAAGATGCTAAACATTTTGATGTTCATTTTGCTAACATTTATAACAAAATCTGTTCTGGTACAATGCAACAATAAAGATAGAAAGTACAGTACTGCATGTCCAAGAAAAAGTGTTGCAAATGCAAAGATTGCCTTTTCTAAACCTTGTCTGATTAAATTGTCCAATCCAAATCCAAAGGAAGTTGGAGTTGCTGTCAGGCTTTATTCATTCTTAATTGGGTTTATTAAAGCGACATTTATTGATATTCTGCCTCTTAACACTGAGTTTTAAAGGCTGAAAGTTTTTTTTTAATAACCTTAAACTACTGAAGTAAATTAATGATCCTAAATGTGTGGTTAGCCTAATTAATGCATGTGCGCAGCGGCAATTAATATGGTTAAATTCTGACCATTAAAGCCTATTTTCACTGCTCATGTTGATGTGAGTCCAGTAAACACATCAACAGTGTCAAGTACAAGTACTGAGCTCTGGCTGCACTGGAGGATCTTCTTATAGGGACTGGGAAATTGTATTATATTGCATTTGTTTGCCTTAAGCGTGATGGATCTGGAATCTTAAATGAAGACTGAGAGATTTTGGCTTGTTAGTCGTAATTGTAAGAACTAAAAGTAATAATAGAACTGAAATAATAATAATAATCATTAATAATTAATTAATAACATTTTAGAAGCAACATTTTCATTCAATCTACAGTTACATACATCCATCTAAATAATCTAATGCTCTAAAGTACTTTTTCTCTGTCTGTTTTTGTAACATTTACTTCATTTTGGGATATTAAATTCACAGTAATTGAGGAAAAGTAACAATGAGGAGTATTAACGTGTTAGACAATGGTAATGAAAAAGGAAAAGAAAGACAGTTCTGATGTTCATGTTCTCAGTAATCGTGAATAATCGCTTTTTCTCACAATAATCGTAACTCTGAAATTGTACATGCGTTCCAAGTCGTGCAACAGTTCAATCACCAGAGCGTACGTCTTTATTACACCTGACGAATGAAACGTTGAGATTTCCATTTGTCCTTTTGGATTCAATCTTGACTGTCATGTTGGGCTGAACTTATGGCTCTTTATTTCCCTGGATCTTGATGGAAGGAGTTAAAAGAATGTCAGTGTAGATAGCGGTTACCCCGAGCCTGACGGTGCTGTTGTAGCATTGAGCCTTGCGCGTCTTAATGGAACCCCACAGCTGTTAGCAGGTTTGGTGACCCATCATGGCCAGTGTAAGTCACCCCGCAGCCCTCCCATGATGCATCGGGGTGTCAGAGGATCTTGTACGGAGAGCAGCTTGTGGGAAATATTCCGGCTCAGGGGGGCTCAGCAGGGCCACGCCGAGTGCTCCCCGTCCGTGTCCCAGGTAATGCTCCCATTCCTCACTGGGACAGAATCCGTTTAGCGCCGTGGAGAAATGGAGCTTCAAAAACAAGTGCGATGAAGTATTGTGGCCTCTGCACACGACTGTTGATCTCGAGTGGAGAACCCACGGACCTCTTTGAACTGGTGCCACCCAAAATGATTTACCTTTGTTGTTGTAGGAGGAAAGCACTTTGAGTTTATCTGGCTTTATATGAAGAAAAACAGGATAATTAGCATAAATAACATTGGAAATTGTATAGTTATTTCCTGATTTCCTTTATATATTGTGGTTAGGGGCGGGCAATATTGTCAAAAATGTGTATCTTGAGTATCCCGATAATGATATTCAACAATATTATGTCAGTCCAACAGATTAAAATATGTCTTTAAATCTATTCGTTGAGGTTTAATTATCAGACAAATGTATCATATCTATAAAATGAATCACCTTTATGTGAAACTTCACAACAAAACTCTTTTATTTTTATTTTTAATCAGCTCTTTTTGTATAATTTTTACTATAAACAGTGTTCTCAGTATTCTATTTTTGCATATGTGCAAAATAACATTCACAATATTTTGTAAACTTTTATACATTGCCTGCCTCTGATTGTGGATATAATTAAAATATCTTAATGTCGACATACAATACTGTAGTTTAATAAATCAGGTATGAGAAGGGAAAGCCACTGAAACTAATTCCTAATCGCTGTAATCTAATTTGTATGTATAGGAATGACTTCAAATCCAAAGTCCACTTGGCCAGACCACTTCATGATGGTCTCAGTTCCTTTTGACCATCATAATTCTTCTAAGCAGCTGAAGCAGCCGCTCTCAGCGCTCCAGCATTCACATCATGAATAATTCAGACAAATGTTCAAGTGTCTTCACAGAAGTTTTCCAAATCCCTTTCTTCAGAGAAGTCTCGTGTTGCGACTTTGAATGTGTTTTTCCACCAGATAAGATACACCTACAGTACATTTGCCTTTCTAACTTTTCTCTTTCTTTTCTTTTCTCTTATGAGGTACATTGTAGTCATATCTATAGCACTGACCTTGTATAAGCATGACCCCTGACCCAGTAGAACAAACGCCATAAATAAATATGTCGGGAATTTAGGCCGGGAACTCAGATATTTATTCTTTTGACTTACCACAGAATAGAATCAATATCTTGAGTTCCCGGCCTAAATTCGCTTATTGACAATGACTCTTGGATGAGAGTCGTGTAGCTTTTTCTAATCTGAGTCCAGATGATACAACTGAACCTTTTTCTACCATAAACAAAACCTTTTCATCATAGTTTAATGCAACAATTGTGAATACTAAGCAAATAAGATGGAAGCAAGTTTGACCATACTGTTATGATTGTGTATATAATGTATAATGTGTTTCCCACTGTCCGCAGTCCATCCTAAATGTTTCAAAGAAAGTATTGTAGTGAACTGGCAATAAGTAGTGCACGTTTTACCTATTTGAGGAACAATTCATTGAAAAGTTGAAAAATATTGACTTTATTGAGGAAATAAGAGTTTCTTAAAAGTGGGCTACTCTGTATTGATTCAACAACATATTTCTCAGCTTTGTCCAACAAAAGGATGTTGTTCGAGGAGAGTAAGACAAAGCAAGTCGACATGGGCGAACACTTTTCTTTGAAATGTTATTGACCGCTTCCTGGTTGGTTTTCAGAAGTTGGCATTTGCTTTGAATTGACCAGACTCACATGTGGGGGCCCGGTGTTTTCAGCTCTACCTACCACAGGTCTATGGAGCTATTCATAGTTTGAAAAGAGCGTGCTTCACTCTTGCTTAGAGCCCGGATCAGCCAGCAGGATCCCAGTCCTCCCTCTGTGGCTTTATTCACCCGACTGCATTGATGTTTTACCTGTTTCAACGAAAGAAAGATCACAGTTGGTTGGTTGCCGAGAAGTTTCCATATATAGATTATACTTGTGCTGATCCTGTTGAAATAATGTAACTCTAGCGAGGAAGATTTTTCTGCTATATCTTCACAATGCACTCTGATGCTGTGTTTTCAGTGGGTTCAGTATCACTTTAAGAAATGTAGAATTTTGTTGTGCATATTTTCAGAATCTTGTAATGTTCTGAAAAGACCCTAAATTAGAAGTTAACAAAGTAATACTGACACTGACTACAGAATTCATTGTCGATAGAATAAGAATAGTATTTGGTAGGATTTTATTGTGTGCATTTTCTTTTATGAATAGCAAACGGTCATGTAGACATTTACATTACATTTATTATTTATTTTTCACACCGTGTTCCAACTTTTATTCCGAAAAGTTTTCAAACTTCCAAATGCAGTTCTCCGCTCTTGAGTTCTCGCATTACAAAGACATGGCTAAGCTTCTTGTGGTTTCAAAGCACATCCTGACTACCGCCTCGCCTCTTCTGTACATCGTACCTTTTTGCCCTTCACTTCTGTCAGCTCTTTCATGCCTCAGCCTGATCCCTCTTTTATTCAATCCTTTTAGAGCTTCCTCTTCTCATCCGCTCCCTTTTTCTGGTACAGCTAATTCCCCATCATGTCCAAATGTTCCTGTTTCTCTATGCAGGTCTTGACAGCCTTATGCCCTAAACTCAAACATTTAAATGTCTTCCCCTGACTGTGTTGACCAGTGGAACGGTTGCCCAGGGCTGATTTGTATTTTGTTCGAGCTGATAAAGACATTCGCTGAGATGTTTGGAAAGAGATGCACTGGCCAAAGGGTCTTCTGGATTAGCTTTAGCCCTGCATGATTGCGTCACTGGCTCTTGGACTCTGTAATAGAGTGCCACGAATGGTCAGGAATCGTCTTTACAACAAAAATAGAGGGGAACGGTGGGGGATTTGCACAGGGGCATGTCAGGTTAGAGGCACATTAGTGAGGACATTGTGCAGGTTGGGGGGGGGGGGGGGGGGGGGGGGGGGGGGTGTTACATAAATGCATGAGCAGATCAGGATAGATCAGGCCTGGTGAGGCGCAATTAAGTCACCGCCGAAGTCAAAGTCCTTGAAACTTCTCTGTATTGTTGGGATTTTAAGTGAGTTGGTCAGTTAGATTCCACTGGGATAACAGTTTGCACACATTTGTGCAACGTCTGTTCATGTCTATGTAGTGAGTATGTACTAGTATTCCAGTCCCCAGCAAAATACTGCACCATTGAAGTCTTCATCCAGTTATGTCTGGTATAACTCCATTGTTCATTTTGACATTTTAGTTTATTATTGGTTTATTTGAACTGGGACGGGGCACATTTATCAACATTTCTGTAAATGTGCCAGTATTAGCTCTAGTTTCCAACTGTAGTCCCAGGCAAGGTGTGAATGCCAGAAGTTTAGCATTATTCTTTTGACTAAAATGCTTTTTGGTTGAAGCCAAGTTTGGTTTTGTTCTAAAAGGACTAAACCATAACTTTGCCACCTTTATATTAGGCTTATAGTGAGAAAAAGGGGCCACAGGTTAAATAACATTCTAACCCTTTATAATGTCAAATTTGAAAGATATAAGCAAAATAATTAAGAAAAACAGAGCATGTTCTGTCAACGTTTCAAGAGTGAAGACGTTTCACAACTTATCTGAGAAGCTGAACCAAGGAGAAGAGGAGGTTTGACAGAGGAGTCAAAGAGTCTATATTTGTCAGGAACATTTATATATATATATATATATATATATATATATATATATATATATATATATATATATATATATATATACATATAAAGGAACAGGAACATATTTGACAATCCATCTCTGAAATGGTGATCTAATGTGTAATTTATGACCAATTAACACCTCCATCCTCAGGCCTAAACCAAAACAAAGGAAATAATATGGCTAATTAGAGTGTGCTAAAAGGAGTAAGAGGACCCATTAGGTGCATGGACGATTACGCTGAATATGACGCATGTGACTGTTCTACATTAGATTAGTTCAACAGACTTAATTAACAACAGATCATCCTTTCAACTAGTTTGTGTTAGTTTCAATGTAGTTGGCTCCTCCCGTCCAGACAGATATAAGGCAGTATAAAGCACTTTCCAGTTCTGTCAGATGAACTATAGAAGCTACTTGGACGAGCGTCGAAACATCTTCACGCTTTTTTCCAGTTGACAAAATTACATTTTCTTTTGCTATGGAACCTGGATGACTGATGTCTACACACACATGTTTCTAACAGCCTTTTATTATTTGGACTTCAGGCTACATTTTAGAAATGATTGTGTCTGGGATACAGAGACAGTGAAATATCCAAGTCAAAACATCACAAAACCTGATGAACCCCACAACATAGTTAGGTCTAAATGAAACAAAGAGCCATTTGATTCGCTGCATAGCACATGTTTGAATTAAGTGGAGATCTTCTTGTTTATGTTTTGAACATCTCTAAAGGCCATCAAAAACTGCATTTATTTTCAATATGTTGATAGTACATTTTTCATGTACATGTACAGTAACATACATTTGGCATTCAGTTTTAACACTGAATTTACACTACAAGATTTTATCTGTTTAGTCGGCAGAAGACTATTCATCCAAATTCTATCTTTGGAAGGAGTCTAAGCAGAAGCTATTCAAATGTAATAAAGACACAGGTAAGCTCATTACAGCTCCAGGAAGACAGTATGGAGGATTAGAGCTGGGGGAGAGCGCAGGTGACACAGTGGGCTAAGTTGCCAATACTATGCACTGACTCTGTGTTTGGGTGTGCGTAGGTGGACAAACAAAGCAAATGCATTTGGTTTCATTTCGCCCTCACTCTTGCAGCAGCAGCAATTAGAGTCTTGTAAAACCTTTGCATGTCTACTCCTCGCTCTGCATAGAATTAAGCAGCTTTGGAAAGCAGATAATAAAGACAAATGTTTAGAATGAGCATGGCGAAGGATTTCCCTTCTTTGCATTTAATTATCCAGTGCAGAGAATTTTGAGATTTTAGGCTATGGTCTAAATACTGTAGATTAAGATTTGTTTTTTTTTAAGAAGGTTCAATCCCCAGAATGGTTAGTAAGATGGATATTACGTATGTGAATTATGTGTTTTCATGTACATTTTGTCGATTAGTTGACATTGCATCTATTGAAAAATGTCCTACATCCTTCCTGAGGGAAAAGCCTCTGGAATGGACCATTCGGGCTCAAAGCTCATTAGAAAAGCTGCTAGAGTGTTATCCTTTCCTATTACTCCTTTGGTTAATATAAGCGTATCTATTAATCTATTATTCCATTATGTAAAGATAAAAAGGGACACATTTACTGGGCAGGAAAGTAGACCAATTAGTCCTCTAAGTAAAATTCTGGAAAAAAAATATTGCATTTAAAAAGAGGCAGAATTCATGTTATGTATGCAAAACCTGACATTGTACTGTGCTGCAAAAATGTTTGAATGTGTATCAGACTTACTTCATTTGGATGTGAAAAAAGTGAGTCAATGGGTAATTACAATAATTTGGCCTTAAATATACAGTATCTAAACATGTAGGTATTTATATATCTCAAACTAACAAAATTGAAGTATTGAAATTAATGTTATGATTTTGATTTGTCATAACAGAAATGTTTTCATATTATCATATCATATTTTTTATTATTTAAATTGTCCCTAAGCCCTTGACTATAGTAAATAATAGATGATTAAAAAGGTATGTGATGTTACTTCCTGTCGGGACGTAAACAAACTTGAGAAGTTCAAGATAGTTCTTAATTGTGGAAGACGTTTTCCCTGAATCTATGATACAAACTGGACATTGAGCAAGTCTGTAAACTCATAGTAAGTCCTGTTTTTGACGTCTCCATTGACTTACAATTTAGACAACACCTGTAGGGGGCGCTGTTTCGGGACATAAGATACAACACCGTCAGGTAGATTAACGTTTCATAAAAGCTGGACCTACATTCATTTCATTTGCCACATTGTTTTATCTGAGATTGTAGGTTTATGTGTTGTGTGTTTCATGCTTTGTGCAGGGGAATGAGCCCCACAGGACTGACTGTGTCTGCTCCTTCAACATGACACCAACTGTGAATGAACTCAGTAACTGTAAACGGTGAAAATAATAAATTAAGGTTAGCGGAGGAATGAGACAGTCCGCTCACTCTGCACTGGACTGATAACAGAACGCATTGCGGTGTAGAGGAAACACGAGCAGCTCAGAACACCGTCATCATCACAGCAGCAGCTTAAACACAAGCAAACTCCTCTCTCTTCTCTGGTCTGATTTAGAACTCAAATAAAAGACGGGCCTCGGATAGTGTGACACGGTTAGCGTCCATGTCAAGCGTGTTCCTGTCCCGTGTCATGGGGCTAGTACAAAGCACTTGTACAGCCTAAAATAAGCTCAAAAACCAACCAATTCTTGTTTGTTTGTCGATCTGCTTTCTGCCTCTCCTCAGCCGCAGAAGCTTCTCGCTCCATGTGCTCTCCATGAAAACAACGGCTCTGCACATGCGTGTTTCATCCAGATTTGGCTGTTTGATTTTTAAGAGCACCCCAGGAAGACGGCCATTAAATTGGCAGCTAATGGGGATCTTAATAAATAAAACAATTACACAATTATGTAATTTACACACACAATTAGATATAATTGGGCGGCACTGCAGCGGAGCAGTTTGCACAGCAGTTAGCGTTCTCGCTCCACAACAAGAAGGTCCTGGGATCTTTTCTGTGGGGAGTTTGCATGTTCTCCCTGTGTGCTTCAGTTTCCCCCACCACTAAAAATGTTTCCTGGTTAAATAAACAGATACATGTATTATCCAATTGGTACCCCGTGAGATGTATTAAATTGCCACATAGTGATTTAATACAAATCAGACTCAAAAGAAGATATTTTCCTTTTCTTTAAAAAAAAAAAAAAAAATGTATTGAAAGAATAAACACGGACCAATCAAAACTTGTGTGTAGATAAAGATACAGTCCAGTAACATTGTCAAAAAAGAAAAAAAGAGGAAGAAGAGGAGAAAAAATAAACAAATAATACAAAATAAATAAAAAGAGAGAAAAAAGAAGACGATTTTTTTTTTTTTTTTTTTTTTTTTTTTTCCTTGAAATAATAAACACAGACCAATCCAAACTTGTGTGTAAATAAAGATACAGTCCAGTAACATTGTCAAAAAATAAAAAAGAGGAAGAAGAGGAGAAAAAAATTAATAAAGATAAATAAAAAGAGAAAAAAAGAAGATTTTCTTTTTTTTTTTTTCTTGAAATAATAAACACAGACCAATCCAGACTTGTGTGTAAATAAAGATACAGTCCAGTAACATTGTCAAAAAAGAAAAAAAAACTGAGAAAGAAGAAGAGAAAAAATAAACAAAGAAAAAGAGAAAAAAAAAAAGACTATATTTTTGTTATGTTGATATAATATTACAGGCTTTGATTCAGCTTTGCTCTCTATCAGACAATACACTTTTGGGCAAAACACTTTCCGCTGGACCAAATAAACATCTGCTGTACAGTCGGTCACATCATTCAAAACAGTGAAGCGCCCTGACACAAATGGAAAAGAGTTTCATTATTCAGTATTTATATAAGTCTCACTGATCTTTGAGAATATTGTGTAATTTAGCCAGACTATTGTTCACTTAGCCTGATATTACTACAGTCTAAATGAACCCACAGCAGTTTGTACCTTAAAGGGATACGCTCTGGGTCAGTGGTTTGTAACAGTCTCACAATGCCAGCTGGCAACCAAAGACAAATTAAAGGCCTGTAGAAGAAATAGAAGGCCATTTCCATAGCAGTGTTAATGAGCCAAGACACATTAGTGTTCCTCTGTAAAGTTAGGAGATGTGTGTACCGTAGTGTGCATCATTTAAGGCCCCCAGAAGCTTAAATGCTCTTTTACTTTGCTTTTTTTCAAGTGATTCCCATTTAGTTTGAACAAAGTAAGAGGGTTTTGTTTGAGAGAAGGTTAGAGTACATGCACCTAATGTTTGTTTCATTGCTTTTCAAATTAAGACAATGGAAACAGGCTTGTAACTTGTTATATCATATTATAGGATGTACAAATTGTGTGTGTGTGTGTGTGTGTGTGTAAGTGTGTGTGTGTGTGTGTGTGTGTGTGTGTGTGCGTGTGTGTTAGTGTGTGTGTGAGTGAGTGTGTGTGTGTGTGTGTGTGTGTGTGTGTGTGTGTGCGTGTGTGTGTGTAAGTGTGTGTGTGTGTGTGTGTACGTGTGTGTGTGTAAGTGTGTGTGTGTGTGTGTTTTGTGTGTTGTGTGTATGTGTGTGCGTGTGTTTTGTGTGTGTTGCAACATGGTATAATTCTAAACTCCAAGGTGGTTTAACGGTTTTGCACTGTAGTAATTATGATAACATTATAATTCCTGAGAAATCCTCTTACAACACATAAAATACATTACGTGTTCTGTGAAGTGAGGAGAGAAATGGCAAAGACATGCAGCAAACGGTCAAGGCCTGAACCCATGACCCAGAGATGATACACAAAACCTGGTCTGCGTACCAACATAAATGCATTCGATTCCCAAATTCCCATTACGATATACCAGTCCATATTAATATAGACCAGCTTCATGAAGATCTAAAAATTACACGTTCTAAGAAGAGAATGTTTGAGTTTGAGCCTCGTCTCCCAATCTCCACTGGGCTTTTGAAACTCGTAACACACCTTGTGATCGCGCTTGTCAACATTTAGAAAAGCCTGTTGTCTGTGTGCTGCCATGGCGATTGCTAGTCAACTAAAACAAACAAAACTAATCATAGCTCTACACAGCAACACTTTAAAACATGCCCCTGTCAGAAGTGCTGTTTTTGTTTCACTTGTTTGGCCCAAATGGCTATTAACCGACCAATTATCTTGTGGCAGTTTGACGTTACCTTGAAGATGTATGGGACAGATTATTGAAAAAGTCAGAAGTAAAAGTAGCAGGCAAACAGAAAATCAATGGCAGCACTGCACGCTGACTCCGCGGACCCTCCAGTGTCTGAAGTGTACCTTTCTTTGATGTATACGCAGTGCTAACCCTGTCTGCTTGTTTATTCATATATAAGATAAGGCCGGCTGCCATATTTACATACGAAAGTTAAATTCTAGTTTTAAGCACGGATAAAAGTGAAGCTGATGATAAACAAGTCATTATTTATGGCCCTTTTTGCATGTAGTAAACTGTAGCAATCGGGGGTTGGGCCAAGTTGTATTTACTTCTAGTTCTGGGTCATTTTTAATAGTTCATAGTTCTGACACAGCTTTAACTCACTAGCAGGGACCACGCCACAACGGAGTATGAAAGAATATTTATTGATAATAACGACGATGGAGCTCGACGATGGAGCTCGACGATGGAGCTCGACGATGGAGATCGACGATGGAGATCGACGATGGAGCTCGACGATTGGAGCTCGACGATGGAGCTCGACGATGGAGCTCGACGATGGAGCTCGACGATGGAGCTCGACGATGGAGCTCGACGATGGGCCTTCGACGATCGACGGTGTTGCCACGATCAAGCCACGATTGAGCCACAATCGAGCCACGATGTAGCGACGGTGCAGTGACGATCGAGCACGAGAGTTGGCTGGGTAGAGACTCAGGATGGGGGCTCTGTCTCGGGTAATCAGCCCAGCCGATTCAGAACCTCCCCCCCTCCGTATATGGTGGTGTGTTAAGGTGAAGATGATAGAGACATGGGGTGAGAGGGCGGGGTCGAGAGCGCTGAGACGACAAGATATGCTGTGAATAGGCCTTATAAATAGGGCTTCTGGGTAATTACAGGTGTGGTTAGAGAGTGGGGCGTGTTTACTAGTGGAGTAGAGGTTGAGGCGTGGTCCCGCTCCTGAACCTCAGTTAGCGATTAACATCTCCAACTCCATAAATCACAACGAGAAGAAGAATAAAATGCTGAAATACATTGATTGTTCTGGGGAGATTTGGTCTGAAAGTGCTTTTCGTTTCGTTTAATATTTTTGGTTGTGAGGATGTATTCGAACCAGAGCCACAGTGCAATAGCGAACTGAAGTTGAAGCAAAAGATGAGAGTACAGGTTGCAGTTACGTGTCAGGAAAGGGGTATTATTTTTCCTCTTTAGACTTCCACCATTATTCCGCCATTAAAATATGTTGTACTGTTGTTTTCATGTCCAAACACGACTTAATGATGCTCTCTAAGTCATAATTTGTTCAACAGGGTAGCTGACTATACCACTGTGGCTATTGGCTGCGCACTCTCCGCCCCGCTTTTGTCAAAAACACACACACAACACACGAGTTCGATAAAGTGAGCTTGAAGGCATTTCATTTTTGCACCTCTTTCCACAATCTCCCTCTTTCCTGCTTTAATATGTTGAAGTCATTTGCGGCGGGAGCTGTTCCTCGAAGTGAGTCATTACCCAAGGTCCATCAGGTGGCGGCTAACGCTGAGGTCTAGGTGGAATTGGGGCCCTTATCAGTGTTGGGGCAGGAGCCCAGTGGCCACATTACACACAGAGCTTTTCCTGGGAGCGTCTAACTGCTCCACATGATTACACCTCCACCTGGATATACTGTATGTGTGTGGTTCAGGGAAGAGCTGGTAAACCGGGCACATGTGATGTCCAGAGGAGGCTGATGAGCGAGGGAATACCAATGAGAAACTTTTTTTTTTTTTTTTTTAAACAATCTGCATTTTGCATTGGCATCTTTTTCATAAATGCTTTTCATCGTTTCAAGGTTTTTGGACCAATTACTCTTTCTTTAGCTTTCAATCCAGCAGTATGCAGCGTAAATAAAGAGCAGCAGTTATGCACTTGTAACACTTGTACATAATTCAAGGATCAAGTATTCAAGTGCACATTCTCATTTGTATGCTTCATGTTCCAGAACACAACGGACCAAATACAACACGTCTTTGAATTGAAAGTGGTATTTAATAATCATTCAGTGTTTATAACCTTTCATTACAGAGATTGGAGAGAATAGGTCCACAACAAATGACAAAATGTAGTGCAGTGTGTGATTTTGCATCCTTTACATACGAGCAACGTTATAGGTTGCGTTCACGGGACTTCACATCTTTCTTGAACGTTCCTAGATACAGTCTCCAGCTCGTCATATTAGAGGGCATGGTCCACCGTGGGTGAAACTCTCCTTTGATTCAATAGGAAATGCAACGTTTTCCCTCTTCTAATACAGTTCCTGGCCAATAATGTGTATTTTAAGCACAATACAGCAGATGGCGCTAGCATCGCGGTAGCATTGAACCCACATCTGCTGTTGGCATTCTTGGATAACTGTCCACATTTGGGCGTTTGCTCTGGTAGTTGTGGGTGACTGCTGTCCTGCATTCAAATGAATGGATTGCTTCCCCCACAGTGGTGCTTTAGCAGGCGCTCCCTCAAATGCAGACTGTATCTATTGTTTAAAAATTAGTTGGAGGTCAGGTCAGAATTCTATAGTAGAATTTTTACTGTTTAACCGTCAGTTTGCACATTTGTTGACCTTGTTTATGGTTCATATCTCTGTCATTTCTGGGTCTATCCACAGGGAATATAAACTGGCACAATGCTTAACGTCTTTGTCAGCATAACTAAACAAAAGTGGGGAAAAAAATCTAAATAGTCTTTATTTTTGAGTAGAACAGTAAATCTCTCTTGCCCTCATCTAAGAATATGATATCATCAAATTCTATTATCCGTTCTGCTGTGTAGGTTGCAGGACTCAATAGGCAAATCAATTTCCTTTTATCCCCACCATTAAATAAAGTCTCAGTAATCATAGTTGTGTGTGGTCTTGAATTTCTTCTTAAATGTGTACAATCTTGCACTAACAGGTGAGAGAACATGGTTATAGGATGCAAATAGCATGGTAACTTATGGTGTAATATGCCAATTGCGTGCTAATTACCAGGGATGGGACGGGATATGATTTCCAGTTCACAATATTGGCTTTGCAATTTGTTTTTTATTTAATTTTATATTGTTTCTGTCACTGTAGCACTGCTTTTTGGAATTACAGTTTCTCAAGAGATGAAACTCATCAACACTGACACTTTTTCTATCCAAGCCAAATGGAAATACTGGGTAAAAAATCTAATACATTCACAATCTGGAGGCAATATTACCTTGGAAGCTCTTGAGCCTCTAGAGCTTGTCTCATCCGTAGTAATTACTCATAGAAATAGGATTCAACAACCAACGTTCTACTTTATTTTATGGTAATATGTGGTTAATGTTTTCTTGAAAACAGAGCTACCGAATGCATTTGTTATCTCAGTTAATATACATCCTTTTATCATTATATTACTCTGGTGTAAATTAACTTTATGTATGACGGTAAAAAATATTTTTATTATATTTAATAAGATTAGCAGAAACACGCACAGAAAGCTATTATAAATGCTTATTATAAAATCTATTTGTGTGACTTAAAATACCATCTTCTTCCCACTCTCATCTCTCCCATAAAACACTCTGTTCCTCCTCTGTGTTTCAAATGACTACAAACCTGCCTTTTAAATAACAAATAGAATAGAAAGAGAAGAAATCAATGTTTGTCTGTGTTAGATAAATGCATAGAGCCGGCGGTGTGGGGCGGTAAGAGGGTAATCTCTGGAACAACAATAGCATGGGCCGACACAGAGGCGGTAATCTAGGCTGGACCAGTGCTATTCTTAAACAGTGTGTTGTGTGGCTGTCAGCTCGCACTGTAAGATGTGATCCGCTTTCTCCGGAGTTTAAGCTGCATAGTTCAGCCGGGCTCTTTCGGGCGTCTGATGAATGCCTGCTGCAAAGTGTCACACAAATACAAGGAGACAAACAAAGCCAACTGAGTGCTCAAGCATCCTGTTCACATCTAGACTAATTGTTACACTTAAACATTCTGTAATACCGCAGACTAAAAACTTGTATTCATTGTCTACATACTTACCAGAGAGCTCATGGTTCAATTCCTGCTAAATCCAGGAATGTAATGCTCTTTATAGGTTTGTTGAAGCCTCTCAAAGCTTCACTGTTGTTGTTATTTTTTCATCTTATACTCTGTGGTGGTATTGCCACTTATATGGCCATAGCTGCCCTGGGACAGACTGATAGAAGCCATCGGCCCCTCCGTTCCCCACCAACCATTCACGTACACACACCAAATTCATACAAGGCAATGTGGGTGTCTTGCATAAGGACACAATGATGAATCCTACCCTGGTGAACGAGTGCTTTAACCACTGAACCACTTTTTCAATGTTTTTACCTCATCATAAGCTTTCTCAGAGTTGTATTTTGTTTAACTTGTGCATGTTTGAGTGCACCTGCAACGAGTTGGCCACTGTCCAGGGTGTACCCCGCCTAAGGCCCGAAGTCACTGGGATTAGGCTCCAGTCACCCGCGACCCCGAAAGGGAACAAGCGGTAGAAAATGGATGGATGGATGGATGGATGTTTGAGTGTATTTGAGGCTTGAGTGCTCACAAAAGTTCAATTTTCACCTTTTCCCCTGTTCTTGTACCACCTTCAATTCTCTGGTTTGTACACATATGTTTACAAAATGTCATGTAGACCTAAAAGGCAAAAAAATAAAATACATAATAATCTACACATGTGTAGTTTATTACTAAATATCACAAAAAGCATTATTTCTCCTCTTTAAAAATAAATAGATATCCGTAATACAGTAATAAGTTCCTCTTTATTTTCAGATCTTGCATGTCAAACCTTTCAGTTTCAAACGTTTAACTATAACCATTATCTGAAAGTAAAATTACAGGGAAAAGGAATAAAGTGAACTGTAATAACACTCAAAAGCAATGCATCACATTGATGTCACATTCAATTATCCTCTTAATGCTACTTAAAACATCCATCCATCCATCCATCTTCTGCCGCTTTATCCGGGGCCGGGTCGCGGGGGCAGCAGTCTGAGCAGGGACTCCCAGACTTCCTTCTCCCCAGACACTTCCTCTAACTCCTCCGGGGGGATCCCGAGGCGTTCCCAGGCCAGCCGAGAGACATAGTCTCTCCAGCGTGTCCTGGGTCTTCCCCGGGGCCTCTTCCCGGTGGGACATGCCTGAAACACCTCCCGAGGGAGGCGCCCAGGAGGCATCCGGAACAGATGCCCGAGCCACCTCAGCTGGCTCCTCTCGACGTGGAGGAGCAGCGGCTCTACTCCGAGCTCCCCCCGTGTGGCCGAGCTCCTCACCTTATCTCTAAGGGAGCGCCCAGCCACCCGGCGGAGGAAACTCATTTCGACCGCTTGTATCCGCGATCTTGTTCTTTCGGTCACTACCCAAAGCTCATGACCATCGGTGAGGGTAGGAACGTAGACCGACCGGTAAATAGAGAGCTTTGCCTTTCGGCTCAGCTCCCTCTTTACCACAACGGTCCGATGCAGCGACTGCATCACTGCAGCCGCTGCACCGATCCGCCTGTCGATCTCACGCTCCATCCTTCCCTCACTCGTGAACAAGACCCCGAGATACTTGAACTCCTCCACTTGGGGCAAGGACACCCCACCCACCTGGAGAGGGCAAGCCACCTTTTTCCGGTCGAGAACCATGGCCTCGGATTTGGAGGTGCTGATTCTCATCCCAGCCGCTTCACACTCGGCTGCAAACCGTCCCAGTGCATGTTGCAGGTCCGGGTTTGATGGAGCCATCAGGACAACATCGTCTGCAAACAGCAGAGATGAGATCCTGTGGTCCCCAAACCGGACCCCCTCCGACCCCTGACTGCGCCTAGAAATTCTGTCCATAAAAATTATGAACAGAACCGGTGACACAGGGCAGCCCTGGCGGAGTCCAACATGCACTGGGAACAGGTCTGACTTACTGCCGGCAATGCGAACACAGCTCCTGCTCCGGTCATACAGGGACCGGACAGCCCTGAGCAAAGGGCCCCGGACCCCGTACTCCCGGAGCACCCCCCAAAGGACACCCCGAGGGACACGGTCAAAAGCCTTCTCCAGATCCACAAAGCACATGTGGACTGGTTGGGCAAACTCCCATGAACCCTCGAGCACCCGATGGAGGGTATAGAGCTGGTCCAGTGTTCCACGACCGGGACGAAAACCACTCTGCTCCTCCTGAATCCGAGGTTCGACTATCGGTCGGATTCTCCTCTCCAGTACCTTGGAATAGACCTTACCCGGGAGGCTGAGGAGTGTGATCCCTCTGTAGTTGGAACACACCCTCCGGTCCCCCTTCTTGAACAGAGGGACCACCACCCCGGTCTGCCAGTCCAGAGGCACGGTCCCCGAACGCCACGCGATGTTGCAGAGACGTGTCAACCAAGACAGTCCTACAACATCCAGATACTTTAGGTACTCAGGGCGGATCTCATCCACCCCCGGAGCCCTGCCACCGAGGAGTTTGCGAACAACCTCAGTGACTTCAGCTTGGGTGATGGATGAGCCAGCCTCCGAGTCCCCGGTCTCTACTTCCTCTTCAGAAGACGTGACTGAGGGATTAAGGAGATCCTCAAAGTATTCCTTCCACCGTCCGACGACATCCCCAGTCGAGGTCAGCAGGCCTCCACCCGCACCGTAAACGGTGTTTGTGAGACACTGCTTCCCCTTCCTGAGGCGCCGGACGGTTTGCCAGAATTTCTTTGGTGCCGACCGATAGTCCTCCTCCATGGCCTCCCCGAACTCCTCCCAGGCCCGGGTTTTTGCCTCTGCGACAGCACGAGCCGCGGCTCGCTTGGCCTGCCGATACCCGTCGATGACCTCCGGAGACCTACAAGCCAGAGTGGCCTGATAGGCCTCCTTCTTTAGTCTGACGGCATCCCTTACTTCCGGTGTCCACCACCGGGTTCGGGGGTTGCCGCCACGACAGGCACCGGAGACCTTGCGACCACAGCTCCGAGCAGCCGCATCAACAATGGAGGCGGAGAACATGGTCCACTCGGACTCAATGTCCCCAGCCTCCCCCGGGACATGGGAGAAGCTCTCCCGGAGGTGCGAGTTGAATACCCTACTGACAGAGGGCTCCACTAGACGTTCCAAACAGACCCTCACAATGCGCTTGGGTCTGCCAAGTCTGTCCGGCTTCCTCCTCCGCCAGCGGATCCAACTCACCACCAGGTGGTGATCGGTTGACAACTCTGCCCCTCTCTTCACCCGAGTGTCCAAGACACGCGGCCGGAGGTCTGATGACACGACAACAAAGTCGATCATTGACCTCCAGCCTAGGGTGTCCTGGTGCCACGTGCACTGATGGACACCCTTGTGCTTGAACATGGTGTTCGTTATGGACAATCCGTGGCTAGCACAGAAGTCCAATAACTGAACACCGCTCGGGTTCAGATCGGGGAAGCCGTTCTTCCCGATCACCCCTCTCCAGGTGTCACTGTCATTGCCCACGTGGGCGTTGAAGTCCCCCAGTAGAACAACGGAGTCCCCGGTCGGTGCACTGTCCAGTACCCCTCCCAAGGACTCCAAGAAGGCCGGGTACTCTGCACTGCTGTTCGGCCCGTAGGCCGCCACAACAGTGAGAGACCTGTCCCCCACCCGAAGGCGGAGGGACGCGACCCTCTCGTTCACCGGGGTAAACTCCAACACGTGGCGGCTGAGCTGAGGGGCTATCAGCAAGCCCACACCAGCCCGCCGCCTCTCCCCGCGGGCAACACCAGAGAAGTGGAGCGTCCAGCCCCTCTCGAGGAGATGGGTTCCAGAGCCCAAACTGTGCGTGGAGGTGAGGCCGACTATATCTAGTCGGTATCGCTCAACCTCCCGCACAAGCTCAGGCTCTTTCCCCCCCAGCGAGGTGACATTCCATGTCCCCAGAGTTAGTCTCTGTGTCCGGAGATCTGGTCGCCGAGGCCCCTGCCGTCGACTGCCGCCCAGATCTCTCTGCACCGGCCCCCTATGGATCCTCCTGCGGGTGGTGGGCCCACGGGAGGGCGGCCCCACGTCGCTCTTTCGGGCTGTGCCCGGCCGGGCCCCGTGGGGTAAGACCCGGCCACCAGGCGCTCGCCATGGAGCACCCATCCCAGGCCTGGCTCCAGGATGGGGCCCCGGTGACGCCGATCCGGGCGACGTGAACTGCCTTGATTGTGTCGTCGTCATAAGAGGCTTCTGAACCGATCTTTGTCTGACCCGTCACCTAGGACCTGTTTGCCTTGGGAGACCCTACCAGGGGCATGAAGCCCCCGACAACATAGCTCCCGGGATCATTCGGGCACTCAAACCCCTCCACCACGTTAAGGTGTCGGCTCAAGGAGGAGTACTTAAATACATTAAGTAATTACTGTTTTAAGTTTTTTTTTTTTTTTTTTTTTTTTTTTTTTTTTTACTTAAAACAGTAATTATATTATATAAAAAAGTGTAATGTAATTGGTGAGAAAAATGGCTGAATACTCTTGAAGGAGTTGGTTGTACTTTTTTTTTAATTATAAGTGGAGTTAATAAAATGAGTGCTTCTTTCATGAGCTATTAATGGTTAGCTTTTGTTACCTTCTGTTGAACCGCTATGATACTGTCAACAACAACAACAAATACTCACCTATTGTACCAAGTCATCAGTGTATTTTCTACTTTGTTATAGCTCAAACTTATCAAGTGCAATTTTTATTTTAACGCTTGTAATTAACCTCACTTGGAAGACAAAAGACACTCAGGGGTCAGTTCAGCCAAAACAAAGAATATTGATAGCACACATGTCAGTATTATCCTGGACTTAATAGGAAATGTATAATAAATTCATTACTTTGAGTTTTCTCTCTAACATCTTGTCCTGTTCCTCTTCTTGTTCTGCTTCTCTGTTCAGTTCGAGGCATACGTGTACGAAGGCTCGACCGGCGTGGTTGTCAACCTGACAGTCGACGACAGAGACGACCCGGCGACGGGGGCGTGGAGAGCCGTCTTCTCAATAATCAGCGGAGATCCCACCTCCAGCTTTGAGATCCTGACTAACCCTGACGATAATGAGGGAATGCTCGCCGTCATCAAGGTATGCTCGGCTCAACAGACCTGCATCCATACCTTCCATTAGCTTAAACAGCTCTATGCAATTAAACGTGCTCTGAATCATAATTGCCCCATTCTGAGTGCTGAGGTATACTTATGTCGCCGTCTTCTCCTGACCTCTCTTTGTTCCTCTGTCTTTCACATGTATGTGTCATCAGCCTTTGGACTATGAGGCGACGGCGTTCCACACACTGCTCATCAGAGTGGAGAACGAAGATCCTTTAGTAGCAGAAGTGGGATACGGCCCGAGCTCCACGGCAACGGTTCACGTGACCGTTTTAGACATCAATGAAGGCCCGGTGTTCTTCCCGGACCCTCTGATAGTCACCATGATGGAGAACATCCCGGTTGGCAGCTTTGTGGCTTCACTCAACGCAACCGATCCAGATATTTTACAAGGGCAGAGCATCAGGTAAGGGCCTGTGTAGTGATCTGTGTTGTGTTCGTCACAAAACGCTGTGATGACGGCGTTGAGCTTTCTCCCATGTGCAGGTGGACAAAAAGGGCAGTGGTTTTCATTTGTTCTTATCAAGCCCCACTGTGCTGGAATCAAAAAGCAGTATCATGTAAGATTTCTGGTGCGCCACTTTGGAACATTCTCCATTCTCCGATTAGGCCTAATTAGACTATTCCTTTGCTTCTAATACATATTTGTACTGGAGTGATGTGTGAGATCTGCGACATCTCTTTCCCTGAAATTGCTCATTAAATGATTGAAAGTTGCAGAATGCCAGTGCACCAAATAATATCTTATTTTCCACTATCTTGACATCTCCATTGCTCTTTGCAATTTCTGAACCCTTTTCATTTTATCTTCAACACGGTGGCCTCTCCATCCTCTCTCTTATGCTATTTGTGCAAACAGATGTGTAGTTTTGCACATATCGTTTGCTATTTACTAGTATTTACTTGTGCAATACTACTACTACTACTACTACCTACTACTACTATACGACTACTACTACTACTACTACTACTACTACTACTGCTACTACTACTACTACTACTACTACTACTACTACTACTACTACTACTACCTACTACTACTACTACCTACTACTACTATACGACTACTACTACTACTAATAATAATAATAATAATAATAATAATAATAATAATAATAATAATAATAATCATATGCTTTCATTTTCTGAAAGAACATTTTTTAGGTTTTATGTTTGCCTCATTTTACACCAAATTCCCTGTTGTTTGTTCTGTCGGGATAATATTATATGAAGAGAAGAATAATGATCCGGGCACATAAAAAGCATTGGGTCGTCTCTTTACTGTACTGGTGAATAATGGCGCTGTAAAATGCAGTCACTCTGTGTGTCCAGCTTTATAATGAGGGGATCCAAATACTGTGTAGGAGGTAAGGCCAGACCAATGACTTTATAAGGTCACTTTAAATTGCGGTGTATACAGGGCTGGAGTCATGTAAATAAATCAGCTTGTTAGACAAATGCTATGAACTTTTAACGTGTCGGTAACTCTATGTTTGTCCTGATGGCTCCATCAAACCCGGACCTGCAACATGCACTGGGACGGTTTGCAGCCGAGTGTGAAGCGGCTGGGATGAGAATCAACACCTCCAAATCCGAGGCCATGGTTCTCGACCGGAAAAAGGTGGCTTGCCCTCTCCAGGTGGGTGGGGTGTCTTTGCCCCAAGTGGAGGAGTTCAAGTATCTCGGGGTCTTGTTCACGAGTGAGGGAAGGATGGAGCGTGAGCTCGACAGGCGGATCGGTGCAGCGGCTGCAGTGATGCAGTCGCTGCATCGGACTGTTGTGGTGAAGAGGGAGCTGAGTCGAAAGGCAAAGCTCTCTATTTACCGGTCGGTCTACGTTCCTGCCCTCACCTATGGTCATGAGCTTTGGGTAGTGACCGAAAGAACAAGATCGCAGATACAAGCGGTCGAAATGAGTTTCCTCCGCCGTGTGGCTGGGCGCTCCCTTAGAGATAGGGTGAGGAGCTCGGTCACACGGGGGGAGCTCGGAGTAGAGCCGCTGCTCCTCCACGTTGAGAGGAGCCAGCTGAGGTGGCTCGGGCATCTGTTCCGGATGCCTCCTGGGCGCCTCCCTCGGGAGGTGTTTCAGGCATGTCCCACCGGGAAGAGGCCCCGGGGAAGACCCAGGACACGCTGGAGAGACTATGTCTCTCGGCTGGCCTGGGAACGCCTCGGGATCCCCCCGGAGGAGTTAGAGGAAGTGTCTGGGGAGATGGAAGTATGGGAGTCCCTGCTCAGACTGCTGCCCCCGCAACCCGGCCCCGGATAAAGCGGCAGAAGATGGATGGATGGATGGGTAACTCTATGTGGTATTATCATAAAACATAGTGTATCAGAATTTGTGAATAATGTAAAAAATTGTCTGAATGCTCACATTTGGCCTTTATTGGATTTAAAATCACGAATCACTAATTTGCCTTCAAGTACATAATCATGTAGTGAATCTTGTCTTGCAAATATGTGTGAAAACTTTAAAATGTCAAATCTGGATTTAATTATTAATAATTTGTCTTTGAAGTGCCACATGAAAATGTGTTTTAATTCATTTCATTCAGTGAACATGTTCCCCATGTTCTTCGCTTAGCGCCCCCATCTGCCCAATACACTTTGTATCTCAGTATGCACACAGAATTCAAACTGTTGTCACTATGGAAACAATCTATACAAACACATGTTTTTTGAGTTAATACATCAATTCCCTGTAAATTTCACAAGACTTCTGGTTCTGTCAATCCATGATTCTTTCCACATTTTTCATTTTCGTTTTATCTTTCAAAACGGCTGACCTGTCTTTCTCCAACTTTATCCCCTTTTGTTTTTACTCCTCTCAAGCGTAAAGTCCATTTGTGTTTATTCCATCTCGTCTGACGCGCTTGTCATTTCATCCAATGACAGTGTTGCCGGTTGACAGTAACCCGCCGTCAGGTCGAGGTGCAGAGTTGTGTAGAATGTGCTCGGAATAGCAAACAGGAGTGGCAGGAATGGAAGGGATCTGTTTGATGGCATATTGGTAGTCAGTTTGTGGAGGGATACTCAGCTGTTTGTTGTGTGCCTCTGGAGGGAGGCTGAAGTCAAATAGTGATACAGGTTGAAGCAATAACGGCCAAATAAACCAAATATACACATTTGGATCAGGGGAAAAAAGAAAAGAAAAGAAAAAATCCCACTATGTCCGGTTGGTTCGCCATTACCATTCGGTCTGTCAGTATCTGGAAGTCCCAGAGGACCTTGGCTCGGTCGTTCTCCACCTCTTTTGGAGGTGTTTCCCACGTTGTCCTTGGGGTCTCCAGCCCGTACTCTGCACAGATGTTTCTGTACACTATGCCAGCACCTGGTGATGGAGCTCCATGTATGCTGTCCCTGCCAGCATCTTGCACCCTGCAGTTATGTACGGGATTGTCTCAGGGCCCCCAATGCACAGCCTACACCTTGGGTCTTGTCTGGTGTGGTAGATCTGGGGCCTGCTCCTGTGCTGCCATGATCAGGGCCTCTGTGCTGTCCTTCAGACCGGCTCTTTCTAACCATTGGACCTAACCATAGGATTTTGTCATTTCAGCCACTTCAGTTATGTTACGGTGGTACATCCCATGTAGGGGCTTGTGTATATATATATATATATATATATATATATATATATATATATATATATATTTTAAAGCTAAAGGCTCATGGATTTATATAAATACAAATTATTTTTTTGTAATACTTTTTGCAAGCCCCCCTCTACAGAACATTCTGTGAAACCACAGGGGAGTCCTGGGGAGCCAGCTGCTGGATTTGCTTGAGCAGGTTCACTTCTGGAACATTTGGACAGCATTAAGCAGCTAAGCTCTATTTGCACAGTGCCATTGTTACCTGGAGTTCTCTGGTGATTTATTATAATAATTGCAGAGGCCAGTTCTGTTCCTTTGTGGACCACTTGACCTAAAAGGAGACTCCAGCTTCGTTCAGATAGAATAAACATCCAATCCATAGATTATGTCCTGGAGAAGTCGGACTGGTGGTGCTGTTCCTCTACAAATACAAAACATCACACAGTAAACATACATTATTTCATTGTATTATTGCAGCCACCTGAACATATACAACTAGACATTAACCAAACAACCCAAATGTTTGCTAATCCCTTATTCATCAAATAATGTCACACACATTTTCTGTATATTTATGCATTATACATTTGTTTGAAGTTTGGATTGTGATAAAACTGGCAAAACAGAATGTTTTTAGCCCAGAGCCTTGCATAAACAGGCCTATCTCATTAGCCATGCTATTAGTCAGACTTCTTCTACCTTTACACCCTACGCTTATGGAGTGGCATTTCCCTCCGATGGATCAACATTTCAGAAGATAAAATTAATAAAATATGATGCACTTTATTTCAACACTTTGAAGTAGCCAAGACTTACTGTAGTTCAGCTCAATCGTTCTGTCTTAATGATCGTCTCCAGTCGTCTTCCTCATTCTCTTTTATATGCATCATAATGAGAAGGAAGGATTCTTGTAATTAAACCCTAAAGATAAAAAGACACATTTCAAACACCTTCGTCTGCACCAGTCACAGAACAAGACTAATCTATTTTTGAAGTAATATAAAGCATTCATTAAAACAATCCTGTGAGGCAGAATGAGCTGTGAGTTTAATTTACCTGGTGTAGTCACTCATGAAGCAGCAACAACAACAACAACAACAACAACAACAACAACAACAACAAAGTGATTTATCTTATCTGTCAGTACTAAGTGGACTTTCACTGAAACTGACCCAGATCATTTAGTCTAAAAACAATTTTGTCATTTTTTTTTTTTTTTTACATTTGACTAAGGAAAGGAAAGGGAATGCATAATTAGTGACCTTGACTTTACTATACGTTTTAACCATGTCACACCATGTGCCCTCTCCTCACCTCAAACATACCTAGTAGTGTTTTGTTGTGCATCTGTGAGTATTTTGATTTGACTGTTTTAGCCTGTTTAAATATAATTCCTCAGTGTGCCGACTTGAGACTATTACACAGACGGTGTAAATAAAGACAATCTTTTCATCTCAATTCCAGATAAGGCTGTTTTATTCTGATCATACTTTTCCCCCCAGTTATTTATGTTAAAAGAGAGATCGGCTGTTTATCTTTCGCTTTAAATTGCACTTTTGAAAAAACTTTCCTTTTCCTCCAAAATCTAATTGATGAATGTGTCAGAATTAGTAAAGTTTACCCAGCTGTGTTTTAGATCCAGTCTTAAAGCGCCTCTCTCTTGTCCACTGAGCCGGGGAGAAAAGAAGCATGTAATCAGAAGTGTCATTAAGAAAGTTTGCCTAATTGAATTTGCCTCCATTCTCCGTGTCGGGGCTCTCACCAGTCGTTGAGTAACTATTTACACCACTAATTGATGCCTGGTGTTGAAAACGACTGTTCATCTCATTGACGTTATTATCATTATTATATTCGTTCATGAACATTTGCTCTGAATAGGTCTGAGCAGGCAATAAACTGAATGACATTGAAGTGTCCTTAAGTGTTAGGTCCTTTCATCTTCATGCTGTTTAAGTAAAGTGCTCCTTTCCTTTTACGTTCCTTTTACTTTAAGGAAAAAGTTATTATTGTGTATTACATATGTTCACAGCGTCATCAAAATGTGACATTTGTAGATTGTTTTCATTCAGTTTTGAGCTTGGCAAAAAATATTCCACATGTTTTCATTTGTAATTGCTGAAATATATATATATTAAAAAACACATTATAGTACAAAGAATACATTTCTTTGTCATGACACTTTTCTACCAACATCGTAGGTACATTTAAATTGAACTTTGAAACATTTTACTTCACCTTAAGTGAGATAAGGTGGACATTTTTTGACTCAGGACCAACTCAAGAGATCAATAATAACAACTTCATGTTCTCTAAACTATCGACCTGACTACGAACTTAAGAACGGCCTAAGGGCACTGAGATTTTACAAGGCAACCTCAAGAATGATGTAGAAAATTAGTAAAAAATCTCTCTTGGACTGTAGCCATTTGGAGCCATGGAGACAAAAACGTTATATAGCGCTCTGGTTCTGACCCTCGGGCTCAGGAAATGATTCCAGGGGGTCCCCAGATGATGTAGGAAATATTGAAAATGTATATAACAGTCTTAAATAAGGCTTGACACCTTCAAATGCAGAGGTAAATGTGTCTAGGCCTATGCTCTGAATAAGAACGTCAATCAATAGAACTAAGGTTACTTTTTCACTTTGTGGGTAGTCTATTTTTGTGTTTGGGGGTCACAAATGCCAACGGTTGTTATTGACTGAAAAAGGTTGAGAACCACTGATATAGGGCATCGTGAAAAACCCAAAAAGCTTATCATTTTCACATTATTTTTTTGCAATGATAGTTTCTACTGTTTTATATTGTTTTAGTATTCACTCCAGTGTTTTCCATTACTGTGTGGATGCCTGCAAATTCACTTTGTGCTCACTTGGAGTCTATATAGCGCACAACCTCGAATGTGCATTTAGCCAGAACTGAGAGGTCGACAGGCTGGCCTCCCCACTCTCCCAGCAAACACGTATAAGTTGTTTTCTACTCTCTTGCTTTGAAAATGGAGAGAATTTGGAACAGTCCGATCATCCATTATTCACCAGATACCTGTCTACACTGGCTGCTCACTCTGGTCATATTCAAGTTAAAAGCGAAGGGACTTAAAAGTGGGGAGGATGAGGAGATGGGATGTCTGCCATGAAAACTCAGCGGTGCTTTGAGAATGAAGGGGAAAAGGGAGCGGTAGAGGGAGACAGACAGACAGATGGACGGACGGAGGGACAGCTAGACGAAGAGGTGAACTGGGGTGAGCCAAAGGTGAAGCTGAACCCTCAGAAATGAGTAGATAAAACGTTCTACCCAAAGACAAAATGTTAATAATGGGCTTCAGATTCCTGTTTGTATGTGCATAGCTATGGCAATGGTGCAACATTTTCCTCACTCTGAAACCCATGGATAGCACAGGGAACCAAAAGGTAATTTATTATTATTTAAACTGTTCCACTTTGCTATGATTTTGGACCCTCAATAATAGTAATTATATGCCGTAAATTTCAGGCAATAATGCTGCATCCAAAAGAGAAATAGGTATTTTAATCAATGGTTCTCCATCTTGAGCTTCAAACATTTTTTACCTTTTTTATTTGTATCATTTGAACTGATACAAATACAGAGCTGAATCATTCAAAATTCAAGCTTGGTAAACCCTTTGGTTGGATAAAACGTTTTGACAGCCTGTATGCCGATCATACTGGAAGGTGAGACCATTAAAGAAATGAAAGTAAAAGTTATTATTTTCAACACATTTTAATATTGTATTTATTATCTAGTAAATACAAATATCTATCATAATACGTTGATAATATATAGCACAGCAACGACAAAGTAGAAAAAAGAACTCTATAATTAAATTGTGAATTACAAAAGGCAAATGAGGCTGCAACGACTTATCCTAGCAGTCAGTTTTATGTGTTCTTACATGAGTGCAGTTAGTTGGCTAATTCACTCTGGGCCAATCACATCTATTATGGACAGAACAAACTTACTAATGATTGTAAACACACTGTGCTGATAAGAGAGGATAATCTTCTAACAACACAGACACAGCTTGTTATTGTAATCCTTCAAACATTTCAACAGTCTGCACACATTTGGTTGAACAAAAAGATTAGAGATGGGATTATTATAATGTTTTGTGATGATGACCCCATATACAAACCAATGTGCTCAGTGCTGAACAAGGACACTGAGTATGAGAGCTGTCCGTGGTGCTGAACAAATTTGCTGCAGTACTTTAATTAGTTAACATCTATTTTATACAAATATTGGCTGTGTATCTCCTAATGCCATACCACGACTCCTTTATGTAGCTAATGACTATAAAATAATAAATAAAATACACAATAAAATAAATATTATATAATGCCCTCTTGCAAAAGCCTTTATTCACAATAAGTGTTGACAGCAAGATTCAAAAGACTATTGCAAGACTCATTCTCTGCAAAGTACAGGATTGATTAGGCTAATCAGATGTTCATATACACTCTGCAGCTGACAGAAAACCTGCCAGGCTGATAGTGAAGGAGGAAAGAGGAAGAGTTAAAAGGAAACGTTGAATGTGGGTCCTGTGAGTGTTTAGTCATAGCGTGAGTTTGCCAAGAAATAATTAAAACGGTCTAAAAGATGCCAGAGGAACAGGCAGAGGGGTGCTGTGATCCCAAGCAGAGGCAAATAGCTTTTCTTGCTGTTAATTATTGAGTTAAAGTTCTCAACTGATGCAAAAAGGTGCTATTTTGCACCCTTGTTATGATAATAACTTTTTTTGTGTCATGTTACTCGAGCTTGCTAATTTATGGAAATTGTGTTTAACTCAATGACGACTGGTGTCTCTGGTGTGTATTTCAAATGCAGATCAGTCTCTGGGCTGTGTCATTCTCTGTGAGCTTCATATGTCAGAGGATTGTCCCTGCTCTCATACCTCAGGCTCTGTGAAAATTACAATCCAAAGCAGTTTTTCCTTTTCGATTTTGATTACATGTTGTTTTCCCCTCCCCATTGCTATGTTAAGTCCACACAGCAGGTCTTTGTTCCGCATGATCAACGTAGTTTGTGTTGTTGAGTGGAGTTGGCAGCGAGCCTCTCGTACATTTCACACACAACAGAAAGTAGTGTGCAGCATTGTACTTTGTGTAAGCCTAAATCCAATATGGCACTTCACTTTCATTTAGGAGTGGACAGTTTAGTAGTTTTTTTTTTTTTTTTTCGTGGGTTTTTTTTTGTCTGGTGCAAAGGATAAAGGATTCCTTTGAAATATAGTTGCAACTGTGGCAGAGAATGAAACCTCATTTCAGTGACTTTCTGAAAAATGTGTTAAATGAGAACATTAACATTCTTTACCTCTGAATCCATGCTCATTTCATATTCTCTTTCATCTCTCAGGCATAAGCGGCAGACACCAGATCAGCATCAATATCCAACACATTCAACAAGCAAAAATGCAAATAGGGGGCACTTTCACTCTACAGCATAAAGTAAATACCAGCCCAGCCTCACTAATGGTAACACTTTATATCTTAATCAGCATAATCACCAACTATCCTTAACTAATGGGTAAAGGAAACAGATCTGTTAATGTAACACACTGATCAAAACAGTTTCCATCTGAATTTAACTAAGCACTTGACAACTGGACTTATAGCATTGCTGAACATAAAATTATGTTCTTATCTCTTTGCTTAAATCCTGGTGTTGAATCTTTTTATAGAATAAATAAATAAGAAGCAATCGTGCACAATAGGGGTGTTATGCTCTGATTGTAAAACATGTCATGTCATTTTTCATGTCAGTGTTTTAGACAGAACATCTTCTCCCACATTTATCACATCCCTGACGTGTGTTGCTGTGTTTGAGACTCACAGACTCGGTGTGGCTGCTGTAGCTGAGGGTTTGACAGCTGATTGATGTGGCATGTTTCAGCGTTTGCTTTTCCTTTTCCTCTCTCCTGTCAGCTCCTTTTCCTTCTGAACAAGCCGCTGTATGGAGCTGATACATGCCCTCTATGAGCCCCTGCTGTGAGCTGCTGTGTGCGCTACCCTGTGCTGGTGTGGGTAATTTGTCCACATGGCCCCCAGCAATGGTCCAACCAACCTGGGACACTCGGCACACTTTAGATTACAGATCCAGTCCTCAGCACCTAACCGAGGCTTCTATCTGCCAAACAAAATAAATAGTTGATTTCCAAACTGCACATTATATCAGTATATTAGGACAGGGATGAAATTACCACTCACCACACGGCTGAATCAGTGGGAGCCCTGTGCTTGATTCTGTGCGATGAGGTGGTCCCATCTAGGAGTGATGGGAGACAATGACACCCGCAGTGTGTTTCTTAAGTCCAGTCTTCTCCGTGATTTTGTCTTTGTTGCCATCACTGCAGAAAAGCCCGCTTCACACAGTTAGGATGTTGGAAATGGTACTAACTTTTTTAGTGCCCTTATGGCGATGTCAGGATATTCTGGCTTGATTTTCATCCAGAATGTCGGCAGTGTTGTTGCCTCAAACATACATTTAAGACCACCGTCTTTTGCAATTTCCTACAGCTGATCCTCTTGTTGCACAGATATGCTCGATTCGCCCGGTTTACTCACAAATGGGTTGCGGATCCATTCATGTGCAGTTTGTGGATCTTTTGTGCATGGGAAGTGAGGCTCAAACTCTTGTAAAAGCAAAAACAGGTGATTGCGTAGCAGCTGGAGAATGCTGCCCCAGGTGACGTGTCCTCCAAAATCCCTGCTAATGTTTGGAACATGTCATATATCCCTCGATCCACTCACCGCTGCAGTTTTGAAGGTTTCATTGCCTCGTTAGCTGCACATATTATGCAGAGCGGACTCGTGCGTGAGTATCACCTGTAGCGATAAACCCGTATTTTAAGTAGGACTCCTGGTATTGACTATGAAATTTAGCTTTCTTTTTCGCTGGCTTGTGAGTCTACTTTTGGGCAGCGTGTTTGATATGACGCATCCGTGATGACGTATCATGTATAATGCACGTATCAGAAAGGTTCTCACGCAGGACAAGAGCATGGATATAATATACTTGCCATTATATCTAATGGCAATTTCATTGGCAATTTCCTATCAGACTTTTCTTTATATATCTACGGACAAGCTTATTAGCGTGTCAGGCGAAAAAGAGAAGATGCTGTTGCTGATAAATTATTAACTGTTTTTGTGCAGCCCGGTAGCAAACGCGTTACGGACCGGTACCGGTCCCCTAACCCTGTATTAGGAGACAAAAACTTTGATTATTGTGTTTTATGGTAGCATTTACTTATCCATATTGTTTACAAATAATTCACAGATAATAGGTTCAAAAACTCAAAATTTTAAATTTCAGAATCAGAATCAGAATAATGTGTATTGCCATTTGTCATGAACAAAATTCACAGACATAGGAACTTGTCCTGGTGATTTGATGGAGACAAACAACAAAACATTGAACATTGAATACTAAACGGCATGATATGTACATAACAAAATAGAAAGTTATGTAGTGCAATAGGAAGTGATGATATGTACATAATAAAGTATAAAGTTATGTAGTGCAATAGGAAGTGATGATATGTACATAATAAAATATAAAGTTTTGTAGTGCAATAGAAAGTGAACAGTGAGGGCAAGGTGCTTAGGTAGTGTTCATGAGTTCAACGGCAGAGGGAAAGAAACTGTTCTTGTGACGGGAGGTTCTGGTCCGGATGGACCGTAGCCTCAAATAGTCCGTGTCCAGGGTCTACCTCCCTCCTGTAGATAGACTCATCCCCGTCAGAGATGTGCCCGATGAGGGTGGTGTCGTCCGGAAACTTAATTCGTTTTGGCTCGTGGCTGGAGGTGCAGCAGTTTGTGTACAGGGAGAAGAGCAGGGGAGAAAGTACACAGCCCTGTGGAGTTCCTGTGCTGATAGTCCGCGTGTCTGAGACATTCTTCCCCAGCCGCACGCACTGCCTCCGATCCGTCAAGAAGTCAGTGATCCACCTGCAGGTGGAGTCGGGTACGTTGAGCTGGGAGAGCTTGTCTTGGAGCAGAGCAGGAGGATGGTGTTGAATGCAGAGCTGAAGTCCACAAACAGGATCCTGGCGTAGGTTCCCGGGGAATCCAGGTGAGTCCAGGTGCTCCAGTTGAGCAATCAAATCAAACCTAACTTCTTACATTAAAGATGGGCTGCAACATTTTTTAATAAGTGGAATACAGCTATCAGTTTTTCACAACGGAGTCTGGACGGTTAGTTTTAACAAATGACCAAAACATTTCTCGAGTTCATTCCGCCAAACCCGAGAACGCATAGCAACCGCCATGGTAACCAAATGCTTTAAGAGCGGTCGCAAAATCAGTGACGTCACAACGGTGATATGCTGTAGCCAGAGCCACATTGTTACACTTGGCCATGTGCTAAACAGAGCTGTATTTTACTTTTTACACGACGGATCTTGCAATGACACGGAGATGTGAAGCAGTGCACTGCTCTCAAGAGGGAAACGGACTCTTTAAGTCGCCAAAACAGAAGATTAGAGGACGTTTTTGGACTTGTCCCGGACTTGAGAATGTTTTTTGGAATCCCAGCGGTGATGTGTGGCTACCGACAGTTCACAGAAGACAGTTTCCAAAACCTCGCAAAGTATAGACTTGCAAAATATGCAAAAAAGTAAGTTTGTCTGTGCTTTACGTAGTCGCCGTATGCGGCTGACTGACTGACACCGTGTGCGTGATGTTGTTGTTCACGGGGAGAGTGCTAACTTTATGCATCCACGTCCGGCTCAAATATATGAGGCAGCAGTTGCAGGACATGTTCTTCAACATATGCTGTTCATCATCTGTTGAAATCTGCTCACTTGACGAGGATTTAGTTGTATTTTGGTCGCTCTCGCTCTCCACTTCAGTGTAAATATCCTCAGTGTGTCCCGCTATGACGACACACTTCCGGGTTAAGAGAAGGCAAAGACATGGACGCAACAAAACAGCGTAATTCTTTGAAATAAAAGTTTATGTTTTTAAGCAGAATATCTGAATATATTAAGACTTGGATACTAACGGCCAACGAGGACTTCACAGCACAATTTCAAATAACATTGCAGCCCATCTTTAATCTGTTGAACTTACTGCTGCACACCTCAACAGTGCTCATATGGAACAAATAAAGAGACAATATTATTATTCAGCCTGCAGAATGGAATAATTCTTCTTTTGAGATAAAATCCTCACTTACATTTCAAAAAGTGCTACTTTCTACCACACACTTGGTCACACATTTTTTGTATCTTGTACCCAGTCTTATCGGCATTCTTCCGCCTCTCCTTATCTCCTTCTGGCCTTGTACCACTTCAAAATCTCAACACTCTTTCTGGCTTTATTCGTGGAAAGGTTTTGGATAAATGGTGGAGTGATTTTGTCCAAACAACAGCCTGCTATGCGTTCGTTCTTTTGCAGCACGTCTCTTGATTGATGTCCTCATATCTATTGCCTGCACACACTCAGCAACTCTCTGATTGAAACACTCTATTAGCATTGGCTCAGCGCCGTCTCAATTCTCACCCAAGACGGGTTCCAATCACCGGAAGATCTTGCTGGCACAAGGGGCAGAGAAGATAGTGATGGACAGATAGAAAGAGTGAGATAAAATGAGCTTCAGCGCACAGAAGATCAAAAAAGACAACTAAGAGAAAAGATATATTGTGTATACTGCTGTGTGCTGTTTAAATTAATGTCTGTGTGTTTGCAAGCTGAACACATAGTTGAAACTTGAATTATGCTGACTGTGATTTTGCATTTTGTTGGACTCTGCTACTTCAATCGTGGTACAAAAAGGTGTATCACAATAACAAAAATGCAACATAATATATAATAAACAGCATTCTATGTAATCCCTCATTCATCCAGGAGTGTTCCATCGTAGAAGACATTATGCTGTAGTCATCTGGACACTATTTTTGAAAATAACCTGATTCTAACCAAGGCGCCACTATGGCTGTGAGAGAGGTGCATTTTGGCTCCTACAAGTTCCATATTTCATTCTCTACAGCAAATAAATAAATAAAAACAAATATAAACATTTCCCCAGGAATGCCAAGAAAATTTACACGTGATAAATACTTTTTAGTCGATAAAGCAATTATTGTGCTAGGCCCAGTACCCATTCAGAAATGCAATGCAATACATTTAAAACATATTGATAAACTCCATGAGGCATCTGTATATATGGTATAAGGTTATGGGACTGACAACGTCCAGGCCCTATATTATGATTAACTTTTTTAACAGTTTTAACAGTTTTATTTACATTGTGCATGTTTAAAGGTGCAACATGTAACATTTCACCACCCACATCTCTCAATGGGGATGATATTCTCCCTAGTTCCACAGTATGGCATTAAACCTATTGAATTCAACTACAGGTGATTTTATATCTCAAAACATACATTTTACTGTTACTCTTCACATTTCTGACCTTTAACTTACCATTGTGGCATCACCTGCTTGTTGATGATAAAGACGTTGAATGCCATACTGTGGAACATTCATCTCCAGTGCAAACACAAGCAGTTGGCAGACCCTCATAGTGCACCTATAATGAATCTTATAATATGACGATAGTTCTGAAAACCTGTGCAAATGTATTTGAGCATGGCTGTTGATGAATTAAACTCTGCACACTTGAAGCGCCACATTTCTACCTCAGGGTGACTTTACCTGTGCCAATACAAATTGAATAAACTCTGCAAAGCCAAATTATAGCTAACTGAAGATGCAAATTTCCTCTAACAGTCCAGAGACATACAGTATGTGACCTTTTCTGCACAGTCTTTAAACAGTTATTTAAATTGCATGCATTACCCTTGGCCTCCTCTGGTTTTAAATAATTGTGTTTGTAAAATCAGCTGAGATTTCCATATTGCACTCGCTTGGTTTGACACTGATCTTCGCCTTATTATGCATCAGGAGGTTGCTCCACACTGCGGGATATTTTAATCAGTAAAGACACTTCCACCTCCTCTGCTTTCATTCATTATCTACTGTTAAACAAGTCACTGCCCCCACAAATAGGAGAAAGACTCTGTACTCTGTGATAATCGCTGGGTTAAGGTACTGTACACTGTACACCTTCAATGCCGCAGGAGCAACGTGTCGGGAGCAGTGGGGCCCATCTTCAGATCCTGAGCTAAGCATAGTCAGGACTAGGTGTTTGGGTTGTATAAGTATAAGGGTGCGGCGGAAAACAGTCCTGTGCCCTCTACAGGCCACTGGGCAGTACTGCGCAGGAAGCATGATTCTGCTTTTACCACAACGACTCAGTCCGTGTTCAGAGGCACGTTCATGCTCCGCTCTCTAACACAAGCTTTTAGAGCCAGAGCGGACAGCAGCTTCTTTTAGAGGTCTGCACAGGCGCTCTGAGGACCACACAGCCTCAAACCCATGGATCTGTGCTCAAACCACGCTGAATAAACCTGTGTGAGAGTCAAGGATGTTTGCAGGTTTTGTCCAAACTGCACATGTGCGAGGAGCAGTGAAGCAACAGCGACGCCAAGATTTAAAAAAAAAAAAAACTTAAAAACTGCCTTTTAGGTTTCTAATGACTAGATGTCAGTCATGTGTGTTATGAATTGGTCAATGATTATTCATTGAGCACACTGATATGATGCAGTATGTGGGTTCAGCTCGGTAGGATAGGTGTTTGCCCTTCACAGGAGACCTAGGTTTTATGTCCACTCTTTTTATTTTATTTTTTCACTTTTCTATCCTCCAGTTAATATTAATGAACACCCCAGGTCTGCTTGCCCATCCATAAAAGTCACTGCATGCCACTTGTATATGGACCAATAGCTAAAATGGGTTTATTGTATAATTTTCCTAGATTTGCTATTTTGTACACACATTTCACTCAAATCTAGGTAAGGTAATTCCACAATTGTTACTTAGCAACCATACAGAAAACAAGGGGGGAAATCTATATAAATTACACAATTTTTTGAAAAATTATTGTTTAATTTAAAAAAAAAAAAAAGTGTTAAATTGTCTCTTATTGCTTATTGATGACAGAGGGATTTTGTTTTAGAACTTGAATTACATATAAAAAGTGTTCTAGTATTCCACAACATAGTATTACTTACTTTTTTGTGTATAATATAGTATATTGAATATTATTATGCATTATTATGCATGTTTATAAGCCTTGTTTAATGCAAGATACCGCACCGCAGTTCCCCAGAGACTCCAGGGTTAAGCACCTCCGCTTTCATAACCTCAGTCTAATTGAAGTCTAAGTAATGATAAAGCCAGTGCACATGGATGACCCCACCAGTCAGTCAGCCCACATTGCTTCTCAGTGAAACCTAATGATGCATTTTGGGAGTAGAAGGTGAGAGCGTGAATATCTATCGCACCCTTGGAAAGTAGCGAAAAATCCTGATGCGGCAAAAACGAGCATCGGCTTTTAGGCAGAGATGGGTGAAGTTGGAAACGCGCTTTCAGAGTTTCCATGGGGAGTTTGAGGCTGTTTGAGACCAGGATGACTCTGAGAAAGATTTCTGCTACTGTGACTAGGTTTGAAAGCAAGCTGATGTAAAAGAAATGGGCTGAATACACACTATGATCAATCCATCATTATGACAACCTGCCTGTTTTCATCGTGACAAGTTATAACCGCCTACACAGAATAAACCAGCAAAATATGATGGTATAAGCTCATTTATGTTCCGCGTTCGAGACACATATGGATATACCTTTTATTTTATGAGTTTTATGTCATTTTTCTTACGGATCTGCTATTCTTGTGCTGACCACTTGGGGCAGTAGTGAGTGCAGCTCGACGGTAAAAGCTGAACTTTTTTGTTTTAATGAATAGAACAAGCTGCAAAACAAATAAATTACACCTCATTTTCATGACTCTCTTCCGACAAATGTAATTTAAAAACAGCTGTGTGTGCTTAATGTTTGTTTTTATAGTTGCACATTTCCGTCTGTTTTGGTGACATCTCTTACTGACCTTGTGTGCCCTCTGATGGTTATTTACCAGACACACTCCCTTGACGTTAGAAACTGTTGGAGGTATAAATGAAGTAGCCGTGCTTGAACACACGGAGCTGTTTACATATGAAAATGGAGCATAAATGAGGCTTAATACCAAGAAGTACCGGTGCTGTCTGCCAAACTACATCCTTTGGAAGTAAATAATGAAACATAGTTTGGCTCCGGCCACAGATTCAGAGCTTTCCAAGTATGGTTTATGTATTTTATAATAATTTAGTGAGCTCTGTGCTACCTGCTGTTAAAAAAAAAAGATACATATATAATAATTTACATTGCACGTTTTATTCAGGTTTTTTTTGCACTTCTTATTCTGTTTTTTTTTTTATTATTCGATGATAACTAACCAGTATAGTATAGTTTTTTCTGCATTTTTGGTCCTTAGACAATTTAAAGCTTGTGTTAATCAACATGAAGCCCCAAAGGGCTTCATGTTGGAATATCTTATCTTATCTTATCTTAAATTCTAAAGGAACCCTGTCATTTTCATCAGTATTCTAAAGCTATCGGTCCACTCCGGAGGGCAGTTTGACCCCTTTAAACATGCAGAGTCCTCCTCTCAGAGCTGTTTTTATTTAACACCAATATTACCAGCACTATTTAACAGGGGTGATTGCAAACAAACAAGGGCACCACTGCATTTAACCGGAGCGCTTCCCTTTGAGCCACTGCCTGCTGGGCTTTTATTCTCCTTGTAAATTAGCTCTCGTTGCAGATCGTCTGGTACTCGGTGTATCCCACCCACACCTGCCTCTGACACACAAGCTCCGGAATAAACACAAACATGCCCGCTTTTGGATCCTGATAGAACCGGATTACAAAGTGGGCGAAATCCTCTTTATCCCAGATCCTGGCAAATCCCAAAGTGTTGCCTCAAATCAAATGAGAGCAATTGTAGCAATCAGAAACCTTGTCCGTCTCCGCTCATCCATGAGAGTTACAGCTTGTCAACAACAAACAACATGAACGATGTTTCGGTGGATTTTATTTGCAACTGACATATCTATACATATTTCTATAGATTTTTCATTGTTGTATTCTCCCTTGTGTAAACATTGTCAACTATCATTACAATATTGATCTGACTCAGAATACATGAGATCTTAAGATCTTAATAAGAAAGTACACAGTTGCAGTTGCTTGGGCAATGAAAATAGCGGAACTGAACGATAATACGTAAATGAAACACCAGAATTTATTTGTTAAGCTATTCTGCCTTTTTCATTCATCATCTTGCGAAAACAAATTCATTACTGGAGTACCGACGTTTTCAGGCTATTCAGCGCTCCTGAATAAAAGCAGCTCACATGAAATTTATGAAGAAAATAGATCTTGTCCACATACGGGCTGCACCAGTCAATAAACCGCAGGAGCCCACGTTGTAACATGAGATATTTACACATAAATAAACGTGGTAGTGATGCGTCTTTTGAACCGGGGGTCTCACGGTGCACCTGCAGTTTGCTGCACTGCAGGACTAATTAGACTAATTTCTCAGTGAATATGACTTGGTTTGTAATGAAACACGCAGCATTTTGAAGTTTAACATACAAAGAACACATCACATCTGTCCCTACTGTCCCCTCTGTCCCTACTGTCCCCTCTGTCCTTTAATACTCTGTGGGAGCTGATTTACCTGTGTCTGTGCCTTCACATCTGGTTCATCTGCTCCTGAGCTCGTACTTATCGAGTGAGTGTTACATTGTAACATGAGATATTTACACAGACATATGGTCCAGAGTAATGATGCACAGGTTGTCTTTTGACCCGTGAGTTACGTCTGGCCAAGAAAGTCTCATTTCACTGCAGCAGGTGTGAGCAACTGTTGATGGTGGAGCTCTTCTGCTGTCACTTTGAGTTGTGCCTGTCTTTACATTTTAGACAGAGATTGATAATGTGATCGAGATTCCAAAATATGTTTGATATAAATCACAGCTTGTCGATGGTCATACAATGGTTCCAAATGTAATCTTTGTCTTTGTCTCACTGTAAGACACTTGACTCATATTTTTCCCCACAAGGCTACCCCAAATAAATTGTCTGTTTGCTGTAACCCGAGTCAACATTTTTCATCTGGCTCGGTCACTGACCCACAGTCAATGACGGAAAACGTCTCTATCAATCCGATCTGGAGACTAAATCTCACGATTTTAAGATATTTCAATCGACCTTTTGTACGCCGCTATCCTTTATTTTGGTAGCTAAGGCAAGCGGGGGGAACATGCGGGGCACACGGGCACCGCCATGTTTGTTGTGATGACGCTGCTGGGCGTGTTTCAATCCCAGAATGCATTTGCATTAGTCAAATATTCACACCCTGACAGAGCCTGGCATTACTCTGGACATGTCAGTGGCGCGACAAGGAAGTCTGGCGGTAATGCAACAATTGGATGCCAACCGCCATAAAACAACAACAATGACAACAACATAAACCACCTTGTTGAAGGCAATATGACGACTTTTACGCGCATTCTCTAACTAATGTAACAGATGCACGTGGAGGACTGAAAATTAAAACGCACATGTGCTACACGGTGCGTCATCAGTCCGTTGGGATGAAAGTCGAGTTTATAAGCGTGATAAAAATATTTGACACGGTGGTTCAGGAAAGACCGGTCGGTGAGTCGGCGAAATAATTGAAAATTAAAAGATTTTGATGTTTTTTCAGCAAAATGTTGAGGCCCGAAGTCACTGGGATAGGCTCCAGTCACCCGCGACCCCAAAAGGGAACAAGCGGTAGAAAATGGATGGATGGATGGATGTTGATATTTATTTTTCAGTCGGCTAGTTTCATATCGGGTCGGTCGGGTTACGGCAAACAGACATATTATTTTGCTCAGCCCAATCAGAAATCTTTGTCACAGACAACTAAAATTGCGCGGTGGACACTCGGCACAAGAAGTCCTGTAGTAGCTTTCAAAGCAGTCTGCTTGTTTTGGCCCCAATACCCTTTAGCTAAGGAGAAGCTAAGCACCACAGCGAGGTGATTGGATAGAACATAGGGTGAAAACAAGATAACAAAAAGCAGCTGTAAACAGAAAATAATAATTTCTTACCAAATGCTGATTTGATTTTGTGATAAACCGCCTTATCTCCAGTGATAGTAACTTATATTGGGCGGACATGCAAAACAAAGCTAGTGCACCTTAGTAACATCTTTTTCCTTTTCATCAACATATGACAAAAAAAATACATATATATATATATATATATATTTTTTTTTTTTGTGCATAATCCATCTAACATTATCCATACCCAGTGCATTACACAATAAACCTAAGTTTTTTCTTGTTTGTGGCTCTAGCCACATCTCACAGTGCCACTCGGAATTATTAAACATCTGTATTATGAATTGCTGAGATCGGCCTTATGATTAAAAAGTATGGGTACAGATAAGATTTTATGCGTTAAAAAAGTCTGTTTAGGAGACATATTCTGCCATCACAATAACCATGCCAAAGAACTCCTAGGCGACTGGTCTGTGGAACAAGGGTCAGTCATAGTGTGGCTGAAGTGACTGGACTCTTGACATCAATATATAACAATAACATTTGGCATAATAACACAATTACATAATTACCGGTACCGGCCCCACATCTCCATCAAACGTTTAGGCCTCTATAATCTGACGTCATCTGAAACCCAGCAATCAGTCTGTGCACTCGTGTGGCTTATTAATTGCAACTATATCTCCGTTATTCAAAATGGCATAACTTTAAAGCCCCATTATCCTATAGGACAGCTGTATTCACACTTTCACAAACTTTTCCTCCTGCACTCCTCCATTGTAACCCCTGAGCTGTGAACGTTCAGCTAAAAGTGCACAAATTTGACCTGCTCTCAAAGGGGGTCAGCATATGGTATTTACAGTACAACTTTCTGCCAAACAAGCAAAGATCCTGACTGCCACCGCTCCTTGGGTCATTTACCACAGCCAGCAGAACTAAAGTCCACTTTCGCTTGAAGCAGCAACATTTATTTTAGTGTTGTGGTTTGGCTGTGTACGAGAGGCTGAGCATTTGCATCCTAATGAGAGGACGGCGGCTCGCTCAGTGCTGTTCTTTTTGTGGACTGGTTTGTTTTGACTTTGTCTGCTTTCAGAGATAAACTTGTACGACCAGATATGAATATTCCAAATGGCTTTTAATGGTTTTCTAATTTGCCCTTTTTAAAGCCTCTAATGGACTGTCCCCATGTTTTCACTGAGAGCAGGAACACTGGCTGTGACTGGCTTGTTACCTGACAGACTACCCAATGGGCGGGTCTTACCACAGAACAGTATAAATATCGGAGTTCTCGATCTAAATTCTTTTATTGACAATGACTCTTGGATGAGAGTCGAAACGTCTATTTTTTCTAACTGAGTCCAGATGACTACAACTGAAGCTTTTTCTACTGACAGACTACCGTATTTTCCGTACTATACGTTGCACCTTTTTTCATAGTTTTGGCCAGGGTGCGACTTATACTTATATTTATACTTATATACTTATACGCCGTAGCGACTTATATGTGATATTATTTGTTATTTTCACGCTTGCAACCTTATTTCATACTCCAGTGCAACTTATATATGTTTTTGTCTTCTCTATCATGCATTTTTTGGCTGGTGCGACTTATTCTCCGGTTGCGACTTATGGTAAATACGGTAAATGTGCACTGACAGCAGGTGACGGAGAAAGTG
Source organism: Eucyclogobius newberryi (assembly GCF_026437365.1). Taxonomy (NCBI): domain Eukaryota; kingdom Metazoa; phylum Chordata; class Actinopteri; order Gobiiformes; family Gobiidae; genus Eucyclogobius; species Eucyclogobius newberryi. The sequence continues at coordinate 10,168,275 of NW_027316389.1, forward strand.
TAACAAATTTGAACTTAGAAAAAGCGCTGTTACTTTTAAAGAGACAGACACATGGACATAGAGAAATAAATAGCTTACTGAATAAGCTTTGGCACGCAGGGGTGATAAAATTCAAAATACCTCAGAAGTGGGAAAGACAAATAGATACAGAGGCTGAGGTGCAATGAGGGAGTAGTAAAGCAGCCGTAATAACACATCTGTAATTCTGTTTCTCCATCTGCGGAGTTTAAAACACTCAAACTCACCTCATAAATGTATCCGGTAGCAATCGAAGCATGTGTTTTGGAAGAACACCTTTACCAGACAATTGCAGCATGATTTGCACTGCTTTACGCCTCAACATACTCACAGGTTAGATTTGTACTGAAAGTTCCTTTTTTTCTTCTTCACGCAACCAACTGAAAGTTCACACTGATCCTTTCTATCAGAAGTGTCAAATTGTGTATATTCTTCTAGTGCCCTTGCATGTCTGTCGCAGCATAGTGATGTAGTGTTGAAAAAAGATCACAAATACTCTGTACGGGCTGAATGGAGGTTTACATGAGTGGGCTGTGTGTGTCAGTGGAGGCCGTGTCCATAGATCACGTCTGTAGTGTATATGTGCATTTGAGTGGAAGAGACTGAGTGCACGTGGGCTGATACATGTCTCATTATTAACAGTCCCTTTAACCTTGGAGCCCTGGGTTTTTTGTTACAGTAAAACATGTTGGTTAATAGTCAGCGCAGTGAGAGGGAGAGAGCGCGAGAGAGAGGGAACAGAAAGGTGTGAGCAGGGGTTGATTGCGTCGCTATTTCTGAGGGCTTCGTGCCGCTCGAGAACTCCATTTTTGAGGAAAGCTGTCTGCTTCTGAGCAAGTTAAAGAGAAAGGAGAAGCTGCATGATATAAAAGAACTGGGCACTTATCACAGGGTCATCTTTCATCTTTAACAAACTGAAAGAATTTAGTCTGCTGAATAGAAGGAGGGAATTTTGTGTATACTGTGTTTGAAATCAGTGTTTGACATGTAATCTAAACCTGAGCAGAGCCAATCCTTATGTCCACATGCATTTTTTATATCATTCAAGGCTGTTTACTCCCAAACATTGTAAAAACTATTTTACTGGTAAGGCCGCAGTTATTTTATTACTTGGTTTACGGATTTTTAAATGAAATATATTGAACAGGCGGGCGAAATAAATAAATATAATTTCAATTTCAGGGGGGGGGGGGGGGGGGGGGGGGGCAGGAGCGTGTAACAGTAGATTTAGCGTGTTTTACATTGGTAGAACTGACGCTTCTAAGTGTGCAGTCTTGGTCACGGCAAAACGCGCTGGGGAAAATGTGGTAAATGGGTTTAAAATGTATATTTGCGATATAAAGGCGCGCAGCAGACACGGAAACAGGCGCGCGCGTCTTCACATGTTCTCACGGACCCGCTCGGTCACAACAATGCTTTCCAATATAAATGACTCCCGCAAGATTTTGCCGTACAATTGACTTAATACTGCTTTTTATATTTCATTTAATGCTATTTTTGCGTTGTCGGCGGTTCTTTATATAAATAAAAATGATAATAATTTATTTTATTTATATTGTAGAAATCAAAAATCTAAGTTCGGCAGATCCGTAAACCAAGGAATAAAATAACTGCGGCCCAATTGTACGTTTTTAGCATGATGGCTGTTGCAGTTTGAATTAAGCTGTTTGTTACTGTTTGAAAAAGGTAAAGGTTCTCGAAAGTTACTTTTTACAGTACATTGTTTACTGCACACAAAAAAGTCATTTAAAACATTTGTCAAAATATTGATTTCAAATATGGTACATTGCCTACTTGCCCCGCAGATGCTCAACTATGTAAAAGCAAATACAATTTATTTCATAGAAGCTGAACATTCAAAACATCTATATCTGTAAAGTCAAACTCCTCTTACACAGCAGTCATCAGATTTGAGCAGATAGAAGATTGCAGCTTTAAATGCTTATTGACAGAAACGATTTTCTCTCCAGAAGGCATGGTTTAGGGTTTATTGTAACTCCATAAAATGTATCACAGTAAAATGTATGGCCCTGTATTTTAGATAGAGACTTATCTCTTCAGCATCTGCCATTCCTCAGAGTGCTATTTTCTGACTAAGGACACCCTGACATTGAATTGTAACTATGGTTGTATGAGTAAAAAAAAAAAAAGAAGTCTGAACCAGTTCTGTTAATATAACTTTTCTTTGTTTAGTGTTCAAAAGCAATTCTGATCACCTTTTTCCAACTTAAAATAAATGTGTACTTTAAAGACACATGACAGAACCATGGTTTGAAAGCATTGCAATACTTATTTCAACCGGGTGTTTCTTATAGAAGACTTTAGTTTTTTCTTTGTTTGGAATTCGACATTACTACGAGATCTGGGGGGGAAAAAGACAATTTCCTGCTTGTTAAAATAGTTCTCTTGTTGACTTTGTTACAGGTATGCAGTTTTGCGAGACCCGGCAGGCTGGCTCAATGTGAACCCAGTCAGAGGGATTGTCAACACCACGGCTTCACTGGACCGAGAGTCTCATTATGTCCATGACAACAAATACACAGCGCTCTTCATGGCCACAGATAATGGTGAGTCTGATATATGACACTGTCCAAGTGGCCAGCCCAAGACGGGCAAATACAGTGCAAGTCGTGTGCTGCAAATGGTCCGTCTGTTGACTAGAGGAAAGGTTATTTCTCCAGGCCTCTTATTTTTTGTGTGGATTATTCTTCATTCTGTTCTAATACATAGATGTGTCCTCCTGTGTAAAATGTAAAATGCATGTTATAACAAATGGATGCTCATGTTTGTGTTGATAGCGTGATCAGATTGCGTCGCATTTGGCTGTTCTTTTACCCCCATCGGCTCGACCTGACCATACAGTATGCTGACAAGCTGTTGGTGTCATTAGTCTGGTGCATTGGACCCTCCTTGGGCCCCAGCGCTCATGTTGAAATGTCCCCTGTCCTCTGCCTGCTGCTGGCCCGTCTTTGTGCCCCTGTCTCCATGGCTCTCCATATCAATCTATCTACTCTCCTGTGCTAAGGGAGATTCTGACACATCCATTAGAGCCTCTGCGATTTTCTATTAGAAGCCAGCAGAATAGCACTTTTGGGGCCAGGAATTCAGCCTAGCCCCAGAAAGATGAGTTGTTGAAAGAGCAGTAATGATGGGCCCTGTGGCAGAGGCTAGTGGAGGTGGAGGGGTCAAAGGAAGAGGAGAAAGGAGCAGATACACGAGAGCAGATTAAAGAGAAGATAGAGCCTCAGAGGGCAGCGAGAGTGTGTGAAGAGAAGCGGAGATTGGCTTTGAAGACACATGTTGATTACTGACACAGGTTTCAGAAAATAGAGAATGTATCATCCTACAGGAGGTTAAAGTTACAAGAATACTTAGATCAAAGGCTCAGTACATCAAAAGCCTGATCAAATCAAATTTTGACAAATATCTGTAATACTGTCAAATAACTGCTATTGTCATAACTACGTATAGTAGTCACTTCACTGGCAACCACCAAAAGAAAACGCACTATAGGAAAGATAAACACATAATTATGTTTCATGGTTTTGGTGCACATGATGGTGTTGCTGGAATGACAGCTTTGACTACATTTTTCACAAAACAGTTATTTATTTCTAGTTTTGGTGAAGTTTATAATGTTACTTCCTGGTTGGACAGGAGCAGCAGATATGACACGAGCAGAGGTGATTCCACAATAGTTACTTTGCAACTGTTACTGTAAATGAGGGCCAACATCCTTATAAATTACAAAATAGTTTTGATTTTACAAATAATAATACCTGATAACACCTCCCTGGATTTTTTAAATTTCAATTTTGTCTATTGATGACATATAGGCTTCTGTTTTAGAACTCTGCTCACCTTCCTATAATTGTAAACTTAAATGTTTCCATTTTTCTTCACAAACTGCATCTTGACCATCGTAAGAAGTTTGATAAATATTTACCAGAAGTTCTATCCCACCAAATTAAGTCATAATTATAAAACCATGAGAACCTGTTATTTGCACTTTAACTGTTTATGACCCCCCTAGAGGGCTTAAAGGTCTTCTCAGACGCCTCTTCCTTTGTGTTGTGTGGGAGCATGCATGCTGGGATGTGAGCAGAAAACCGATTTGAGCTCTGTTCCTGACTGGCTCGCTACTTTTCCCAATGACAGGACAAATTTACAGGTTTTATATCGTAACTACTCACTGATGATTATATGAGTTGGCCCCTGGACTACCAACAGCTCATCAACTGACCCACGAGTCTTCATCTGTGTCTGCAGTGGAGCGATTACAAGAATCCACATACTATACTCAGCTCTTCCTGAAATAAAACGAAGTGGAGACTAATGAAAAGTCGGAGGAGCAATGTTTGAACCTCTCCCACACAAGAATACGCAGAAACAATTATTAATACAATATAACTAAAGCAACAGACTGTGTGATGTTCAATACAAAATGTGGTGGGCAATTGCAGATACTGGTATATTTGTGCCATCCGGTAATATTCCATTTACTATTTATTCACTGATGTTTTAGGTTCAACATTTTTGAACCTAAAACATCAGTGAATAAATAATAAATGGAATATTACCGGATGGCACAAAGTCATTGTCAAGGAGAAAAACAAAACACATGACTCCAGGCATTGCTCTCGCAGTATCATCTGCTTATTTGACGTCATGTCGTTTGTCTCCTCTGAGCGTTACGCCCTGACTATCATGTGATTATAATTTGCCCATATCTTCATGTGTCATCTGTTTATTTACCTATTACCCGCTGTTACCCTGCATCTGTATTTGTGCACATTGCCCCCGTCCTTCTTCCAATCCAATAGCTTTGTTTGAGAGTCGCGAGTGAAAAAAACGCCCTGAGCCAGTTGTGCCCTGGCAGCCGCACCCGGCAGGCCTGTGGAGAGCTACGATTGTGTTTGAGGAGATATATTTCCAACTTGAGCAGAGGGCTTGATGGCCTGTTTATATAAGCTCGTCGTCAGTGGCTGCTGTTTTTCTGCACATGCACTAATTCTCTCCTGCGCTGTGCTTTCCCACCGGGACACCAGCTGTTCCCTCATCCTCCGCCCCCCGCCCCATTCCAACATTATTTGGCGTTACTCGTGGGCGAATAAATGTTGTATGTTCCTTCTTGTGTGTTGTGTAGAAGAACTATAGCTACAAAATTGTGATTCACTCTCTATTTTAGCTGGTTTTCAACATATTACTACTTATGCTGTAATTTTAGCGCTTTATAGAGTACATGTTTGCACCGCTACTCACTCACACTTTTCTATTTTTACCCTTTTCTGACTCGAACACACTGAGCTCCCACATATATCACCACAGAGCGTTATTAATTACGTTCAAGTTACACATTTCACAAAACAGTTATTTATTTCTAGTTTTGGTGAAGTTTATAATGTTACTTCCTGGTTGGACAAGAGCAGCAGATATGACACGAGCAGAGGTGATTCCACAATGGTTACTATGCAACCGTCACTGGAAATGAGGGCCAACATCCTTATAAATTACAAAATAGTTCTGATTTTACAAATGAATTTAGAATTTTGACTATTGATGACATATAGGCTTCTGTTTTAGAACTCTGATCACCTTCCTTTGGCGTTACTCGTGGTCGAATAAATGTTGTATGTTCCTTCTTGTGTGTTGTGTAGAAGAACTATAGCTACAACATTGTAATTCACTCTCTATTCTAGCTGGTTTTCAACATATTACTACTTATGCTGTAATTAAGCGCTTTACATAGTACATGTTTGCACCGCGTCATTATAAAAGCGCACTACTCGTTCTCACCCACACTTTTCTACTTTTACCCTTTTCTGACTTGAACACACTGAGCTCCCACATATTATCACCACAGAGCGTTATTAATTACGTTCGAGTTAAGTATTTTAGACACGTTTGCTGTCGCTGTGAACAAGCAGATAAGTCCGTGCGTTCATCGCAGCTACTGGAGCTCCCCTCAGGTTTTAATCAAAGGTGAAAACTGCAGAATCTTAATAGGTCGCCCCAACAATAGCTGCTGTGGCGGTACCATTAAAGTCCACTGGCACTGGGAGGATGCTTGTGTATCGGCCCATCTTCCATTGACAGCTTTGTGTAATAGGTTCATCTTATCCGGAAATATTGACAAGCGGGAACTGTCAATGGGAGTCTAAAACAAGGTCTCAACCCCAAATTATTTTTAGGATGTGCTGTCATGAAATACTCAGGAGACTTTGATGAAATGACAGTGTCGACATCTCCGCTTCAGTGTTTGCATTTGCGGATGACTTTGAATAACTAACATGCACTGGTAAATGCAACGTAATGGCGTACATTTGCTGTAATAATCTTTAAACAAGGGTAATGGTAATGAGCATGTGTGCGTGTATGCATACGGAAGGCTTTGCTGCTCTCTGGGCCTTTTGGTTTATCATCCAAACTTGCATTAGTTCTATATAAATGTCCCTGTACACACCCTGAGTAACCACAAACATGAATATATGTTTGCTGCTAATGTACTTGCCACTCTGACTGACACAAGCAGGGCTACATATTTATAGTCTATAATTGAAGTATATTATCAGAGTCAAAACTACAGTGCAAGTTCACAACAAGTGCAATAACGGTGTCTAACAAACCTTGTCTTGTTTGTTCATGTCCATCTCTTTCCCCGATGTGTAACACGGAGATGCCTCATTGCCGCAGTAAGTGCTGTGACCCAGTGTGCTGCTTATTGCTTTAATGGCCTGGGTAATGTTCCTGTTTGGGACTGGCTCTGACACAAAGGCTTCACCTGTAGTGTGTGTGTGTAGGTGTGTGTGTGTAGGTGTGTGTGTGTAGGTGTGTGTGTGTAGGTGTGTGTGTGTGTGTCACCAGTGTAATGCGCACACAGGCCTGTTGTCAGTCTAAATGCAGTCGTCTATAGCCTCATGGTAGTGCCTGATGTTACCGAGATACATTAAACAACAGTGCCAAATCCATGGGCCCAATGCGAAACCCAATATCGCGTTTACGATGTGGAAGATGGATGCGTTGTATGTTGTGTCTTTAGTTGCTTTTTAAATGCGTAATGAACTTCACTGAAGCCAATCCAGTTATTGATGCATCACAGTTTTATTAACGCAGGCTTTGGGAGCGAGTTGTTGGCAGCCCGGGGCCTATTTTGTGGAGATGTGCCGGCTGTACCTTCGCAAACCATCTATTATAATAGAGCCTAGAGACAGAGAGCTAAAGAGCAAGCCAGTGAGTAATAGTAAATACTACACAGAGAAGGCAATGTCAAGGAGACGGCAGGAAGAAAAGACAGATCTCAAAAGGTGAGGTAGGTGGGGAATGATGAAAATGACAGGAAATTATCCAGCATTTTATACAATATGAGAAAAAAAATGTGCTTTATCGTTGTATCCTGGGTTGAACTGCAGGTGATTTGAAATGGACAAAAAGGGCTTTTCAATGTACAATCAAATTATATGTTTTTCAGTCAGAGCAATTTGTGCGTGAACATTTTGACATTTAGTTAACTAGCCACTTTGTACTCTCAGCCAATCACTGCCAACATTGTGTGGCTCTATAGCCACAGGGGACATGTTAGGGCCAGGTGAAGGTACAAAATGAAGAAGAGTTGACCTGGAATAGTGAGTAATGCAACATGCTACATAATGTAGCACAGGGGAAAGTGATTTCCTCTTCTTTACTTTGCGCCACCTCATTAACCCTGAATACACGCTGAGACTATCTGACTGTGCCAGCCCACCTCCGTAACGTGTCAATCTTTTCTTCTTTTGTGTATCTTCTTAGCCTCATTTCCTATTCTCTCGGGAAAAAGACTTCCTTGTAAATGTTGTATGTTGTATGATGTATGTTGTTGTGGTGATTAGTGAAGGCCTTTGTTCGGCTTGGCCACAGAAGCACTGCATGATGTTGGCTATTATTTTGTCTTTAAACTGATTCATTAGACGCAAATACATCTCTTTCTCATCTAGATTCAGATGTTTGATTCTTTCATGTTCCGAAAAAATAAGATGGACAGTAATAAAGCACCGACACTATTTGCATGTCCTGCCTGTGTCTGTGGGGTTCCCTCTGGGTGCGTATCAACCAAAAGATTACCCAATATGCAAGTCTTTGGCCTCTCTCTACTTCCAACAGGGTGACAAAGACTTGATCTATGGCTCGCTCCTCTCCAAAGCTGATCATCTCTTGAGTTTTCTCCCCATGACTTCAGTTGTATCTTTGCTGAAAGTTTGAACCTTCCCAAGAGCGAAACGCTGCAATACAGTTTATGCAGTTTTAGGTTGTGAGTTCAAGTTCCAAACGTGCCATTTGATCAACTCAGTGAAGCTGTCAAAGTCTTAAAATCTTAGTTTCACATGACAAGCTGTGAGCGCCATCTGTTGTCTGGTGCAGGGCGCAGAGTGGATGCATGAGGGAAACGGGTGCTGGCTGTAGCTTAATTACGCACCTCCACAGTTTTCTTAAATACTGTGAAGTAGATAATTAACACCTTACTTTGTGGGATAAATCACAGCAACCCATACAAGCACCTTTCAAATGACATCTAACACGTCTAAAGTGTGAGATAAAAGCATGCTTCAATGTTAACATGAGTTTATTATTATACATTTTAACTAGTGCTTACTTTTGGTATAAATACGTTTTATTCTATTTTAAATGTTAAATTGTACAAATTGTATGATTGTGTTGTGTAACGTATGGAACAGATTTGGGTTTTTTTTGCCTATTGGAACGTTAGAAATGGTCGCCGGTAAGAAGGCAATCACTAAAAAATGGATGACACAGAAAAACTGGACTGACATAATAACTGACGCACCATGCAAAAAATAACTGCCGGACTCGGCTTGAAAATGGACAAATTCAACAAACAATAGACAAAATGGGACTCATGTTTCCTGCCATAAGATGCGTTAACCCCTCCTTTCATTGCATTCTACCTCACTATCTGCTTATTCTTTACTCATTCTGAGTTCCCTAAGGTCCTGCCCAGCCCTGCCTATTAAAATAAATATATTATTGTATCATCATTATTAGTATTTGTTTATTTATGTATGTATGTATGTACGAGTATGAGGGGAATATGTATATATGAATGTTTTATGTGTATATGTATGATTTTTCTCTTTCTTTACATAGGTTTAGTTTGTTTTATGCACGTTTTTGTTGCTGTATGTTTAAAAAAGAATAAATGGGGGGGAAACAAGTTACATTTTGACAAAGTAACAACAACATTTTAGTGATTTTTATTCCTCTGTATCCACCTCTGTCTTCTCCACTTTGAAACTATCCTTATCTTAACAACACAACATTGTTTTTACATATCTACCCACCCAGCTGTGCTCTCTGCTCATCTAAAATTGATATGGTCACGGAGGACTGCCTTGTGAAATGAAGCACCTGCTGAGTTTTTGTCTTAGCCATCAGTAATGATCACTCTCGTGTCTGATCTCCCTGTACTGGGAGCAAGTTGAGCGCTACAGGGAAGGACTTCTTTTTTTCTTCTTCTATCTATCGCACAGAGCTTCATTTAGTCCCAGGTTAGAGTTAAAGTATTACAAACCGTTCCAGTGGAGCCTGTCATAGCTGTGTATTTTTAAGAACTCACTATTAAAATGCAACCAGTGTGAGCCTTGTCACCAACATGATATAATGATAATAATAACACTGAGAAACTCCTATTTATTTCGGGACGTGTGCGTGTTAATGAACAGACATGACACACTATGAATGTAAAACACACTGGGTTGTAGTGGAAGGCTAATTCTCATCCGTTGTCCCATAGGGCGGGGTCACAAAAGGGCCAATAACGGATTCCATTTCATACATGCGCAAATAAAGTATGCAGTCTACATCACGGAATCATCCACTTTATTGCATAAATCTCACTTTCCACTCAAATAATGTACAGTATATTCAGCACATTCATATTCATTCCATACATGCCCATACAAAGATACATTATTATCAAATCTTTGTTCGCCCTCATACCTAAACTGGCTATCGGGCATTTTTCTTTTGCGTTTTCTGTGATTTGGGGCATTGCAAAAATGAATTGAATTGAGTTAGTTCATACCTTAAACCATAAAATACATGTAGGTGAGGTGTTTGAAATTGGATGGCACGTCGTCAACACCAACAGTCCATTAGACTTTAAATAATGAACAATAGAAACGATAGATGGATAAAAAAAAATTGCACTGAATTATTATTATTATGAAAAATCACATTTTCCGGACACTGGGGAAAAAAATAGGCTGATACATAGACTGACTTTCTATGGACTACCTTCTTTATTTTTGTCATGTTGCTTTCTGTGTCTTGTTTGTTTGTTTTTGTTTGTATTATTTAAAACATTTCCCTTTAACAACCAAAATATCTAGTGTTTGTTTGTATTATTTTAAGAGATTCTAAGTGGCAGCAACATCCTCAATCAATAGTAGAAACATCAAGGATCTAAGCAATCTCTTTTTGGTTCACTAATGTTGAAGTCTCAATGGGAAATTTCCAATAAATAAAGTATTGGACACGATATGACAAATATTACAAATTCAACAAACCTGTCTAATGAAAGTCGGGCATATTTGAACGCTATTTCCATTATGATCTAGGGGCTTATCTGTAAAAATCATTCGGCACTACACACAGAAATCTCAGAAGCTACACAGTTTCAACGTTTAATTAGTACCAAAAAAAGAACTCTGGAGGTGTAATTCGACTTCAACTTGCATCAGTACTCTGCATGTCCAATCAATCGGTGTAAATGGGCCACAACTGATAACCCAAACTCCATTCAAAAAGTAATTTGCCCGACTTGCGGCGCCGCACCTGTCCCCCACAGCCCCGCGCCTCTCCCTCAAGTCATCCGTCCTAATCACGCGCGCCTATTGTAATCGTCCGCGGCCGGTTTCATTTACAGTCACCACCAGCCAATCAGATTAGCCCGCGTGTCATGTGATAGTGTTGTGCTGAAACCCAGAGGACAGCACTGACTGATGGGACGGAATAGAACGGGTTATCTGAAGGCATTTCTAACAAGGTTGGGGACTCACCGAGGCAACGTGCGGGAAGAAGACCGGAGGAAACCGAAAAGAGATTGAGACAATTCACGCTTCTGTTGCTCCCGCTGAATATTAGCGCTGCAGAAAATGAAGCTAGGGGACGGGAAATGTCTTTGTGATGTCGCTTTTGAGCAATGAATTATTTATTTTTTAAAAGTTGTATCACTTGTGCTTCAGAAGCGTGTTATGGGGGAATTTTATCAACTTCAAATGTGGAGCCGTTTTGTAAAGCGCACAGTTAAAATTAATTTTGTCATGTTTGATGGTTTAATCAAAAGTTATGAACACAGCATTTTTATTTTTTTTGACATTTGTTGTTACTTTTGGATTAGGTATAAATGGGCACAACCTAATTTGTTTTACTTTTCAATATCTTCAACTCCAAATTGCGAGCAGCATGTTCTCTACAAGCAAATATAATTGTAATCCAACGGAACATCACTCTCCAAAATTGACTTTTAAAAAAAATAATTAGATTGAAAATAGGGCTGTCACTAACGACCATGCTGGTAATCAACTAGTCAAAGTAATTCATTTCTTGTGTGAAATGTTTGTTTCTATGGCACATTAGGAACACATTTTTAACCAAATAAATATTGAAATATGGTGACTTCTATGCAGAGAATATTTACAGATAAACTGTCAATTTTGATTCAAATCTGAAGTAGCTTAAAAAAAGAAAAAAGATTTAATAATGCCACGGTCTTTGATATAAAACGTCTTTTCGGGTGTGTTTGAGTCTGTTTTGTCCAGATAATGATAATGAAATACAAACGTTATCGTCGACCTGTCATGATTACTCAAGAAACCGTCTCAATCCTATTTGTGCTTTTCCGCTCTGTTCCATGTATGTTGTTTTTATTCAGTTATACTTTATGCTCCCACGGTACTCACTTTTAAAACTAATGCAATACCATGTGCCTTTCAGCAAATACGGCAGCGCAGTGATGGAGCATCTCCTCTTTATAACAATCCTGCTCCCCAAAAGATCTGTACTTATGGCACTGGTAAGCACGCCTCACAGGAAATGTTCCGAGTGAGATGGGCAACACTTCCAAATCTGTTACTAGCAGGAGAAAAATGGAAAAGTGTGGCTGTGTGCCGAGGCGTTTGTGCTCGAAGAAATTGTCCTTTTCTATTGCCCGCGAAGAGTTATACGGCAGGCGTTTTAATTCAAGTCCCTGCATGGCTGACACTGGAAAGGTATCATCTCTCAAATGGCTCGGGTCCTGTTTATCCTGGGACGCATTCATCACGTTGTTTTGTTCCCTTATTACCCTGCAAGAGCCCACCTGTGAATTAGTCTCTGTGACTGTTTAGCTTGGCGATGATTTATTGTGACATTTTCCTATGTGCCATTCCTCACAGCGCCACCGGCTGTTAGCTTTATTTCATTTTCTTCAGCCGTTCGACCGGGAGGAAAAATAATCACTGTAATAACAATGCACTGTATATTTCGCCAAGGGCATCTCCTTCCTCTGCTGTTCCTCCACCGCAAGTCGGGCCAAGCTTTTAATGGCTCTACTAGTAGCTCTTGGAAAGCTCTGGTAGTTGGCGTATCTTCAGTGGTGGACAACATTGCAGAGTGTTCGCCAAAAACTGGTGAAATGCAAGAGTTTGCCGCTACCGCCAAACGATACTGGCTGTTCTTTTCCTCGTCCAATTTGTCCTGCTTCGTAAATGAAACATATTTTCTCCTCGTCGCCCCCAAACGCACGCGGAATATGTCTCAAACTTTGATTCTTTTACTATGGCAAATGAAGAAAAAAACTCTGAAAATGCACTGCTTTAAAAAGACGAGTGAATATAAGCCCAAAGCGAGGTGTTGAGAGAGAAATGGTCGATGGAGAGCTGTGGTGGGAAAAAAAGAGTTGTAGCCTGTAGTGGTGGATTAGCGGCCTCAGGAGTCCATCAGTCTGGTCCTTTGTCTCATAGGCAGGCAGAAAGACGGATAGCAGAACAACAGGAAAAGCAGCACCAACACTACCACAATTCAAGGTCTGAGTTCAGCACTGCTTATCCAAGTTTTCACTGAAAGACCTCTGGGTTTAGTTGCTTAGTTGTGTGTTTGGTCGTCGTTCAGAGCTTTCCATCACTTACTCGTCAAAGTCAAGGGTTCGCGATTGCTTTAAGGCTTTAAACTATTTGGCTTCTCACAGTTTCATCAAATAGTACTGCTGTATGAGTTAAAAGTTTTACATTGCATTTGCATTTATTCAGTTACTGATGCTTTTTTATTGCTGAAAACTAAACTTGGGAAACCAAGTGTACATATCATATCTATTATCTCATATCTCATATATTCAAAGCCATGGACCCGTTGCAGTTCGTATACCTGGCCCTGGCATCTGTTTATAAGAGTTCTTCTATTAAGAGTGTTTTTTAAACTTCCTATAAGTTACTGTCCTTTCCCCCTGTATCTACTGCGTTGTAACATTAAAGGCTATCTTATCTTATCTTATCTTTTGTTGTTTGTGTTGAATCATCACCTGTGAATTATGTTTATCGACAAATGCAATGAACCCCATTCTCATTCTGATTCTTTGATTCTATTCAGGGCCTTTTGTAATCCAAGTATTTCCATTTTAATATAGTAACTTCTAATTCTGATTCAAGTCCAGTTCACATCAATAACAACACTCCTCTTGAGTCTTCAGTGACAGCTGTAGGGGGAGGTGGTGTCAGTGTGACAGGGGGGAGGGCTTATCTCAATGAGATGCAAATGAGCCCCGCCCCCTGTGACTCTGGGCTCACTCAGGTGAGAAACTTTGGAAGCCGTTTTCTCAGTGAATGGGTTTGAGAGTTGTATACATTCAAATGACCACAACTTACTCAAATATGATCAGATCTACACGAGTGAGACATCATTGGAAAGCTTTGAATTCACACTTTCAGAATCTGTGAATAACTCAAAATGTCTCCGGGTAGACATGTAACTGGATTGGCCATGGTCAGTCACATATTTGTACTATGTTCGGGCTTACCTTTCCACAGATCTGACTTCTAACAAGCAATCCCCTGCTTGTCCCCACGGATAAGTTTAATGCCATATTGTGGAACATTCCGGGCAAGTGGCAGACGCTCAGAATAGTTACATAGTTACATAGTGCACCCAACGACATCATCTCCTTTGAGAAAGATCATCAGGTTTTGTAGATATTGCAGGCAAAGTTTTATTTATTTATTTAATTATTATTGTTGATGCCATTTAATTAGTTAGCACCATTTTCAGGAAAAAATTACAACAATAAATGTGATAAATATGTTCCAGCTAATTATATATCATTATTGGCATGGAGAGAAGAAAGAGGAAGAAGAGAAATCTTATAAACCCCAAGTACAACATCAAAGTGTGGTTTCTCCAGCATTTGAGTTAAAACTTATGATGAGAGTTCAATCCCGCCGTAAAGGAATTCATGCTGGCACCAAAGTACATCTCTAACAGTGTCATAGGAACCATCTTAGACTCTGAGGACCACAGTGTTCCTGAAGACGTGAGACAGGCTTCTACTCTGACAATGTTCAGATCCAAGCTAAAAACTGTTTTGATCAGCCGTGCATATGACTGAAAGGATTCTATTTGCAGTGTTCTCTTTTATATCTTTTAATGCTCTTTTAATGCTTTTTTAATGCTTTTAATGCATTTCTAGTTGTGTGAAACACTTTGAATTGCCTTGTACAAATTGTGCTCTACAAATAAACTTGCCTTGAGCACACATTTGAGGCAGCCGCAATCAAGCAATATTTAGAATACAGTAGACACACAGACCATAGTGAATGAAAAGTTCAACAAAACAAATTAAATCTTTTTTTTCTCCTTCTTTTTTTCAAGAAAAATTCAAAATACAAATGCACAAACAAAGATACAAAGTAAAAGTAAAAAAAAGAGAAAACAGACAAGCCGGGGCTAGACAAAAGACGGATTGGGTCAAATTGAAAATGCTAATTTAAGAAAAGTAAGACATCAAAGAATTTAAAAATGAAATAAAAAAAGGAAAGAAAGAAAGATAGAAAGGTTAAAGCACACAAGGTCCATAATATGAGTCAGTTTTTGTCCAATGTATATAAAATGTGTCCATTTCCAAGTTTAGTCCATCCATTCTACCGCTTTATCCGGGGCGGGGTCGCAGGAGCAGCAGTCTATGCAGGCACTCCCAGACTTCCTCCTCCCCAGACACTTCCTCCAACTCCTCCGGGGGATCCCGTTTAGTTCATAAGTTTATTTTTCCATTGTCCGCATGTCAGTTATAGCCTCGGTTGGTGCAGTTTGTGTACAAAACTAATGAATTCAATGCACAGACGTCTGGTAACGGAGACCGGCCACTCCTGAAACACTGCTGTGGGCGGTAATGGCTGTGCCCTTTACAGTATGTACTTCAACAGTTATTTATCCAATCCCTCTAAGAATATTTTGTGTTTTCTAAAGCACAACGGGAGCCATCTGCCTGGACTTACATTTTGTCCAGCGCTTTTATTATTAAAGAGGGACTATACCGTCGACAATAAAATGTAATCTCTCTTGTTAATTAGTCTAATTCACACCACAAGCACTTCATCTAAATCAACCTCACTACAGTAAAGTTAATGTTCTACTTTCCAAATATTTAATTAAACTGTATTGTTGATAGTTAAATGCGTAGTTTAAAAGAAAAAAGAAAATCAAGTCAAAGCAAATTATTAAGTGTGGAACAAAATGCATGAGAAGGCCATAATCGTTTACTATTTATGCTTGTTTTTAACATAGCTGTGTATAAAAGAGATTATTCTCACTTCACAATAGCCTATTCAGTGCAGGCATTAAATGTGACAATAGGCCGCTGATCCCAGGTCGGTCACCTCTGAGGGAACAGTACAATGTGGGAAAAGGATGTGTTTTTAAATAAAAGCACACATTACAAAGGAGAGAACAGAATAACCTTGATTTCATATAATGCAACTTCTTTGACTCACACAATAAACATAAATACATTTGAGGCAAGTTCTTACACTGACAGAAATACATGTATGACAAAAATGTACTTTCTAAAATTAGAAATATATATATTGATCTGCTCTATTTTGTTATTAAAGGAAAGAAATGTATCTTTATTTAAACTCTTTAGTGTGAAGAGGGCATTGCACATTATAGGTTAATGTCAAAACAGGATTGTGTAAAAATGCTATTATTTCTTTACTATTAAAATACTCAAAGCACTGCACTTTATAGCCAGTAATGGAGTATATAGTCACCTTTAAATCATATATTATTGGAATCATTCATGTCAGCTCAAGCCATCGGTCGCTCAAGATTCATTTCACTGTTATAATGGATCACAAAATGTTTCCTTGACTGTATGTAACATTCTTGCAAACTGATTTCATTCATCCATTGCACATTATATATCACTCCATCATTCTTTTAGAGCGCATCCTTTTTTACTATAGCAACACAAGCAATTTGCAGTCGAACAAATCGCTCGTACGCCGTAAAAAGAGTTAACGGGGCAGAATTTGTAGACGGAGTGGTGTGAATGGGAGGCCAGCAGACAAGCTTCAGTAAACCCCAGGGAAACGCTGATGATGATCGTCGGGGATGATGCAATATCCATTCAGAGGAAATGACGAAAGCAAAAGAGCAGAGAATGAGTGATTAGCACAAGATGGGCATAAAAAGTGACTCATGAGCTGAACACAAATTGGCTGAGGTATGGACCATTAAACTGGCGATGTTTCCTTATTAGCACTGGTAAATATACGCCCACTACCCGGGCTAAATGTTTGGGAGAATATAAATTGGGTTCGGAATGAGAAAACCTCCAGTGCTGCAAGTGAAGTGCAGCCGTTGTACACTTGCCATCTCAAGTACAATGGCAGGTGACAAATGTACCGTTCCGAGGAAATTACCTGAAGCAGTTGTGCTCTGGGGAAAGCTTTGGCATCAGTCCTCTTGATTTAAGTCGTCCAACATGCTCCAGTTAATGCAGTTTTTGTTTTATTATTCTCACATTCTTCAAGCACAAATAATCACTTACACACAAATTGTAACCATTAGAGACTAAAGAACACTGGAATTAAAGAGTAAGAAGAGATGCGAGAGATGTGTTCGAGTCTTCTAATCCAATTTATTGTCTCCGTAGAGAAAGTTGTCCTCTGCATTTGACCTTCAATGCTGTTGGCGTCTCCTCAGGAACAGTGGTCGCTGCAGTACATTTTGGCACAAATGGAAAAAAAAATACATAAAATCCTCTGTTTGCTATTGTTACTCATCTAATTTATGATGCTAATATTTAATTGTGATGGTACAATACACTGCTAAATTATTATTATTTTTGTGTGTTAAATTGTACATTGATCATGGAGCACTTGAATTAGGGTGCACGTCCATGAAAGGGGCTGTACCTGGACGGCGTGTGGAGTTAAAAGTAGGTCAGCCACGCCTTTTCATGGTGTTGAGTGTGGCCCAGGTGTGTTCTGGGTGTTATAACCCTGCGTGTCTCAAATGTGTGTATTCTGAACCGTGGACTTATTAAAAATTGCAAAACGGTATCGTCGTATCATTCGAGGGTGCAACACTATTGTGATCTGTAGCTCTCCAGAGGCCGGTGAAAATCAGCTCAATGGTTTTCAAAGCATTTTTACACTTGTTATATTTGTCAAATAATACCTTAACATCTTTAGTAATACCATTATTGTTTGAACTGTCTTAAAATTGTGACAGTTGTGACACAGTAAAGTGTACCTGAATTGTTTTATTGAAATACGTCTTGTGGCATAACAAGGAAATCACAAACTGCAACTTAACTGATGTAACTATGATATCTATTTACCACAGGGACTAACTCACCAAATTAAGTCATAGTTAGAAAAACATGAGAATCTGTCTGATGCACTTTAAGAGCTGGAGATGGGTCCCCGGGTGTTGGCACTGCGGTCTTAAAATGTTGCTCCAGCAGTAGTTAAAAGTGAATGCAAGGGACAATAAAGTGTCCTTTTAACCTTAAGCAATTTAAAATAATTAAAGTCATGAAAGGCTTTCAGTTTAACCTTTGTATAACAATGACAACAAAAGATGAGTGAAAACAAAAAAAGACGCATCTAAAAGGGAGTTATCTGTTTTTGCAATTGAACTCTACTCATATTCTAACACAAATTGCATTTTCAATCTAAAAAGTGAACATTGTAGTGAATGTCCAAATGCATCCACCATGGCAACTCCTCGTGTACAAAGTGGTGTGAGCCGGAGGCCACCAGATAAGCTGCATTGAACCTAAGCTATGACCAATCAAGACAGGCGTGTGATGCAGCAGCGATAAGGAGGAGAGGCTGGAGTGGAGAAGGAGAGAAATGGAGTGATTAGGTGTGAGGAGTACTCATTTAGGAAGACAAACAACTTCATCTAAAGCCAGTGGAGCACACAGCCTGCCTCTCCCACCACAAATGGGCTTAAATTAGCATCTTTCTGCGGATGGTTCAGGTCAATCTCCACCATAACACATTCGGGCTCATATCTTGCGTGATAATAGATTATCACAGATCTTGTCTCAAGAGCTGGTGTTTGATTTGCTTTTGAACACATTTCACTGCTTTTGAGGCATGCCAGATATGGTTAAAGCTCTTTTATCAACATAATCCAATGGCATTTTTGCCCCATCCTCACCTGCATACTGAATAGCAGCATCAGAGAAAGAACATGGTTTCCCAAATTGCACTGGTAATTTAAAGGTGTATGACGTAACCTTTCTGTAGTGTGCACACTTGGCTGAACGGAGGTGGTGTCATTATTGACATGACTACATGACATTAAAGACATTTACGATGGACATGTGACCAATATGGACATACAAATTAACATTGTTTCGTAAACCAAAAGTAAAGAACCAAAAATAAAGAATGTCTCAGTTTGCAACAAGTGATGTCAATGCCCGATCACACCTCACCTTGGCTGCTTAGCAGGGATGGGCCTGGTTACCACTTAGTACTACTCACCCACCTTGCCTCTAGTATCTATGTGTACTGGTGTATGTCTCAGTGTTGTGAAAGTGAATGCGGGATAATCAACGGAAATTAGACCATGGCTACAATCTGACATGTTCACAGCATGTCAGGACAATGTTCATGAACCATTGTCCTGACCAAACAAATCTTGAATTACATTGATAGCACCAAATGTGGAAGGAAACACCATGATGTGCTTCCTGTAGAAAAACAGTGCAATTGTCTACATGTTCATTTAACTGTTGTAAACTGTAATTACTCATTTTACCTTTGTAACTAGGTGGCCTAATGTTAATGCTAAACAATGCCTGCATTATTCTGGATTCTCAGCAGGCGTGCTGATTGGTTAAACAATGGCGCCAAAACCCAATCCCTGCAGGGGTCTGTCAGAGAGAGAGGGAAAACTCAGTTTCATCTGAGATCTTCAAGGAGAGAGTTTCTCAAGAGAATGGCTCATCTCTGACCTAGCGATGCTAAGCTAACGTACGGAACAAAGACCATTCCAGAGAGCCACGCCCGCGGAAACTAACTTTTCTCTCCCATAAATAAAAATTCTGTGCCCCTTTTTTAGACATGATTAAAACTGCATCATGCAACCTCAAGCAAAGGACCTTTTTGCAACTTTTCAAGTCTACTACAAAACTTGGATCCAGGACAGTCTATTCAGACCAGCCGTGAATCAGTGCAATGGTTCTTTTTATCTGAGGAATGCCTCAGAGCCAAAGAGAACACAGATCACTGAACCTGATCCAGTGCTTCTTCAGCCGGACACTGCCCATGCCCCACCTAACGGCGTTACCCCTGAGTGACCCCTGAGTGACCCCTGGAGGCGGTACGGACACACAGAGGCCCGTCTCCTCAGGATCTCAGCTCCTGCTTCTGGTCGTATGAAAAACCCATGTATTTCACAATCTGGTTTATAAAATCACCTTAGATTACCCAACACACAACTAGATAGATCTAGAACAATCATGTATAGCGTCTCTAAAAACACTTTGGTAAAGTATTCATTCAATTCCAAGAAACGGGGTCAATTTCTTGGTTACGTTCTCACAAACCTTCAGATTAACGAGCAAATTTATGTTTTAATAAATGAATTGAATTTAGATATTTGATTATAGGATTGTTAAATGCCTAATACAGGATGGTGCCCCACATAACTCTAAAAAACATTCCCACTTATGAAAGAGGGTGACATTCAAAGTGTACAACTTTAGCTCTCTGTTCTACTACAATGGTGCACATTAACCTTGTTGCAGGATTTGCTTTATTCCTGTGGGTTGAATGCAATAAAGCCCCTATTTATGTGTGCAAAAAACACTATGTTATTATAGCAGTGCTGACTTATTTGTCAAAGCATTTGTACTTATGCTCATGTAACATTCCATACCACTCAGTATTTACTAAACTGTCAATCATACACAGAATTTTTAACATTGTGACCCCAGTAAAAGCTCCAATGTGCTTAGCTACTTGGATTACTGCCAGTGAAGCTGTGCATACACATTTATTACTGGATCTCTCCATACGGCTCCTGTATTAAAGATAATATATGTTACACTCGGTAAGTTGTGGCATATGAGATTTTCAGCTTTTGAGTTTAATATAGTTTGAGCCATAAGAAGCTGTGGATCTGATCTGGAATGACGAACTGTCCAATCGTGTTTCCTGTATTACTTACTGATGATTTTTAATGTAAACTTCCAAGTCATAAACAACATATTAGTGCCAACAAACCCAGAGTAGCTGACGCAAACATTTCATTTTTACTGCACCAGCCATGACCAAACAGTGTATTTTACCAGCGGACAAGTCAAATTGAGCCATAAGCTGCAATGTTCTCTGCTCGGTAAGAATGTCACTTTTTGTAATTTTTTCTTACCTTAGTATTGGTTTAGTCGCTAGATTCAGTCAGAGCTAGATCAGTGTTTGTTGATTCACAGGGTTGGCTCTAGTTTAGTGTTGTTTAGTGGCAGAGTTGGACCTTAGTTAGAGTTGGTTTAGCCAGGAGTTCACATTTACCCGTAAGCCAACGTGCTGTAAACCGACCCACAATAAACGCCCCTATGAATGAAAAACAGTGTGCAAGGTGCAGGTGTAAAGAATGTTTCTGCAGCCCTGTTTCAGTGCAGAAAGTGATTGGCAATGACCTGCACTTGTAATGTAACAATAAGCTGTGCCACAAAACATGACACTGCTAATGTGGTGCACCTTAAATATCACCACTTTCTTATTAGTTATTTTATTATTTGGTCATTTGGTATTTTACAGTAAATAAATATATATGTTATTTTGGTAAAGTAATAAAAAAAAAAATTTAGACATAGTATGTATCATCATTAAGTATTTTCCTGGTTTTTGGTAAATTGTAAAAGCAAAGCGGAACCTTTGGAGACTTCCTGTTTTTGTTAAAAGCAATCTGGACAGGAAAGGAAAGCTTTGGTTCTTCGTTGCTTTTGCTTTTTTATTATATTTTCAGATTGCACAATTACTGCTACGGCAGCCCCGGAGCTTGGGGCCCGTAACACTACCAAAATATATATATACCTGAAATATGCCCCTATGTAACAATTTGAAACCACACAGAATTGGATAACAATCAATTTGTACATCAAATCAAGTCTGAGCTGCTGTAATGATACACCCCTAACACCAATCATTCACAAGCATTGAGAGAACTGTGGCCCCTATGGACAAACCCCCAGAGGGCCCATATTGGAAGCCCACAGAAGCTTACTTACTTGTCTGCTGTGGCTTGTATATGAATGTGTGTGTAACATGCAGCATATCGAAAATAAATGATGCGATTGTGCATGTCTTCACTTGACTTCATGGGAGACTGAACAAAATGATATAAGTTTATGTCTTTTTGTCAGCACTTTTGTATAATGTATATTTGTTGTGAAAATGACCTAATCAGCATTCTCAGTTGGAAAAACAACCTTCTGTGTGCAAATTCTCCCCGTGTGCCACCTTTAATTCCAGAATCACTTGACATTTATTGCTCATGTATATCTTGACTTGTTTTCTGTCTTTCCTGTCCACAATTGCAGTCCCTTTTACCCTCACAAGGTGGAAGAGACTCATTTTCCAATTATAGATCTTGTCTTAAGAAGTTAATTGTCAACTGACCTCCGGAGCCGTTGAGGACATTGTATGCTTTTTTCTCTCTCGCTCTCTCTAACCTGTATTCACAGTAAAACAGAAAAGTATTAGAGTGGCTCAGAACATTCTTCACCACAGCCTAATCTCATACAAACACACAACATGGCCGTGTGCCAGCTTCAAATGCTGTTTTTCAAACCATGAGCCTGTGATTCATATTCTTCTGGCATTGAGAAGACACATGCTTTCTGTTTTGTTTGAGTGAAATTAGGTGAGATGAGTAAAGACAAATTGGAGTGAAGCTTTTAAAAAAGATTGACTTTTGGAGTGTCTGCTGTTTTGACATTGTTGTTCTGAATTGATCAGAGGACAGTTTTACTAAATTGAGTGTACAGCCCTTTTCGGACGAGACTAGTTTTACTTAGGGACCGGCCATATTTACGAACATGGTCTGTGTTTCTACGCCTGTCACTTGTCTATGTCTTCCCTTGACTTTTAACTACTGTATTCCAGAAAACTCAGAGGTCCTCAGGTGTATCTTGTCCCGTGTGAATGCTCATGTCTGTCATTTGGACTGTTTTAGTCTGTACCTTGAAGCTTAAGTAAATTCAGAATATATCTGAGTCCCTTTTTACGTCCAAATCCAATTACTCCGGCAGTACAACCCCATTTCCGAGGACCGAGATACTAGATACTTTTGAAGCAATTTAGATACTTTTGGAGCAAAGTTTGGACCGAGGGGCTGTGTGTGAGTGAATGGATTAAAATAGAGAATTTCCCGCTGTTTCATAAGAAATGGAATTGTGTGGATGTCATTTTGAAAAATGATCCTAACAATGGGGACAAAAGAAAAGCGTCTCACACTACAGCACAGGAAACGCTACACAAAGCTAAAAACAAACCTAAAATAGTTGAAAATAGAAGAAACACAAGCAACACGGATAAAAAAGGTCCATATCGTATGTCAATGTATTTGCCAGTCCGCCATTTCTTTAATAAAGTCGGTAAAAACTAGTGAATTGCTGACATTGCTAATCCCGTGCGAATGATCACAAGAAACACAGACGTCGTCGGGTCATTTAAAGTTTACAGACGCTCCTGGGTAAAAACTAATCCCATACTGTTTGTCTTTTTTTTCTTCCCCTTCTCAGGTAGTCCTCCAGCGACAGGCACAGGAACTTTGATAATCTACCTGGAAGACTATAACGACAACGCCCCCTACGTGGTGCCGTCGGTAGCGCGGGTATGTGAAGACGCCCACGATATAAATGTGGCCATAGTGGGAGGCAGAGACAAAGATCTACCACCCAACGGCGCCCCCTTCAAGATCGAACTGGGGAAACAACTGGGCCTAGACAACACATGGAGAGTCACGAGAGTCAATTGTGAGTATTGTATTGCATGTCTTTTGCGTGTGTTGCATTGAATCACCAGTAGATTAAGTTTGTGTGTAACATTTTGTCGATTGAAGGGAAATAATGTGATGTTCAATAATCGATATATAATATACTGTGCGACTTACCTTTGCAGTGATGTGTTTTAGCACTATACCTGCCCTTTTCTCTTTTACAAGCTAATTTCTTTTCTTTTTAATTCATTCAGTTATGTCTAAAATAACACAAGTGCTGAAGTCTGTTGTGTTGCTTTATGATTTTATTAGCTTGCTCATAATTTGTTAAACACAGGTATTTTTATTTTGTTTTCTAAGACACACAAGAAGTGTGTGGGTTGCTCATTTCCCTCCCAAGAACACTATTAAGAGATTCAGTCTTCCTGAAGAGCCTGTTGTCATATGTTTGCCAAAAAGCACTCAGTGAAATGAAAAACAAGAGATGGGGGACACTTGATGATGCACAAAAACACAGTCACCCTGCACATTAATATTTTAGGGTGAGCAGCACAGTCACTAGTATTGTCTTATTTCTCTTGTGTGTAGTTTTACATGTTATTGTCACAGAATGTTCAAGTCAGTCAGCGTTGAGTCAGTGAGGATCATATGAAAAACGGGGCAAAACAGCAGCAAATGACAGACAAGCAAGACATTGATTTGTGATCGCTTGAGTGCCACTGCTGTCCGTGTGTGCTCGTGAGTGACAAAGCAGAGCCAGAACCTGCTGCAGGTATTAGAGCTCACTGACATAGGCAGAGGAGAGAGAGACACGCCTCAATCACGATGAAAGAGCCTGTGAACACAGAGGACTGCTGCTGTGCCTTTGTTAGAACGTTACACAGTTATGCTTTGACTGTACAGTATGCCGTTATTTTAGTCACAAAGCCACTGCAAACATAAATGTATTCAAACATCTAAATAAAATGAAATACTGTGGTCTTTATTAACAGTGGAGTCCTTTCATGGCCTGAAAAACAATTTCTCCCTCCTTTTCTGCTCAGAAGTACCATCATCTCTGGATTATGGTACTTAGATACAATGTTAATTCATGGCAATTACATTTTTTTTCTTCCCCCATTTTTTAAATCAGCCATTTACACAGTGGTTAATGATAGGTAACTTGTGCTTTACTAGTCACTCAAGAGATAAATATTTAATCTCTGCATTTGAAATGCTGCTGGAGAAACCTGTCAAGAGCAGAGAGCAGCCGCTTTGGGACACATTTCCAGATCGTGAGCTAGGTTTGGTCAGGACCTAAGCTGGAGGATTGACTATTGTGTATGTCTTAGGGGAATGGGGCAAACTGGAGGAACCCACCCAGACATGAGGAAAGCATGTAAACTCTGCACAGAAAGGCCTTGGAGGCCTGGGAACCTGTGACCTCCATAAATATGGATTAGGGCATATGTCATGACCCTGTCCTTCAAAATATGATTCCAAATGTTATTTTAAAATGCCTTAGCCCCTACAGACTATACACTGTCATGTAAACATCAAGACCCATCTGTTTAGAACTGTCATTTACTCTTCTAATATTTTTTTTTTTTCCATAGTTTGTTTAAGTTCTTTCATTGACAGGTTTGTATTATTATTTTGTCAAGCATGTTTGTCCTTACCTGAAAAGCTCTTTATAAATGTATTTATATCTAATTATAATAGTATTTTTTTCCCCATTAACTTCAAATTTTCCATTGCAGGTAACAGATGCCAACGCTTTTAATCCTGGCTTTTTTATTGACCACATTTTTATATACAGCTAAATAACACTTTTAAACGCATTGTTTACAGGAGTGTCAGACAAGTGACAAGGTGTTGTTAGCACAGTGTGACACATTCCAGGCTGAAGCAAAGCGGCACAAGAGTTAGATCTTGTGCCTTCTAAGGAACTTTAAAGACTGATGCAACCCAATGTAACGCCTTATGCAATGTGGCCCATGGCAATGTCTGTGGCTTCATTTCACAGCCATTGGTGGCAATTATTTACCCATCAATTATTTCAATTAGTTTCCTGGCTCTGTTCTGCGTGATGTATTTACAGAGTTAACTCAATCCCAGTTAAACTCATCGGGCCTCTTTGTATCCCCTGCAGCCACACATTCCCAGATCATGCTCTTGCACAGTCTGAAGAAAGCCAACTACCAGCTACCGTTGCTCATCACTGACTCAGGAGTGCCCTCCATGTCAAACATCACAGAGGTCAAAGTTCAGGTGTGCGAGTGCAAGAAGAACAAGATGTTGTGCAGCTCGGCCCAGTCGTACCACAGTAGCCGCAGCAGCTGGAGCCTAGCGGTGCTGCTGGGGATTCTGCTCATCGCCATGCCCTGTAAGTACCACCAACACTGATGCAACACGTGCAGGCATACATCAACATACATCACGGAGAGCACAGTTTCTCACATCTTTGCATTATATAAGGGGGTAATACTTTCATGTTTATTTCCGGCGGTATCAAGTCTTGTGATGAAACGACAGATATGATGGAGATGCTGTCGTTTTCATGTGTTTCGCTGCCAAAGTAGTCAGTGTGTCAGCGAAAGAGTCAGCACTTCTACATCGGCACTTTATTAGATCCCCGAGGGGTAACGATGGTGGAAAAGGAATACTTTAGGATAAAATAAGACTCACAGGAGCCTTGATTTAGTTAAAATTTAGTTGCATTTAGTTGAAATACCAATGAAATAAACAAACAAATATTCAATTGTTGCAACATTTTGCTGTTCAAAGGTAAAAACAGAAGATTTTCAATTAGAAACTGTGACATAACATATTTGTGCGTGTGTGTGTGTGTGTGTGTGTGTTATTATTTTAATAAACAAGTAAATATTTCACAAATCCTTACATCAGCTGCTTTAAGCTTTGAATTTGAATGAGTTTCACAGAGAATAAGAAGAATGGTCTTCACATACTGTTTTTCTACAGACTCCAGTCTTTTAAATTGTATATTCAATTGTGGCCATTCATTCTATTTAATTTGGCCAAATTATCCTGTTACTTTTTAACCTAAGGCGCTCCCAGGAAATCCGGCAACGATTTGCAGTGAATCTCTCAGTGAAGCCATTAGCGATAAAATGAATTATTCCATCTATTCAATCCACTGCTGAAACATACGGCATCCAACTGCTAGTTTAGTGAACAGAAATGATTTGTAACGTGGAGCTTTGTCTTCCTCAATGCCTGCCTTCATGCCTGCAGCTCTGCAGCAGGGGGCAGAGGCAGGAGACAGGCAGGCTGACTGACAGGTAAAAGGGAGAGCACATTTGCACAAATCATGATTTCAAATATGTTTTATTCTACCACTTTATGACTTGTTTTGATTTATATGACTTATGCCGTATGGCAAAAGTAAAGGTTTTGGTTACTCGTATGGGGGAAAGTGTTAAAGTGAGCAATGATTTATCTTGACAATATGAATTTTTTGGAACATTTGAGCATTTCTTACATCTATACCTTCAGACATGATTTACTTTTTTGTAATTCTGTTGGTCTATTTTGCCAGAAGCAATGCTAGAATGTCTGCATTATTTAATATTTGGTCTAGACGTAACGTTTGATACTTTATAAAACTATTTGTTTCTTTCCAACCAGACGGATATAAACAATTGCAGACAATAGACCGTAGTGCAACAACAGTCCAGACAAGTGTAAATATGTATTATATTATTATTACCATCATCACAATATATATATATATATATATATATATATATATATATATATATATATATATATATACACACACGGTCATTGTATCAGCTCAGTCAGTAGTTTGAAAAATCTCACGTCATTTCTGCCCTTACTTTTCCTGTGTTATGTCTAAGGTGCATTCAAAGAAGAAGATTTTGTGAGTGTCTCTTCTTGGGACAGAGATGCTGCACCAAGGACACTACCTTTCCTCTATTCTGAACCTCAGTAATACATGTATGTGTTAATGACATGCTATATGTGGTAGGATGGTGGTTGTTTAGGAGAGTTGGCTCACAGACAAATACATAACGTTGCCAGATGAAGAGATTCAGAGTTGTAAAAGGTCAGAGAGTGTTGGGTGGGAGAGGTCTGTTCCAGATGAGGGATCGTAGGGGGGAGATGTATATTCCATTGTAATGAAGGCAGTGAGAAGATTTTTACAGTGGTTTATGTGTTTGTTTTTCCAATTCATGGGGATATTTTTTTTGCCGATGGTTAAAGGTATAGTATTAATGTATTATAAAATAGATTCAAACTCAAAAATGTTACGTATTTTCTCCATTTTAACATAAAATTATAAAGTTTGCTCTCTATAAATGTGTTCTTTGTTTGTCCCATGGAACATCTTTAAGAAGTAATTACTCATCATACAGAAAGTACTTACCTGAGACTTGTGGAAAGCTCCTGACTCACATAAGCCACAAAGAACTAAGTCTTAAATTAAAGTGACAACGCGTAGCGAGCAACAGTGTGAGAAGGCGCCACTCGAGCGTTGATAGACCATTAGTCGTGCTTTCTCCGCAGTACACTAATCATACGCCTTTGCTGCCTCAGCGTTTCCGGGACGCCAGCCACCTCCTGTCAAACTTTTTATGGCCCGGGGATCCCAGCTGGAGCATTCAAGGGAGCTTCAAGCCA
This sequence comes from Eucyclogobius newberryi, assembly GCF_026437365.1. Lineage (NCBI taxonomy): Eukaryota > Metazoa > Chordata > Actinopteri > Gobiiformes > Gobiidae > Eucyclogobius > Eucyclogobius newberryi. The sequence continues at coordinate 10,196,424 of NW_027316389.1, forward strand.
GTATCCTTTCGGGAGAGACACTTGCGTTATCTGCAGTCGCCATGGTGAACCGAACAAGAAAGCATGATAATTGTGAGGACATTACAGCAGAGAGGAGTCTCCAGGTGTCAAGGCCCCAGCCGGAGTCCACAGTAAACACCGCAGTGACGGACAGTGGCCTTTAGTGAGACGACAATAAGAAGGTGCACAACGTGTTCTCCGTTAAGACTATGCATTAATATATCCACATTAAATATAGACTACAAATAATATGAGTTCGTGGCAACTAAAACAGTTGAAGATTGCTTTTCTCGAAAGTAACAACTCAGTTTGGTGTTCACGTATAAGTCCTTTGTGTTGTCCAATTGTGGAGCTGAAATAACCTTAATTACTCATGAATATATTGACGTTTTCCTTTGCAAATACAAATACGTGCCATTTACATAACTCATCGGAGGATCGTATTTTAGAGCAGTTTCCAAAGCCAAATCTATTCTAATGCTATAAGAATGTGCCATGTCTGTGATCAGATCCACTTAACTGTTATTGAACTGAACAAAAGTGGGGGAAATGCAATTAAAAAATAATCAGAATCTTATTAGAGTCTAGAGTCTTATTGCCATTGTCAGCGAACTAAATTCTCAAATGAGGAACTTGCTTCGGTTGTAAGGTGCAACATAAAACAATGAATAATAACAGTAAATATATACTGTGTGGACATTAGGGCAAAATGATTGTGAGAATAAAATATGCTTAAAAACAAAGTACCATATTTTCTGGACTACAAGTCGCACATTTTTTCATAGTTTTGGCCGGGGTGTTACTTATACTTATATTTACACTTATAACCTTATACTCTGGAGCGACTTATATGATATTATTTGTTATTTTCACACTTTATTTCATACTCCAGTGCAACTTATATATGTTTTTTTCTTCTCTATTATGCATTTTTTGGCTGGTGCGGCTTATACTCGGGAAAATACGGTACATACAGCAAGATCAGAGCAACAGTGCAAATGGATGAAGTGATATTGACGTGACGGATGGAAAGTTTCCTGTTTTTACAAATGTTTTTTTACAAATGAACCCCGCAGTCCACTCTACATCTTCTATCAGTTGCAACAAATGTGCAATAATTGTAGTATCGCTAGTCTTCAAGGTGCTACGCTTGAAACGGGTGAAAGAACGTGTTGATGATGATGATACCGAAATAGAGCTGGATCTAATCAGAGTTGGAGCTCACCCGCACACACTCGTTTGGGGACAGATGGAGAGCTCTGATTGCTACAGCGCACAGTGCCAGCTCAACGGAGAGTACCCTGCAGTATCTCGTTTCACTTTGCTTATCTTCGGGCTGCCCTCTGACCCCTGGCAAAGATGGGAGCGCAACTGAATGAAAGGAACCGGTGGGGTGGTTGTACCAAAGGTGTGCAGATTAAAGCGCTCCGTGCCCACTGGGAGACACGTATGGATGACACGTGGTCTTTTCACGCATTTGAAATCTTTCTCTGTCCGTTGTTCCTCCTTTTGAGTGCTCACGGAAAAGCATAATTCATTTAATGTTAACACAAGATGATTTTTCCCTTTTTTGTGAGTTTGCAGCCAGCACACAATTAAACATACACAAAACAAACAAAAGAAATGAATGTTCTTTTTACTGTTATTGTGCTATGTCTTAAAAGCAGAATTATTCACCCCGTAATTATTCACTGCAATGAGTTTTTGAGCACTTTTCACAACTCCAGATTTGCCATCATGGTAAAGCTAACAAGTAGCATGATAACAGCGGCCTGCTTTGTGGAGAATAAAACACTCTATAATTAGGGGAGATAGCGCACAATGGACACATTATCACCAGAATAGATGTTTTTACAATATATCCGTACAGGAGCAGACTTTTAAAGTCCTCCACAGTCACAGTTATGTTGCCTCTACCGTCTCGCATTGTGTTAGATTGTTTAAAACATTATACAAGCTGCACTTTTAAAAAGTCAAAAATCAATTGTGTTGTAAAGAGAAAGATTTAGTCGATGTTATGTTTTTTTGTTGTTGTTTTTTCCAAAAGCTAGAAAGACAAAAAAGATGAATGCATTTTTATTTTTATTGAAGTTACTGGTAAATATGAAATAATTCACTCTTACTTTTGGCTTTCCAAATTGCAACTGCCCATTCAAGGTTATTCAGGGAAACTGTCGCAAGGTGCCAAAGCCCGGACGTGATCTCCATCGGACGGAAAGCAAGTACAACAAAGAAACAGTGTTGCATCCAAAATCACATTACTCTTAAATTAACCTATGAAGTTGTGTTTTCCGGCTTTACTTGACCAAAACTGAATACAAGTTTAAATGTATTGCGCAGGTTTGTATGCGATTGCAAAGGAACATAGTGTTTATTTCCTCTGAATGGAGAAATGGTACAAACTGGTTGAACATGAGAGTCACTTGTCAATTAGGGCAGTTCAGGACATGAACTCTATGAGAAGAGGCAGTTCTGTGTTAGTTTATGATGCTGAAGCACTGAGTGAGAGAAGAGTCCCCAGGGTTTGGCAGCACAGACCTGTAAATAATGCACATAATCCTTGTGGACACAGGGGCCCGACTGGTGGACACTTTTGATGTGCCGCTTTCTTCACACAGCCACTATAGCTGTGGTTGCACCCAGAGTACTGGCTTTTTTTTTTTTTTTAACCCATTGGTATTTAACATAGCACACATTTTACTTTTAAGTTGTGTTGAAAATTTGCCTCAAAGTCATTCACTTTTTATTCATAATTTATTGAAAATACGCCGGCTGAATCAAATTCAAGATAAGACATTTACCAGAGTGTGCTATCATTTGAAAAACTAATTGGAAAGCTTGCGTTTGAATAGAGGGTTTAGTTTAACGTATTCCATGAAAGGAAAGTCTTAAAAGTGTTGTATGTATTTTTCTGATGGAGTGTGCGCCACCTGCTCGTGTTCATGGAGAATGGAAGAGACTATTTCTTTGCCTTAAACGTCTCTCTCGCATTTATTTAATTACTGGAGGTTTTTGCTCGATATTACCTTGTAAAGACATATATTCTGAAACAAATGTTATGCTTGATGTGTATGCGAGGTCCTCGAGGGAAAAATGTGTAACTACAAAGACAGTCAAGGCAGAAATATGCAGCATTTCCATCTGTTGTAGCTCAGATTTCTTCTATCTGCACCAGCATGAACGGCAGTGACCGCCAACGTTTTTTTCTGCTTCACTCTGTGTCTCATATTCTTGTGGGATGTACATCTGGGAAGTATTATCCAAGCTTTACTGTGGATCGCCACTCCACAGATCTGGCCTGTAACTTGGCCTGGAGTGTCTTAAGTTCTAGGTTATGAGCAGAAAAGTGACATAGTGCACCTTCTAGAACTGACAGGTGTGATGACATGTTCTGTGATGTTCAGAACTTTGCGTGTTCATTGGAGGTAGAATAATGCTTTAAAAATGTTTCCTTTATAGAATTAGTTATTAAGGATTCTATTTTAATGTTTTAGGTGTTTGACATGTAAACGTGTTCCTTCAATGTTGATGTTTGAGGCTCTGGGACTGAAAATTGGAACCTTATCTCCACTTGTCCCTTTTATTCATCATGTTTAGTTTCTTATCATTTTGACGAAAATCTTGGTATTTCAGTTGACAAAAATATGTACTTTTAGTAGAGTTTTTGTTGTAGAAAATGCATGTAATTTTAGTCATAGCTTTGGTCTTTGGGATTACTTTTTATTCATTCATTCATTTTTATTTTTGTTTTCTACCGCTTGTTCCCGTTCGGTGTCGCGGGTGACTGGAGCCTATCCCAGTGACTTTGGGCCTTAGGCGGGGTTCTCTCTGGACAGGAATGGAACCCACGATCTCCTTTGATTTAGTTTTAGCCAGCAGAACTATGACATTGACAAAAACGATGACAAAAACACTTTAGTTGACAGAATTAACACTGCACCTATGATTGGACCAACACAACACATCTCTGGGGAACTGCACAGAGTTAAAGCAACAGGGGTCTGTGGAGGAAGCAGGTACACATTCCATAATCCTCAAGACTTTTAAATGAGGATGAGGCAAGACAAGGCTTTAAACTTAACCAAAACCCCACCTTGTATTATTCACATACCCACAAACGTCAGATGACAATACTGCCGTCTAACTGCACACAGCGTGAACATCCACATCTCCACCTCACTCTTCTCGTAGTAAAACTCCGATGAAGTGATGTATCGATAATATATAATGAATTTCTCCACCAGACGACCACGAATCCATAATTATCACACACAGGTTTGTCTTCTGAAGGTGCAGTGGACGTAACCAGCCTCCAGAGACTGCAGTTTGTGCTGCTGGTGCTTTATATGTTCAACTCTGGATTATGAAGGAAGCAAGATGTGAAATAAGGGGATAAAGGGCGAATCTCTTGAGGGAAGGCGCTCCATCCACACACACGGGGAAGATATATAGACATTCCACAGCAATTCAACCCTGTAGCCAGTCAATTTTCTGCAGGTCTCGCGGCTCATACCACACGTTAAAGTCTTTTCCATGCAGGATTACCGGCTTCTACGGCAGATTAGGCTATTCCGGTAAATGCATGACTACTTTCCTCCGCACAGCTCCGCTTTATTATTACTGCAGGGGATGGTTCGTTTCCGCGTGAGATGAAGGTTAAAACCGAACAGTTAATACAACAAACTACATTGATGGCACAACGTTAACACAATCCCTGCTTTTAGCTTCTTTTTTCATTATTGTGATCGGTAATTTTGCACTGACAGCCGTGTTTTCTCTCTTTCTCGTTAATCTCCTTCTTGCTAAAACTGGTTTATTTACTTGAAAGTAATGTAGTTTTTATTCAGCAGCAGCAGCAGCAGCAGCAGCAGCAGCAGCAGCAGCAGCAGCAGCAGCAGCAGCAGCAGCAGCCTTTGAAGAGAGACATGTTGTGGCAAGCTCTTATTAAGCTTTTGAAGAGGTTTTGATCACCAGACTCAGATAAGAGACAGTCTCTTCGTGCAGCTTATCGAAATGTTGCGTCCCAGAAGGGTATTGACACCAGTGGACTTTGGATCTGCAGCATGCTATGCTTGTGGGTCAAAGGCTGGGTTTCCACGGCAATTGCAATTAAATGTGCACAAAGCAAAGCATGTCTATACGAGTAAAAGACTTTACGATCAAGGTAACGTAAGAATATGTAGAGTACAATAAATAATGTAGTATTTGTATATAGGATGGACACAGATAACTTCCATGTTGTGTGTAATGTCAAAAAATAAGTTAAAAAGTTCACGCTACAATTAAATAAATGTGTGTACAGTTGAAAGTCATACTTTAAGAGTAGATGTGTTTTTTCTAGCAAGATTGTAGTGTTGTAAAGTAAGTGTGCATTATTCATAGTAAACACAGCGATGGCATCTTTCCGAGAAACATGCCGATTTTATGAATATATCCCAATGATTTTTAATGATGTACAATGAGCAGGTTAATGCGCTGATTAAAGTTCATCCCTGATTGCAGTGGTTATAACCTTTAATTTATGCAGCGCTAATGTCAGCTCCTCTTTCACATCAGAGATCCGTGCAAGTAGATTCACAGATAACTCTCTCAAGATCGTTGTAGACAGTGTCTCTGCTACGCACTTGTTGACGTATGGCACACAGAGTAGGCTTCTGCAAAGTTTGAGTTCGCTGTGACATTCTGTTGAGGCATAATATAACTCAGGCGATATGTAGAATAGAGTGGAAATGTACGAGCAGGTTTTGTTCACACATGTCAAAAGCTAATGTATCTTTCACCGTTAGGACGATAGTTGTTGTATAGAGCTTTTGAGCCGTTTGACACGTTCATTTACAGCGTTGCAATCTTAATCACATACTTTTATTATGTATTTTCCGGACTATAATTCGCACCTTTTTTCATAGTTTTGCCTGTGGTGTGACTTATACTCCAGAGCGACTTATATGTGATCTTATTCGTTATTTTCACATTTCACATGACAGGGCGCTCAAGGCTCTAGAGAATCGGCACTTCCTCTACCTCCGGAGTTTGTGGAGTTGTTTAGAAGTGACACAGAGGAAGAAGAATTCAATGGATTTAGTGATTTGGGGTAATACTGATGCTTTGGTAAACTTGTTAGCATGTTCTTTATGCTATAGTTATCTGAATAACTGTTCATATGTTACGTTAACATACCAGACACTTACCACAGTTCTGTCTGTGCGTCATGTAGCTGAAGGTGTTAGCGTTAGCATACGTACACCTATTCAAGTTCTTTTGTCTGTTGTTAATTTAATTTAATAATTTTTAAATAAAATTTCCCCAAAAAATGTGACGTATACTCCAGTGCGACTTATGTATGTTTTTTCCTTCTCTGTTATGCATGTTTTGCCTGGTGCGACTTGTACTCCGGTGCGACTTCTAGCATACATGTAAAATGAGAGAGCGACTCTGTTGTATAACCACTGGGAGCAGACCTAAAGCTGGTCATGTCAGCATTCTGAGACATTCATAAACTTCCATCCGAAAGTTCAGTGTGACTTCCCAGGTTTTCATCAATGATTAAATTGGAGTTTGGCGCGCCGTATTAACTTTGATTATAGCCATTGTAACAGCTTGACAAATCCCCTGTCTCGCTGTCTAATGTTTCTTCTTCATGCTGCGGTGGCGGTGCTCTTGGTGCAACAGGCGTGACATACCTGGACCAATCAGCTGCCACGCTCCTCTCCTCGCCGCAATTAGAAGCGCTCAAGGCTCCCGCTCTCCCCTCCACTGCCCCGTTTGATTCTCTCAAAGCCTGTTAAATTTATATTTTCTGCTTAAGCTCAGCCATTTAGCCACAGATAGCGCCAATAAGTGGATATAGACCTTTAAAAGTCAATGTCATTGGCTTACTCTGATAGTTATGATAATAGCTTGACATATTGCTCTCCCCATGTCGTGTTATGGGATGTAAATATGCTCATTTGTGCAGCTGGAGTGTGAGATGTAGTGCAGTTCAGAGCTGAGGGAATGAACACATTGTGAAGTAAATATCACTTGCAGATGGCACACTATTTGTGTTTCAAAAACTGTCAACAATGTTCCTAATGTCTCGTACCTTTAGCTGACAGTCAACAGTAGAGCTAAACAAGTGGAAAAGTTGAGTTTCTTACCAGCTTAAATAGTTGTGTAATAATGACAAAAGTCTAAAACACTGTTTTGCAGAACTCGTACAAAAATGCAAGGTTTTGTTTTATAGCGTTTGATGTATTCTGTGTAGTTTGTGATTGTTTTATAATGTACACCATAATATTCAGTGACGCGCGGTGAGGTTCACGGACTTGTCAGAGTCAGAGTCAGATTTACAAATGCGAATGAACCCAAAAAAGGATCTTATACATAATTTTTGTTTATGAGTTATGCTATATCATCAGCATTCTTTACACAAACATGTGACACATATTTTATTCAAGGTCAAGATCAATTCCAATTGAGCTTATTTCAAGTTAAAATAAATAAAAGTTCATGGTCTTGCCTTTACATTTTGATAAGCCAGATGGTAAATAACGAAATACAAGTAAAAAAACAAAGAAGATAGCGCAACAGTGCAATCTGCCATGAGTCACCGAGTGAGAACTTTTACTGATGTCTTACAGTGAATCAGCCTAAACACGTTTCAGAAATTCATTTCATACATTATACAGAATATGGAAGTACAGAGCATATCGTCGAGTGTTTTATACAGAGGGACAGCGATACATTATTATCTCACAAACATTCTGAAATTCTTAATTGAAAAAATATTGTTCCATATTGGATTCAAAGAGAAAGGGAGTTTATAATACATACCAGATTACACATTTTAAGATTGACAGGTGCCTCACCTGAATGCACGTCACTGATCACACGACTGCAACTACTGCAAACTACTTTAAGAAAACAACAACAAAAACTAGGGGAAAATACGCTAAACTAAAGATTTAACCCAAAACTAATTTTAAAGTGACTTAGTGAGCAAGTCTGCTGGAAGTGTGAGTTGAATATCAAACTGTCATGACTTTGACCATTCAGATGTTGTTTGTGTTCCCATAAAAGTGCAGTTTCTTATACAAAAGTACAGTTTCTTATTCAAAAGTACAGTTTATTTTACAAAAGTACAGTTTCTTATACAAAAGTACAGTTTCTTTTACAAAAGTACAGTTTCTTTTACAAAAGTAGAGTTTCTTATACAAAAGTACAGTTTCTTATACAAAAGTACAGTTTATTTTACAAAAGTAGAGTTTCTTATACAAAAGTACAGTTTCTTTAACAAAAGTACAGTTTATTTTACAAAAGTAGAGTTTCTTATACAAAAGTACAGTTTCTTTAACAAAAGTACAGTTTCTTACACAAAAGTACAGTTTATTTTACAAAAGTACAGTTTCTTATACATATCTTCTACTATGATAGATTCATTTGCACCTGGGCTTAAGTGTATTCCTTTGTACCAGCAGTGGTAAATCAATTCAGCAATGTATTTTCTGTCAGAGCCTTTACTTTGTTGCCGGAGGGGAGACTTGCTCTTCATAGACTTTTTCATGTGAGGCAAAACCAAGCTCCAGAAATCTTTTTAGATGTGTGCATTTTGTGGGCTTCTTGTCTTCTTTTGCCATTGATTCTCAGTATGTTACAGCTGCACAGAATAGAAAGCTAAAGAAACAAATCGATGCCAGTGTTTGGAACGCTCATACTTGATATTCACTTGCATTCATTCAGACATGCATCGATCGCTTGAGGAATGCCTTCAAGTCCACGCTCTAATTCCGTTTGCCATGTCTAAGAAAATTAAAGTGCGCATTTCTCAAAATGTGCTGTAATCTCATGAGGAGAGAGACCGGGGTAACAAACAGTCTGTGTTGGCACAAAAAAACATGACCATTTGAGACCATGTTGCCAATTCTTTCCTGCTTAAAAACAGTGTGAACATCCCACTAAAACGCTAACAAAGAAACACAAACACACAAAAACACTTGTGGAAGCTGTGAAAAATTAGCACCTCCAAATTGATTATTTCACACTTGTTTTGCGGCCAGTATAGGTGTTGAATCAAGGATTAAAGATAAGCCTGTTTGTAAAGCAGAGGTGCCAATCTTCTATATGATGTGTCAAGACAGCTTTTGTTATGGCATTGTCATGGCGACAGTGACTCAAGAACTCTGTAGGTGGTCTCGTGTCTCCCACCAAGTCTTCTTTGTATTATACTGTATATTACGGTGCAGCTAGACGAATGACCACTGAGA